>NW_027616355.1:0-475000 GCF_964187855.1 Myxine glutinosa | reverse complement strand
TCCAACTGGTCCACTCCATGCATCCTCCCATACCTCTCATTCCTCTCCAACTGTTTGTTGAAGTCTCCATTTGTTTTATCTTTCAACCATGCTGTTGGTGTTTTTCCCCTCACTGTACGGTTCCATTTGCTCTGTTGTCCTCTGATCCGTTCAGTGTTCTAACTGTTCCACGAGCATCGACTCTATACCAAAGTAAAAATGCATTGTACTTGAAAAAAAATGCATAATAAACTTGAAAGAGCAAATCAGATTTCCAACCCTCGCCAGGACTTGTTTTGTGTTGTTTATTTTGTGTGGCAAATAAATGGAAGGATGTACTAAATGAAAGGTCTACATGGTCTAGTTGCAAAGGTCAAAAGTCTGAAAAGTTGTGAACGTCAAATGGTGGAAATGTCTGAAAAGGTCTAAAGTTGAAGGGTCTTAAAAGGTCGAAGGGGGTCTAAAGAGTGTAATTTAAGGTCGAGTGTCAGAATTGTCATAATGGTCTTAACTTAAAAGGGTCTAAAGGTCAAGGGGATCTAAAGGGTATTAAAAGGTCTGAAAGGTGTGAAGGTGAAAAGGCCTAAAATATCTAGTCTAAGGCGTATTAGGGGTTCTAAAGGGTCTAACAGGATATATAGGGTTTTCTGGTTGTAACGGGGTCTCCTCAGGTCTTTGGAGGTCTAAGGTGGGTTACAGGGTCTTAGGGATCTAAAGGGTCAAAAGGATGCAAGGGGACTTAGGGGTCTCAAGATATATAGGTGTCTAATGAAAAATAACACAACTCACATTTTGTGCAGACAAACAGACAAACTGACCCCAAATGCACCCTCTCTTCTGGGAAGGATAAAGAGAAATATTTCAACCCTCACATGAATTTGTCTAATTTTATTAAATCAGCACAGTGTAAGAAAATAACACAAAGGAGCGAACCTAAGAGAGGTTTCGTAAGTAGGAAATCATTCCCACGAGTGGATCAGGGCTTACGATAAATCAGTATTACCTTTCCGCAAAATAATTTGGAAGCTACACAGGTTTGTCAATTTAAAAATATCCAATTTTTACTTCGAGCCAAGTGAAATTTAAAATCCAAGTAATAACTGCTGCTTAATGCTGATGTCCATAACTTCCATTTTTCCAAGCGTTATGCCTAGGTCCCCCGTCGGGGAAGTGATGTGAGTTGACAAAGTGGAACACGCAGAAAACATGCTATGATATGATATTTCGCTCACAAGGTTCAGACATACATGGAGGCGGCCATCTTGGATTTTGACGTGGCGACCCAATTTTCAATAGCGTTCTTCCTTATGCCTCTACACCCACACACCAGAAGGTACTTCGCTTAGTTTTTCAAGATATTTCGCTCACAAGGTTCAGACATATATATGGTGGCGGCCATCTTGGATTTTGACGTGGCGACCCAATTTACAATAGCGGTCTTCTTTATGCCGAGATACACCCACACACCAAATTAGAAGTTGGTACTTCGCTTATTTGTCGAGATATTTCGCTCACAAGGTTCAGACATATATATGGTGGCGGCCATCTTGGATTTTGACATGGCGACCCAATTTTCAATAGCGTTCTTCCTTATGCCGAGATACACCCACACACCAAATTAGAAGTTGGTACTTCGCTTATTTTTCAAGATATTCATCTCACAAGGTTCGGACATACATGGCGGCGGCCATCTTGGATTTTGACATGGCGACCCAATTTTCAATAGCATTCTTCCTTATGCCTAGATACACCCACACACCAGATTAGAAGTTGGTACTTCGCTTATTTTTCAAGATATTTCGCTCACAAGGGTCAGACATATATATATGGTGGCGGCCATCTTGGATTTTGACGTGGCGATCCAATTTTCAATAGCGTTCTTCCTTATGGCGAGATACACCCAACCACCAGATTAGAAGTTGGTACTTCGCTTATTTGTCAAGATATTCATCTCACAAGTGTCGGACATACATCGTGGCGGCCATCTTGGATTTTGACGTGGCGACCCAATTTTCAATACCGTTCGTCTTTATGCCGAGATACACCCAACCACCAGATTAGAAGTTGGTACTTCGCTTATTTTTCAAGATATTTCGCTCACAAGGTTCAGTCATATATATGGTGGCGGCCATCTTGGATGTTGACGTGGCGACCCAATTTTCAATAGCGTTCTTCCTTATGCCTAGATGCACCCACACACCAGATTAGAAGTTGGTACTTCGCTTATTTTTCAAGATATGTAGGTTTCAAGGTTCAGACATACATGGCGGCGGCCATCTTGGATTTTGACGTGGGTTGCACCCACACACCAAATTCGAATGCGGTTCTTCGCTTACGCACGCACGCACGCCGCATGCCCGCACGCACGGAGGGGAAAGCCATATATAGTCCCCTTTCGCTCCGCTGAGCGACGGGGGACAATAACTGGGCCAAAAAAAAACTTCAAAAAGGTCGTGTCTAGAAAAGCGTTTCTTTCATCAAATGGCACATAATTCATTCAGATTATAGTAATCTGATATAGTAATTCATTCTTAATTCATTCAGATATAGAAAAGGAATCAGTAATTACTATAAAAGTATAACAAAAATATTTATACAAACTGTCATGACATTGTGTCTTGCACAAACTAATTTGGGAAACTTTCTTGAAAATACAAAAGTCACCATTAGTGTATTTGTACTTTATGTCGAATATAAAATAAACTAGAGATAGTCAGGGCCCTTCGGGATGTTTTGGGGCCGTTTGGTTCAAATTCTTCCAAAAGCACCAAATTTGGCCCAGATGTTGCCCATGCCATACTCTTTCGATTTTTGACGGGCGCCAAGACGGGCGCCCCCCCCGCCCCCCGGGGGCCCCATATTGGCGAAATACTAAATGGCCGCCACCCGGATTAGAGGAAAATCAGTTAAATAACCAAAAGGGTTGGAATCATGTATGATACCGCTTTTCAGGGGTTTTCGAGGTCGAGGAATCCAATTATGATGTTATTTTGATGATTCGAGGTCGAGGTCAACCCTCAAGGTCATCTTAAAGGTCATTTTTGAGTCAAACATGTCGGTTTTTGAGTTTTTTGTCGATTTACGCGAGGTTCACCATTTTATGTTTCTGGGTTGGGTAATCGAACTCTGACCTTATTTTTGACAATTAGAGGAAATATTTGCATGTCTATTTCGTAATTTTCAGGCATATGCAGTTCATCAGTCTAATTACAAAGGTACGGATTTTGATGTTTTATGAACTGTATGCCATATCCTTGTGTTTAATTTTTGTGCGATCATGATCCGGGTTCATGTATACATGATTGTATACATGTCATAAATATGACGTCATAGGTCATGTGACCTGGCGGCCATGTGACCTGGCGGCCATGTTGGATTTTATGAAAACCTTAAAAATGGATCCCTGCCTCCATTTTTCGATCGATTCATTTTGAACTTTGACCACTTATAGTACGCCATGTGATTGGATGCATATCCTAATTATGACGTCATAGGTCAGGTGACATGGCGGGATGGGCCGGTATGGTCCCCGGATCATACCGCCCTTGACGCCCGTCAAAAATCGAAAGAGTATGGCATGGGCAACATCTGCGCCAAATTTGATGCTTTTGGAAGAATTTGAACCAAAATATCCCTAAGGGCCCTGACCAAGAGTTCATAGAACACTTTACCCCTCCCTACGCATTCTTGAGAAAAAAAGACATGAGCGGGGTCTGCGTGCGGCAAATTTGATTGGTCGAGTTGATGTAAAGTGCTGTAATATTTTGTCCAAGTACTGCAAAATGAAAGGATTCTAAAGTGTCAATAAGGGTGATTTGTCTTCTACAGTGTTCAAGTATATAATTAAATTGAGATATGGTGGATTTTTAAAGGTTGTAGAAAAAGTTTACTGCCATTGATGCAGCGTCTTTTACACCACCTCATTTATCACATTACATTAGTTATTCGTGTACTTTTTGACATCCCGAAAAACAGTAAGTTTCCTGTTTGGAATGATTTTCAATTTTGTTTGACTGACAGACAGGGAGACAGAGCAATTTTTTTTAGCTTACTTCTTTCGTCACATGCACAATCAGGACGAATCCAGAACCACATTACTGCTAAACTCCAGCTTCGTTTTTCGATTCGTGTTCAAAATATAACATTAAATTGAAATTAAGTTTTTCCTCGATCAAAAACTGACGCTTGTGGACGGATTGCCTAACCAATTGCCTAACCCCACTTCATGCGCAAGGAGTAACAAACGAGTTCGGTTTGGATTTCAAAACACCACAAACCCTTCATGATAAGTTCCAAATCAAGAATACACACAATACAATGGTTGAGCTTTTATTGTGAAATTATTTACACAGCAACAGCCATTGATAGTAATCATTATTTACTCATGTAGACTCCAAAAAAGGAAAAGAAGAAAAATATTACAACTTCATTAAATTATTATTTCAAAACATTCCCTGATTCCATCAAAACACTCGACTTGACACTCAGTGCCTACAGGCCACAACATCCAAAGTTAGTGATTACTCGAACCAAGCTTTGCTCGCTCAGCTTTGCATACTTCACCTCAAGTTCACCAAACTTCAGGTGTATAGAAAAGTGCGAGCCGTTAGTTCCATGGGATATCCCATTGAAAATCCACAATTGCTTGCTTATTTTCCAAGAATGTTAACTCAAACTCGACGGACGTCGATATGGATATAGAGGTGGCGACACTGAACTGGCATTCTAGAGGTTGGAGGTTCAAATCCAGCTTTGGGTAGATCAGTAGATGTTTCCGGAAGCCCAGACAGTCTGAGAATTTCCATATCACTATTGGACTGTCAATAAAAATAAAACCAGCTGACTCATTCATGACCTTTGGACAGGGGAAGGAATGGAGAGGAGAGGATGGAGGTGAGATCTACCTTTTCTGCCTGGTACTGGCTCTACCTAGTTGACTCTTAAGGATCGGCAACTTTGCTATCTCTCCCAGCAATAACCATTTGTAACTACTCACCTTAGTTAACTGTTCCATAGGTTGAGGTATCATAGAATCAATAAAAAATATATATACAGTAAATACATGCTGGCGGTTGCACTGGAATACTACTTTGAGAATGTTTCCTCCAAAAAGTCAGTTTCTTGATGCTCCACCAAGAGAGATTTTCGCGTTTCATCTCTGTTAGAGCCTGCCTCTGTGACCGCAGTGCCATTCTCCAGTCGGTCGACACGATGGAGAAGCGAAGGAAGGTTGGGCATCGGCGCAGGGAGATCTTTGAAAGCATGCAGCAAAAATATACCGAGAATAATTGTGAAGAAGCCGCAGACTGTGCCAATAATGTCTGCAGCTTTCATGTGATACCATTCTGTAAGAATAAAACAGGAAGGGAGTACGATTATGACTTCCGATGAAACAGGAAGGGCCACTGGCACTCGATTAGCACAAATAAATATTTTAAAGGAATACAAAAAACATGCAAACCCCCCTTCCCCCCCAAATCAATTACGGATTTAAAAACAGGCAGTACTCAAAATGCAATCACTGCTCTGTTTAATCCATGCTTGTGATATGACCAGCCAAGTGAGAATAAACGATTTTTTAATAAAGCTGTGTTTGGCAAACAAACTCCTTTTGCATGCAGCACAAGGTAGCGGGGAAGCATCATTGGCTGAGGGCAAGACCGTGATGCTGATGCGACGCCCTCTGTAGGTTAGAGCAGGAATTTGGAAAATGTTCAGGGTGCCTGCGATGGTTCGCCTACTATTCACGAAGGACACTGTGGGATCTTTAATGTCCACCAACTAATGCCGGCAGATGGGACGCACAGTTTACCGTCCGTCACACATTGATGCATCAGTTTGCCTGTGAAACACTAGGATGACAGTTTATAGCTGGGCCCAGATTCTAACCCAGGCTCGACGACTTCAAACTCGAACCGAGGCTAGAGGCGAGTATGCATTCCTTTCGGCCATTCTGCCAGCCCAACAGAATAAGTTGAATACATTTGAGAGAAAGATAAAAATTTATGCCAGCAGTCGGATTATGCTCTGGAGTGAATTACGACACTGTTGGGAAAATATTGACTCAAACATAATCCATAAGCTAATTAAATCAATCCTAAATGGAGTTGAGGCATTTCTCAAGACAAAAAGGGGTCACACATTGATTATAGTCACGTGAAAAAGTAAGTAAGTACACCCCATGTAAAGTTTTGACTTTTTCAACATATTTCAACATACAGCTATTTGATCTTCATTTCAACAATATTGATAGATAAAGTTGATATAATATAACAAATATCATGAAACATTTACATTTTGTAGTCCATTGTAATATTTAAATAAACATAAATGCAAATTTCGCATGTGGAAAAAGTAAGTACACCACTGGCTCTAATAGGTGGTATTGCCCCCTTTGGCAGAAACAACCTCAGGTAGGCGTTTCTTATAACTGTCTACCAGTCTCTGACATCGACTGGGAGAAATTTTTGCCCACTCCTCCATGCAAAATTCTTTCAGCTGTGCGATGTTTGAGGGGTTTCTTGCATGCACAGCTCGTTTCAAATCCCCCCACAACATCTCGATGGGATTTAGATCCTGGCTTTGACCTGGCCATTCCAGAACCCTCCATTTCTTTCTTTTCAGCCATTCCTTGGTGGATTTACTGGTATGTTTAGGGTCATTGTCATGTTGCAAGGTCCACCTTCGGTTGAGCTTCAACTTTCCAACAGATGGCCTCACATTATACTCAAGCACCCTCTGGTACAATGAAGAATTCATTGTGGATTATATGATGGTGAGCTGCCCAGGCCCTGATGCACCAAAGCTGCCCCAAACCATAATATTTCCAGCACCATGCTTTACAGTTGGTATCAGGTTCTTGTGGTCAAATGCTGTCTTTGGTTTTCGCCAAACATGTCTTCTGGTACTGTGGACAAATAGCTCTACCTTTGACTCATCTGTCCAGAGCACATTGTTCCAGAAGTGCTGGTCTTTGCCTAGGTGTTCATTGGCAAACTTTAGTCTTGCCCTGATGTTATTTCTGGACAGCAAAGTTTTCCTCCTAGCACGGACTTCCGCTGAACTTGGGGACGACTAAGAAGAAGACCTTTGTTGGTCTAAAGCTTGTCGAGAATTAAAGATCGACCGTCCTGAAGCTCCGTCCGCGTCTCATTTAATCTACTGATTATTTATATATATATATATTGTTACGAATTTGGGTAGTGATATATGTAGAGCAGAGTAGATCTGAGTAGGTAACATGCTTCGACTGTCGCGATAGGGAATCTACCTGTAATAAGTTCTGTGTGTTTAGGCATTTTGTCGGTCAAGGTGTATAACTGTGGATCTACCAGGAGATTCGGGTGATAGGTAGTGTAGGGGTTAATGAGTAGAGCCCTTGTATGTCTCACCTGGTAGTCAAACCATTGTCCCTTATGGCACTGCAGACCACATACACACTAGTTAGGACCTTTAGTACAACATTAATGACGCCTTCCCCCCTAACATGACTTAGGAAGAAATCAGGCCAGAACACCGCCACAATTGGCCGCCACCATTTACACCTCCGAGAGGCCTACCCGCCTCGCATAGCACGTGCTGTGACCAAGGAATAGGGGACGGGAGTGAGAGTGACGCAGCGGGCGTGACCTGAGCGAGCCGGCGAGTCGGGGGAGGCTCTGATTGGCAGAACAGTGCGCCAAAGCTGACGTCATCGGCCGGAGATATTAGCGAAGGCCGGATGCCTTTTCGAGCAGTTCAAATCTGATCCCGAGTTGAGCATGAGGGCGGAGAGAGTTTGTGTGCACGAGAGAGTCGGAGTTCGAGTCACGAGATGGAGAGTTGAGTTCATGCGCAGTGCAGGCCAGAGGAGATGGCGTCGAGTTGACTACAGTCCCGGTGCGATCCCGAGTTGAGAGAGTCCTGGCCCTGGTTGGCTTGAGAGTTGGCTTGTGAGTCCGAGCCCGAGTGGAGTTCGCTTGCTTCGTGCAGCCCTGCGTTGGACCTTTGGTGCACGGACCTCGTGGGGGTCGACGAGGAGCCTGGAGTGGGCGCTGGCCCGGGCCTTCGCGGTGCTGGGGCGCTGGAGCAAGGGAGCTCGTGGTGTGCAGCGGAGATTGGACTGACAAGACGAGATAAGGCCGCATCCACGATTACATTTTACACAACGAACGTGTTTCTTTTCTTTAGTTCGCAGCCCCTTGTTTGTATCTGAAGTGTGAGTGGGGACGTCCTGATTAGGATATTAGATTTACCGGTGCGTGCTTTTCCTGTCCCTGCCTTTATTCAATAAACCCTTATATTACTTTTTGTACAAATACCTGAACGCAGTTTCCTGGTCAATTCAATAGATATAATAAGGCTGCGGGGCCCTGCGCCGCTTCCCTCCATTCCGGCGCTTCCCTCCATTCTTAGGGGTTTTAGATTTTGGAATCCGCCATTGAGTTTCCGCCTCGGAGTTAAAGCCATCGTGATCAGCATCCACGACCGCCTGATATTAATTCCCGCGGTTGCGCGACAATATATATACAGACTTGGCATTTAATATGGAATATTTTTTTTGTGGGGGTGAACTTACTTTTCAAGATGTCTTAGAACCAAAAGTTCATTGGAATTATGTTGAAATTATTCTAGATTTTGTTAATGTGACCTTTAAAAGAAACAAAAACCACATTTGACATTTCGAAACAAATAAATTGATCCTTGAAAGTGATGTAAACTGATATCAAACTCAATTCATGGACAGTACTGTGTTAAACTTCTGTACGTTTTCCAGAAGTATCTCTTTATTTTGCACATTAGCCAAAATTTTTTTTAACAAAAACAAAAGTAAAATTACAACTGGGATTACGGACAGTAAAATTACAGTTCAGTAACCCCCACGAGCATTCGGGAGAGCACGTACACGTTGAGGCATTCTGTTCACGAGATTTGCCAAGATTTGGACAGGAATCGCTTGCCACGCAGTGACAATAGCCTGCTGCAATTCACACACAGAGGTAGGCTGGTGGTCCAAGTAGTCGATTTGACGCGTTACTTCTGCCCACAAGTTCTCTATCGGATTCATATCCGGGGACATGGCAGGCCACTCCATATGCTCTACACCACGGTCAGCAAGAAAGTGTTGGATCATGCGAGCACGATGAGGCCGTGCATTGTCATCTTGGAAGACAAAGTTTCCTTGAAAGGCTGCACAAGCAAGTGGAAGTAATGTTTCTTCCAGAATGGCCCTGTACTTGAACTGGTTCAGGTTTCCATTCAGAACAACCAGGTCAGTTTTGCCCCCTGCATGAAAAGCAGCCCAAACGGTCACCCCACCACCTCCAGCTTGGACTCTTGGCACTATACAATCTTGGTTGTAGGCTTCATGCACTTGTCTGCGCACTCGGACGTGGCCATCTTGACGACAGACCAGAAATCTAGACTCGTCACTGAAGATCACATGATTCCAGTGTCCTGGCTGCCATTGACGGTGCTCTGTGGCCCACTGCAATCGGCGCTGGCGGTGTTGTCTGGTCAGGCGCGGCTTTCTCAGGGGACGCCTGGCATGATAGCCTGCTTGAACCAGTCGTTGGTTGACTAGCCTTCTGGATACAGACACATTTGTCAGTTGCTGCCACTCAGCCCTAAGCCGATTAGCTGACTTGGTACGGCCATTGCAGACTAACCGGTGCAGCTGGCGATCATCTCTCCTTGTGGTTCTGCGTGGACGTCCTGGCCTCGGTATTGGAGTAGGGACACCCCTCTGAGCATTTCGTTTCAGGATCTTTGACACCTGAACTTGAGTGATGCCATACTGCCGAGCAATAGCACGCTGTTTCATGCCGTAATTTCGTAAAGCCACCACTCCATGACAAACAGCATTGTCGAGTTGATGGACCATCTCCAGAGGAAGCGGTAATAACATTTGGAGACGTGTAGCAGTTGTTTTCCACTAATAGAGAACGCAACAACCCTTGTATACCCGACTGTGAAGCCAATCATCAAATGCACCTGTCCGTACATTTTGCCACGCCACCTGTGATATAATCCTGTTGTTGACTTCTTGCTGTGACAGACAATCAGTGACATGGTTCTTTTGACAAATAAATCACCAAAGTGTAAAAGAAACTCACCAGATTGATATACTGAGTTAAGAAAGTAAACCCAAGTCCAGAAAAAATATATTGTTGCGGATATGAGGACTGTATTTTTTTTGATTGTGTTGTATTGTGGTAAATTGGTGATGAATATTGCTTGAGTCTGCGCCTCCTGCCTCCGGAGCTGTGTAAAGGTCAAAAGGGCGTCCCATAATTAGTCCACAAGCATACACGTCAGCCAATAATAGAATACCCCTGTTCGATAGTTATATCTTATTCTGTGTTTTAGGGTAAGGCTGTGTCTCCCATTAATTGAAATACTCCATTGCACCAGTGAAAGAGATAGATTCCCTTCATTTCCATTCCCAAAACCTCCATTCCCCCTTTTCGTCGATTGGCAATTACCTCCCCTCCAATAACCGCCATTGACCACGAGGCAGGGTCAGAGAAGAAAGGCGTGTCTCCACCTCGTCATAGAGGGGAGGAGTGAGCCAGCCCCACTCGACCAACCATGAGCCAGGGGTTTGGCTCGGGAGGGCGGAGGAAGAGCTATCGGGGAGGTTCGCAAAGGTTGAGGGGCGGGGCCTATATAACCCACGGCAGGGCGTTTCCCAAGGCAGATGAGCTTTTACAGGCAGACGAGAGGGAGTCCAAGCCGTTGAGACGAGAGGAGGTCCAAGGCAGATGAGCTGAGAAGAGAGAGGGTCCAAGAAAGAGCTGAGTTGTGAGGTCCAACAAGCAGAGATCATTCAAGGAAGCACCAAGCCTGCTATTCGTCACCTTGCTCGCGAGCGGCAGCGTCTACAGCAGCAGCAGCAACAACGCTCGCCAACCGCTTAGGGACCTGGACGGCAGTTTGGAGCAGGGCCGCGAAGGAACGGCAGCTGCCCAACGTGCGGATCGTGCTGCCGGACCCAGTGGACTTTCCTCTCCTTCCAGCCAATTCCTGTCATCATTCCCCGTGTGAGTCGTCTTCGTTTGTTCTGTCCTGGGTAGGTAATTAAGTCTGTATAAGCTAAAGATTGCACTGTGTCACCTGCGTCTTATGTGTTGTAAATAAACGTGACTGCTTTCTTTTTGCTTGTGTGTATAATAAATCCTGTTATTCCTCCGTACTCTGTTTTCTTCTCTCTTCCTCTTTACATTCGGTCGCTTTAGAGGTTTCCCGATTGAATACCTGTGGCGCGATTGGTCAACGTTGGGAGAGTCGGGCTAATCGGGGATCCTGTAACGGTCGCGGTTGACCATCTGCTCGGCCCAAAGTAACATCTTGTCCGCGACCCGTAACAATTGGTGTCTAGGAGTGGGATACGAGGCCCGAACCAAATTTTAAAAACGTGAAGAAAAAAAATTTGGTCAAAATTACGAGCTGCCGAAATTTCGTTGTTTTATAAAACCCGAATTTTGAGATCGCGCCATGGACAATCAAGGCGATCGGATGTCGGTGGGGGAGATAGACGGGTTAGGGGTAACCCAGGACTTAGGGGAAGAAAGGGAGGAGGAGAGCAATGAGGTGGTTGAGGGTGTATCAGGCGCGCAAAATGGCGCTCTCGCGCACGAGGTATCAGGCGCGCAAAATGGCGCCTTTGCGCACGCGGTTACAGCGGCACCAGATCTAGCCGCGCCCGTGACCGTAGCAGCGCCGCTGGGGAATTCGGACCTTTTTATGATACAAATGGGGGCCCTTATGGAGAGGCTAGAAGCCAAAATGGGACAAATGGGGAACCGGATGGATGCTCAGAGTGAGCAAATGAGGGCTGATAGTGAGCGATTAGAGGGCCAAATGGGGGCAATGAGGGACGAAGCGAGGGGTACTGGTGAGGGGTTAGACAAGAAATTTGGGAAGTTAGACAATAATTTTGAGGGGTTAGACAAGAAATTTGGGAAGTTAGACAATAATTTTGAGGGGTTAGACAACGGGATAAAAGAGGTGAAAAATGGGTTAATGGGGTTAGAAAATAGGATGGAAGACAAATTGCGGGAAATAGGGGAACAATCTGCCCGGGAAATCAAACGAATGGGGAACCAGATAGAGGAGGTGCAAATCGGGTTAGAAAGTAAACTGGATGCTCAGAGGGATGAATTGGGACAGATGAGGGTGGCATCGACAAAAGAGATGGAGGAGATGAAGGAGGAGATACGACGAGGTGTAAGTGAGGAGGTCTCGGGGCTACGCGAGGAGGTAAAGCGAGGTGAGAAGCGTATGGAGAAAGAGGTGAGAAATGGGACGGCAAAGTTACAAGGGGGCATAGAGGACCTGACGGAGCAGGTGGAACAGCTGACGGAGGGACAGACGGAGTTAGTGGAGCAGGTTCAAAGGAACACTGCAGTACTAGGAGGGTTAAAGGCGACACAAAAAGAAATTAAAAATGACTTGATAGCGACACAGAGGCAATGTCAGATGGTACGTGAGGGACTGACAATGAGGTTGGACGAGGTGACAGAGGAAATGGAGACAAAGGACCGGCAGGTGAGGATACACATAGAGACGGTCACGGTAGCCTTAGAGGACGAACTTGAGGAGACGCAACGGGAAATAAAAGAGGTGAAGCAAAAATTAGAGGAAGTGGAAGAAGAGGTGAGTGAAATTAAGAAGAGACGGACAGAAACTAAGAGAGAAATACGGGAGGAGGTGATAGAATTGGTACAAGGTCGGTGCTCAACTCATAATGTGATGCTCACTAACCAAATAAAGAGGTTGCAGGTCGCAAAGGAGGTGCGGAGACGAGGTGCCAAGGTGAGTGGCGATATAATCGGAAATGTACATGATGTGAGGAAAGCTTCAGTCGGCTTGGGGATTGATGTGGACCCGGGTGTTCGTGAGAGGCCGTTGGTGAAGTGTGCGACAGGTCTGGTGTGCGAAAAAAGAGGTGTGCGAGAATGTCCGACCATGGGGTGTGTGAGGAAAAAGTGCGCGCCAAGGAGTGAGTGTGCCGTCAAGAGTGAGTTGGTCGAAGCGCGTGTGCGAGGGGGTACATGGAAGCGCGGTGTGGTAAGTGTTACGGAGGAAGTAACGAAAGAGTGTGCGCAAGAGGATGCGCGAGAAAGGTGTGTAACGGACAGGTGCATGGGGAAAGAGTGCGCTGTCAAGAGTAAGGGGGAATGCACGCCTGTGGGGAGTGTTACAGAGGATGTAACGAGAAAGTGTACGCCTGTGGTCAGTGTTACAGAGGATGTAACGAGAAAGTGTACGCCTGTGGTGTGTTACAGAGGATGTAACGGGAGAGTGTGCGCAAGAGTGTGCGCGAGAAAGGTGTGTAACGGACGGGTGCATGAGGAAAGAGTGTGCTGTCGAGAGTAAGGGTGAGTGCGCTGTCAAGAATGGAGGTGAAAGTAGTGAGAGTGACACGGAGCGTGAGTTGGTTGTGACAGGTGAGAGAGGATGTACACCTGGAATGGAAGGATGCACACCTGGAATGGTAGAGCGTGTGTGGGAATGCACACTTGAGTTGGTCGTGAGGCACGTGGTTGGGTGTGCGAGTGAGAGCACACCTGTGATTGTCACAGAGGAGGTGACCGAGGAGGGGGCGCGAAGAGGTGTGTTGGTGAGGTGTGCGAGCGACGAATGTGTGCCAAGGTGTTCGGTGGTCAGGTGTGTGACCAAGTCTGTGAGCGGAATGAGTGTACCGAGGTGTGTAAGGAAAGGTATGACGAGCAGGGAGACAGCTGGATGTATGAGCAAGGCACGGGCTGCGGGGTGTACGGGCGGCATTGGAGCATCGAGCTCAGTGAGCAAGAAAGGGGTAGCGTATGCGTGTAAGCATGCAGGTGAGGCATCGACGGTAACCGGGTTAGCGGTTAGAGCGACTTTTAGCCGAATCGGGCCCTCGGTGCGTGCCGGGCTTCGCGTGCCGTGAGAACCAGCGGGGATCCGAGCCACGGCGGGTTCGAAAGGACCGCCGTACGCGATCCACGCTGTGCCTCGCTTGGAACGGCCGCGTCCGGGCTCCACTAGGCGGAGCGGGCAGCTCGATTGGAAGGGTCGTCATGGCGACCACTTTTTGTTGAGACGTGCCGGCAGGTCGAGATCGGGACATTGGATGGCTCCACGCCGAGGTGGTGCGTGGGATCTCGGCCCGGGTAAGCCCCCGTCCCTGCCCCGAATGCGGGACGTATCCAGCCGCTGGCACCAAAGAACCCGCATTCATTGCTCGGCTGTACGAGGCCGAGCTTTAAAAGGGAATTGGCGCACCGAGAGGATCTAATAAGTAGACGGGTGATGAGGTTAGTGTTCTGGGCCCGAAATTAGGAAAACGAAAGTTGATGATTGGCAAAGGATTGGCAAAGTGATTGGTAATGGTACGGTGATTGGCAGATGATTGGCAAAATTTTTGATTTGTTGAATTTGGTGAGCAAAATTGATAGTAGGACCTCCCCGATGTGGTGGGATGGGCAATCCACCATCCCTCACAGCGGGGGCAAAGGAGCACTAGTTTTATGGGGTTGATGGCAGTGAAAACTAGCCCGGGAGGGTTAGGATATTGTGTGTAGGGCCCTAGAAGATGACATTAGGTAACGTTAAGGTTAGTTAGTGACAAGGATACCTGTAGAGGGGACGCAGGTAGATTAGAGTGGATGATAATGACGAGGGAGCGCAATAGTTTAAAGGGACGACTGGGAAGCGCAAGTTTCAGAGGGGAGTAGTTAGATGAGATGATGCCGTGTGTTTGAGGATTGAACAGGTGAGATTGAACAGGTGCGATTAAACAGGTGTGATTGCACAGGTGTGCAACTGGACAGGTGTGTGGAGCAGTGTATGAGTAGGAGTGATAGTGATGTGTATCGTGTTGACCAACTGGTCCAGGAAGAGGAGGAGGGTGCAGGTGGCACCAGGTGTGATTGCACAGGTGTGCAACAACAGGTGAATGGAGAATGGTTGTGTGAAAGAACAGGTGTATGGAATAAATGGTATGGAGTATTGGAATGGATGGTCGTGGAGTGAGTATGATGGAAATTGTGGAGTGGAGCGGATGGTGCGGAGGTGTGAATGGGGGAAGAGTGGACCCCCATCACGGATACCCGGGGCGGGTAGTGTAAGTGTTAGGTAAGAGGGTATAGGGAAATTGTGGTTGGATATTGGCATCTGTGGTGCGAGTGGAAGAATGGTATTTGGATGGGTGCATTAGTGTTGTGGAAATGGCTGGGCGTGTAGCCTGTTAGTGTGTGTAGTTGGTTTGAGCACTCCACCACTGTGAGGATGTCGGCCAGGTGAGGCCGCAGGTGGGCTCTGGGAGCCGGTAGTTGTTGTGGATGGGGCCCGAGGATCCGGAGGACGGACCCGGGTAGCCCAGTGCCGGAGGGCACCAAGGGGTGACAGAGCCAGGAGGGGCCTTCCCCAGTTAGATAGGTTAGGGTGAGGAGCAGGTAAGCTCGGGTGGCAACTACAGTGGTGGAGGTGTGCAGGTGGGTAGACCTGCTGGGAGAGCTACACGTCACAGCCCAGAAATTGTGCGAGGGCACCGGGAGATGAATCGGGGGAGTGAGACCCCAAATTGAGAAGCACCACAGTTTGGTCAATGGGAATTGGTTTTTAGAACCCATAGTGTAAGTGGCCAATGGATTGGCAGGGAAAGACCCCAGGTAGTGTAAAGTGTGTTAAAGTCATTTAGAGGATAGTTAGGAAGAAGGATCTCCTCGCACCATCTGCATCCACTCACCTGAGGTGACAGGTACTCCACACCATGCCATGTTTTGATTATTTTTTACTGTGCAAATGTTTGGATTGTGAGACGCATCATGACGTGGGTGTGACATTGTGCTTTGTTGTTCCATCTCTTCCTCCTTATGAGGATTGATGACGAATTGGGTGATGGCAAATTTTGGATAGTGGGGGAGTGAAGACGAATTTGGTATAAGGGAAATAAGGGGAAGACGTGACGGTAGCGACGGATTGGTAATGTGTAGATTTTTGTACATATGGGGTAAGGGCAAGGGTAGTGTAGGTGACAGGGGGGTGACGTATGGTAGGGACGAGCTTTCTCACTTCACCCTCCATACGCATTTCGCTTTGCATTGCCTTATTGATGTGTACCCTTGTGACCTTACCCCTCGCTCATTTGTCTCTTTTGTCTCCCACATGACCTGTGCGCCATTGGGCGCCGAGGGGAGCGTGCGTGAGTCCTCCATTGTGCGCCCGGAACTCTCAGAACCAGCTGTCTGCATCGATGCACCACATTATGGACCACATGCCTGTGGCCGAGCACCACTGATGGACCCCATGGGTTGGGGCATGGCCCCTCTGCTGGAACCGGCCATGAGGGCCCGAAATCTTGCTGGCGGACCTTGGCCACAGGGCACCGATGCCCCACAGGTGAACCACACGTAGTCGGCCCTGTGGGCCATAAATAAAGAAAATAAAATGGACACGTTGGGCACACTTTATTGCAAATAGGCCGCCAGTAAGAAAATGAGAGAGAATGACAACAACTGGAAGAAATAATAATAACCAGCAGAGGGAGCCGAAGAGCAAGAGATCACCTGCAGGGTTAGGGGTTGTTGGTTTTATTTTCTTGAACAATGGTGACTGCACCGATTGGTGCTTGGGTGTGTATTGGTGCATTTTTGGGTGCTTTAATGGTGCATTGATGCAGAGCAGACTGTCTCCCCCCCAGAAAGAACAATTACAGGTCCTGGGTTAGTTTTGTAAATAAAAATAGCGTCATTGTAAATAATGCTCCCCACCGTCAGTGTATAGTTTGAAGACCATTCCGCAATTCGGTTAACTGTGGGCGTAAGTCTGTTAGGCAGGGTGCAATGGAGCAGCGGGACACATTTATTTATGTTTTAAAAACTGTCGCACTCAGGGTCAGGTTAAAAGTAGAGGGAACTACACCTACGTGTCACACTAAATAAAAAGTTGTAGGCCCGGGTCGTGCCTAAGAGGAGGAGGGTGCAGTGTTGCGGATATGAGGACTGTATTTTTTTTGATTGTGTTGTATTGTGGTAAATTGGTGATGAATATTGCTTGAGTCTGCGCCTCCTGCCTCCGGAGCTGTGTAAAGGTCAAAAGGGCGTCCCATAATTAGTCCACAAGCATACACGTCAGCCAATAATAGAATACCCCTGTTCGATAGTTATATCTTATTCTGTGTTTTAGGGTAAGGCTGTGTCTCCCATTAATTGAAATACTCCATTGCACCAGTGAAAGAGATAGATTCCCTTCATTTCCATTCCCAAAACCTCCATTCCCCCTTTTCGTCGATTGGCAATTACCTCCCCTCCAATAACCGCCATTGACCACGAGGCAGGGTCGGAGAAGAAAGGCGTGTCTCCACCTCGTCATAGAGGGGAGGAGTGAGCCAGCCCCACTCGACCAACCATGAGCCAGGGGTTTGGCTAGGGAGGGCGGAGGAAGAGCTATCGGGGAGGTTCGCAAAGGTTGAGGGGCGGGGCCTATATAACCCACGGCAGGGCGTTTCCCAAGGCAGATGAGCTTTTACAGGCAGACGAGAGGGAGTCCAAGCCGTTGAGACGAGAGGAGGTCCAAGGCAGATGAGCTGAGAAGAGAGAGGGTCCAAGAAAGAGCTGAGTTGTGAGGTCCAACAAGCAGAGATCATTCAAGGAAGCACCAAGCCTGCTATTCGTCACCTTGCTCGCGAGCGGCAGCGTCTACAGCAGCAGCAGCAACAACGCTCGCCAACCGCTTAGGGACCTGGACGGCAGTTCGGAGCAGGGCCGCGAAGGAACGGCGGCTGCCCAACGTGCGGATCGTGCTGCCGGACCCAGTGGACTTTCCTCTCCTTCCAGCCAATTCCTGTCATCATTCCCCGTGTGAGTCGTCTTCGTTTGTTCTGTCCTGGGTAGGTAATTAAGTCTGTATAAGCTAAAGATTGCACTGTGTCACCTGCGTCTTATGTGTTGTAAATAAACGTGACTGCTTTCTTTTTGCTTGTGTGTATAATAAATCCTGTTATTCCTCCGTACTCTGTTTTCTTCTCTCTTCCTCTTTACATTCGGTCGCTTTAGAGGTTTCCCGATTGAATACCTGTGGCGCGATTGGTCAACGTTGGGGGAGTCGGGCTAATCGGGGATCCTGTAACGGTCGCGGTTGACCATCCGCTCGGCCCAAAGTAACATCTTGTCCGCGACCCGTAACAATATATTCCATATTAAATGCCAAGTCTGTATATATAACGAACAAAAGGAGCACACTGACCCTAAATGAGACATGACACTGATGTCACGCACATAAATTATTTCCGACACATCACCTCCAATCAAGGATGGCGTCAGTGTGGTACTCGGGTCTTTGCAGACTGAGATGTATGCCCTTATAGGTCTATCTAGTCTAGAAGTGTTTGTCCGTCCGTATGTACTATGTTTGTATGTATGTATATATGTCCCTTCAAATGTACACCAATCAGAGCTGAGGATCTGGTCACATGACAGGGTGATGTGATTACATCCGATGTCATTACAGCGTACAACGGCTGACTCCACACTCTGCCATTTTGATTCCAATGTCGTTCAGGCCAAACATATTGTCGAACCTGTCATATATCACAATCGCCATGCTCTACCTTTATGTTTTTCATTCAGTGTGAAACACAAACAAACCGATTATTAAAATGACTATCAAATATCAAAAGCACAGACGTTACTGATCTTCCAATGACACAGTATGTATGGGCCTTCGGCTTCATGCCTTCATGCCTTACTTTCAGTCCGCTTCGGACAAATTAGCCCAGGTTTCTTAATGCAGTAGTATTGTTTTCGTAATAATAATAATAATAATAAGTGTTAATACTAATAATATAGTAAAGATAATCGTAACACTGCAATCCCTTTGTTGTTATTGCAAAGTTTCTAGATGGAAGCGGTGTATGGTTCATGAATCAATGATAAGCGGTGTACGGTACAAATAACTGCGGAAGTAAGAAATTAGCCTCGGTTTTTTATCGTAATATAATTTTCGTAGTAATGATAATGTAACGTTAACATTATAGTAAATCTAATCGTAACACTAATCCCTTCGTAGTGAGTGCTAAATTCCTGGAGGTTAAAATATATCATCTTCTATATGTTAAAGTAGCGGCAGTTTTGTGTCCGGCCGCCACGCTACGTCATTACGTCTATGATGTCATTGCGGCGTGCGACGGCTGACTCCACCGACCGACATTTAAATGTATATGCCGTACAGGCCGAACATGTCGAAGCGGTCAAACCTGTCGTGTTTTTACACAGGACAGCTGTACGTTGAAATGAGTAGAGTACTCTGGCTACGCCGCTGTTAGACTTTCGGTTTTGTTTTTGTTATACTTTGTGTCAATCAAATATTGTTGCTATAATTGTGGCGATATTGATAAAAAGTGAATTAAAGATTGTTGCTATTATTGTGGAGATATCCATCTGGAAGATTGTTCAGGTTAAAGACTCCAGCATTTAGACTTAAAAAAACAAAAACACAACTATATACTTTCGAGTATACACAAATAAATCAGAAATACAAACAAAAAGAAGAAAACATTTAGGATACTTGCATGAAAAATGTTACGTACAATTTCAAAAACAAAGATATCGATAAAACAAATAAACTTAATTGATAACAAAGCAAAGGTTTTTCATAAAGAACTAGAACGGCACTCGGTAGAGCGCATACCTCCGCTAGGCTGAACAGTTTCTGTTTTGTATCCCACTAATAGGCCGGATCTGGATTCGGACCTGAACCAAACTCTAATCGGCTTGTTCTTGTCACCTAACTAACTCATCCACATAGTTTGGTCAGAACTCGTCCACAACTTTTTGAGATATCATACTTTATATCGTTTTGGCCCTGCCCCTCAATGGTGAAGAATCACTTGAAATATTTTTTTAAAGTCTCGGGTTCGGATCTTCACCAATATCTAATCATTTCTTCCTCGTCACACACCCAACCTCTCCACCAAATTTCGTCCGAATCCGTCCACAACGTTTTGGGATATTCTGTTCACAAACAGACAAACAGACAGCATAACCTCCTCCCACCTTCGGTGGCAGAGCTAATAATTGTTTTCATATCAAGGTGGTGGGTTTAGTTTCCCACTACCATGATCAGATGCATGTGCTGTGATCTCAAAGAAAATAATTCAATGCCATCCGCAACCCCATCAGAAAAACACAAAGTATAAGAATTTATAGTTCATTTCAATCAAGCATGAGCAAAACCAGGAATGGCACGGATGGGTGCGACAGGTGTGTTGCAAGCATACCTTTGAAGAGGATTGCTGAGCATACCATGACGGAAGTGGTGAAGAAAACGTAGTATATTGGTGTCACAACAGATGTGTTGAATATGTCTAGAGCCTTGTTCAAATAGTTTATCTGTGTACCAACACAGGCCACGAGACTGCATAGCAATATCCATGTTAGAGGGTTGCGCAGCGCAGGTTTGCCACCCAACAACTCTTTGATGGCGATTCCCAGACCCTTTACAGAGGAGACTGAAAGTGCACCAATGACTGAGCAAATGGTGATGTACACCAGCAAGTTGGTCTGTCCATGTCGTGGCGCCACAACAACGATGAGGATGAGACAGGCGATGACCACAAAGGTGGCAAAGACCACAAATACTGAAAAAGAAGAGATACATTTTAAGTAAAACACAAAGCTCTACTTGTCTGATATACAGTGTTGTTTTCAGGAAGTCTTTGAAATGGGAACGCTTGCACACAAATATCATGATAAATCTATTGAGGTAAATTACGAGTTAAATAGGAATACTAAAGTTGGTAGGTTCCAAAGAAACAGGTTATGGTTTCTCTCTAAGCCAGAACATTTGCAGAAAATGCTACCAACAAAATGCGCAATTTAGCCAACAGGCAAAAACAAATTAAACTAGAACGGCACTCAGTAGAGAGCACACCTCTGCCCGGTTGGCCATATCACTCAATGGTGAAGAATCACTTAAAATTTTCTACTAGCTGGATCAGGATCTTCATCAAAATTGAAACGATTCTTCCTTGTCGCACACACAACCTGTCCAACAAATTTCATTCAAATCCGTCCATACCTTTTTGAGATATCCCGCTATGTATCGTTTTTGGCCCCATCTCCCAATGGTAAAGAATCACTGAAAAAATTAAATAATTCTCATATCCGAATCCATATTCAGTTCTTCACCAAAATCGAATCGAATCGTTCTTGTCAGACACCCAACCGGTTCACCAAGTTTCGTTCAAATCCGTCCACAAGAACTGGGTTATTGCTTATATTCAAATTAAATGCGTGTAGCTGCGTCCCACCATATGCAAATCGCTTGTGGACAGGTTGTCCAGGATGAGGAATGAGGAATAGGGGGTGGAGGAGGAGAAGGAGAATAAAGGTACAGGTAGTAGATAAGCATAATGGTACAATTGGAAAAACAAGTACAGGCCTCACCAGGATCCTTAAGCTTTTGTGCCATCTCATTCAGGGACGACACCTCATCTTCTTGCGGTGCATGGATGACCATGACGGTAGAGCCCAGCAAACACAAAGTGCATCCCAACTTTCCATACAGATTTAACTTCTCATCGAGACAGAATGATGACAGCACAGCACTGTACGAATTAGGATGAAACCAAACAGGAAGGTGTTAATATTAGTAAACATCACTAATACCAAGAGAGCATCTCCAAATGCAAAGCCCATCCATGTCCGCTTCATGGTCACATCTTCACATTGATACTGCACGACATGAACAAACTGAACACAAGTACTTTATTAACCTTTCTAGACAGGGGAGGGGGAGGATAGGGGTGGGAAAGGAACGTTTTACGCTTCAACTCCAACATGCAGATTCGAGCCGCAGAGTATTTTGGGTTCAAATGCAATATTTCAAAACAAACATTAGCACAATATTTCAAAACAAACATTAGCACAATATTTCAAAATAAACATTAGCACAATATTTCAAAACAAACATTAGCACAATATTTCAAAATAAACATTAGCACAATATTTCAAAATAAACATTAGCACAATATTTCAAAATAAACATTAGCACAATATTTCAAAACTATGTGTTATAATCACACCTCAATTATGCGCTTACCCAAACAGCAATGCAACATTTTGCACTACAATTTCAATGTAACCCATAATAAAAGCCTCCCTCAATCACCTAGTTGGAACACCAGAATAAAACACCACCGAGCATGGGATTCCGGTGAGTGGGCACTCTCGTTTTCATTGGTGTAGTTAACAGCAGTAAAGTAGGCCAATTGCGAGACAAATTTTTTGAAAAGCAAGTTTAATTTAAATTTTGCACAGGGGAATCTGAATATGAATTAATATGACGATTCTCATTTGTCAATCAGTTTATGGTTGCTGCAGTAAGTGTGTGATTGCATTACCTTTGTGCTTCAGGTACACACAAGCTAAGAAAATGCCGAACAGTGATTTATTCCAACTCTGACAGGCCCAAATTCTGACTCAAGCCAAAGTCTCCATTTGCGCTCCTTTTTGTGAGTATTGCTGTTTCACAGCAGGCCACACCTTGGTTTGTACACATTCAAATGCTCCTCTCCTGTCATAGTGTCGATATACCTGAGGCTGCAGCCATTAGGGACATAGCCCTGCACATCCAAAAGTGTGTGTATAGCCAATTTACGTGTGTGATGAAAGAATTATGGGTGTGAGCATAGCTGTTCGAAAAGACCGATGTCATACCTGACGAGGACACTCAGTGCTCCGAGTGGAGTAACAAGTGTTGCAGGTACAAAGGTGTATGCTGCAAAGTTTGCTCCCTCACCTGCACCCACTGCACACACAAAGCACAGACACATGAGAATGAACAATGGCATAAATAAAATACATCAACTATATAATGATTACCATGGTAAATTTTCTCATATTACGAACTCTTATGAAATGCAAATACAAGTACATAATGTACAATATCTGAAAGTCGATTCTAATCAAACTCTGATATAAATAAATAAACGTAACATATCATATGCGGTATTTTTATGCGGTATCATAAACGTAACAATAAACGTAACGAGAGGGGCTGCCCGAGAAAGACACTTGAGCTTATTCACGCTCTACCGCAAAGAAAGTGGCCCATCATCAATGAAATGCTGTAAGAAAATTAATCGTTTTGCAACCGAGTTAGATTTTGATGTGACAATTTAAGCGTGAAGAATTAAAATCTGGCCATATATGATACTTCAACAAATAGAAACTCATCAAATGAAGAGCATGTGACAGGCGAGAATGCCATGGCTGTAAATCAGAGAATGAAGAATTGAAAAATAAAATCAATCAGAAGTTAAATAAATTAACTCATTTGGCGTTCATCGCCTCCGTCACCAAAGGTGGACCTCTATCACCTATGTCACCTGCCCTAACTAAGCATCACCGAAGGTGGACGGAGGTTATGTTTTCTCTCCTGTGTGTTTGCTTGTCTGTCTGTCTGTCTGTCTGTCTGTGAACATGATATCTCAAACAGCTGTGGACGAATTCAGACCAAACTTGGTGCATGAGTTGGTAGGTGACAAAAACAAGCCGATTAGATTTTGGAGGTCCGGATCCAGATCCAGCCTATCAGTGGGATACAACAACAACAACAACAACAACAGGCATTTTAAGGTCATTTTCCCTACTAGAGGGGGGGGGTTAGCCTTGTAGGCCCCGTGACAATCTCCTCCATTTTGCCCTATTTTCTGCATCTCCCCTTGTTAACCCCCTTGCCCGCATTTGTTCTTCCACCACCTTTAGCCAAGTCTTTCTCGGTCTTCCCCGTCCTCTACTTCCTTCTACATTCATTTCCATCACTTTTCTCAACCAGTCACTTTCATCCTTCCTCAACACATGACCAAACCATCTCAACCTGTTCCTCTTCACAGCATCCATCACAGGCTATATTCCCATCATCTTTCGCAATTCATCATTTGTCTTTGTCTCTCTCAACGATACTCCACACATCCACCGAACCATTCACATTTCCACCCTTTCCATCCTTCGTTGCTACTTCGTCTGGCTTGGCAAACGATAGCAAGCTGTTTGCTAACGGAACACACCGAGCAAGCTGCTTGCTAACGGAACACACCGAGCAAGCTGCTTGCTAATGGAACACACCCTTGTGAAGAAAGTCATATATGACGATCTTCACTCTTCGGGCATTTAAAATTACACCTTTGATGTTGAACTTCGTGGGCTGATAGGATGGCCTAGAGGTATGCACACTCGAGTAAAAGCTGTCTAGCCTGGGTTTGAATCCCAACCCAGCTATAAACTGTCAGTTTGGTGTTTCACAGGCAGGGAGAGTCATCAATGTGTGCCGTTCCTCGGATGGACGTTAAACTGGGGGTCCCGTTTGCCAGCATGGGTTGGTGGACGT
Organism: Myxine glutinosa; assembly: GCF_964187855.1. NCBI lineage: Eukaryota > Metazoa > Chordata > Myxini > Myxiniformes > Myxinidae > Myxine > Myxine glutinosa. The sequence continues at coordinate 450,664 of NW_027616355.1, read as the reverse complement.
TAAAGATCCCATGGTGCCCTTCGCAAAGAGTAGGCGAGTATTGCCGGCAGCATGGCCAAATTCCAAATTCCTGCCCTAACAAGGTGAATGTTAAGTCTGGCCAGCCAGTTCGTGAATGACTTGGGCCAAGCTTCCCCCCGGCCGACCCCACAATGTAGGATAATAGTGGCCGTTAAAGAACAACAACTTTGATGTTGAACTTCGCAAACAATAAATGCTAAGCAATCCCATGGTGCGCCAAAAATGTAATTAACAAATAAATGAAGGAAACACACGACGCCACGCCATGTTCCCCGCTCGTTCGGTCCAACGAGAATGGTGAAAGGAGAGAGGAACGAGATTACCTGCTTGTCCTTGTCCTCAGTGCCAAAACTCCACACACCGAGCACGCTTACCTTCTCGACCTTTGACGTGATGCTGCCTTGAATATTTAACTTCGTGCACAGACAAAGCCAACTCAAACGGATCGGCGATTTCGACGTAGGCAGCACTTTCGGCACGTTCATTGATTGGTTGTTTGTTTTAATGTTTCTTGTTTAATGATATACCATTTAAATTACATCTTGGAGAACATACATTCCATATTATATCACCTGCTTTATTTTATCGAGCTGCATTTAATACGAGTATATCTTTTGAGAGAAACTAAACACACTAACCGCTCAACCGTCAATATCCGGGTTCAAGGTGCGATTTCCCAACTGCGCATGCGTTGCAGCTATCGTGATAAGTAACTTCCATTATCGTCATCACGACGGTAAATCTAAAGCACAATTATTGCCCCATCACAATTATCGCCCAGCACTAGCACATACCAAATTTTTTGTAATCTTTGGTATGTCTCGGCCAGGGTTTGAACAGCTGACCTCCCAGACCCAGAGCGGATGCTCCAACCATTACATCAACTCTAACCTTCTGTTGGCCAGAAATAGAAATCAGGGTTTGAAAGGTTATGGCCCAATGGCCCATAGTGAGGGTAAAGAGTTCCAGGAAATGCACCTCCTCCGGTGGCTGTCCAAAGAAATGGATTGGATAGTTTGATTGGGGATCCTTGTGGAGAGACCATATGAGAGCGTGTGACTTGGTGCCATTAAACTGATCAGCGACCAGTTACAGTAACTGATCAGCGGCATATTTTTATCCAGGTATGATGAAAGGGATTCAGCAACAGTTGGCCTTTCACATATGTGAGCTACCATTCTGCAGGGAGTAGTCATCAGCAAACATGGTAACGTTGGTTTTCAAGAGAATCGGACCGATCATTGATATTTATCAACTCTGCTGTTGGTGTTTCCCCTCTATCAACTGTTCCTTTTGTCCTGTTATTTTGTCCAATACATCCATTCAGTGTATTAATACTAGTTCCTCCATGAGCCTCGACTAGATATACAAAAAAAATGCAATAGATCCTATGTTGCTGCAATGCGGAACAAAGAAAAGGACACTAACAAAGGCCAGCCAATGTTTGTGCTCATAGAGAAAATCGGACATCCACGAACAGGGGACACTGATTAACGAAGGAAGACGATGCTTATTAACGGAAGACCTTTGGCCTATGTATGATAGGAATAATTCTGACCACTCTAAGTGTAACAACATTATGGCACATTTTGAGGAAATAGGGATGATTACCAACAATCTTTCTACTATAATGGCAGCCAGCCTTTCAAGAATAACCTGCATAGGGATAAGGAAGAGAACAATTCCCAAATTTAAAACAATCCCTAAAGGGAAATGTGGAAGCCAGCACTTAAGCTCGTCTTGAGCACATTTTTCTGTCTTCAGGCTTCATCAAACAGACATGGCTGAAAAGGTAAGGATTAGGCTTGCAACAGACAGGGCGGAAGCACTGGGAAAAGTATTGAGGATTGCAGGTAAAAAAAAAAAAAAAATCAAAGCACCGAAGCACTCTGGGATGGCTGCTGAACAAGTGTCAAGATTGGCCATAACTTTTACCACTTATCAGGTGAACCCTTATATTCAAGAGAAAAGTTTGTGTTTGACTGAGGTTAAGTACCCCTTATTTTTCTATTTTTAAATCCCCTGTTGAGCCCTTTCCCAAAACATCTCCCTACCGACTCCTCCCAGCAGGCTTTTCCTTTCTGTCACATTCTGTTCGTTCATCCATCCCATGCAAACCTGTTCCTCACACCTCAAATGCAAGTAAACTACTCTTTCATCCTGTCTTGTTCCTCTTGTTCTTTCATCAAGTTCAATTTTCTACAAAAAAAAAAAAATCTACATTTTAAAGAGAAAACCTTGGACCAGAAAGCAACATCACGTTTGAAAGGAAGTTAAATTATTTTAATGAATTATTCTTCTTTTATGGTATTTCTTCCTTTTATTCTTCTTTTAATTATTTAATGAAAAAGGTATTCGATTTGAAGTTGAATGGAACTCCTTGGAGAGAGAGGTTCCAAGCAATTAGAAAACTAAACAAAGGTTGGTAGAAAATGAAATATTTGGTGATAATATAAACGTTTTGACAAAATCAGAGTATTTGGTAATAAATACTAGTTGCACACCACTAGTAATTATACTTTTAAATGAGTTAAAATCATTAAAACACACCAATTCTCTGTATATGTAATCTTTTAACGTTTACTATTCGGCACAGCAGGTACCCTTCAGATTTTAGGACATGGAAGGAGCACACAAAATTATATGTAGTAATATTTCTCGAAGCAAGAGAAAAAATATATAAAAGTACATGGAAGGAGCACACAAACAACAACAACCACAGCCAACATGACAGAAGCAACAACTAGAAGGGCACTCAGTAGAGCGCATACCTCCGCCAGCCTGAACAGTTGAAGTTTTGTATCCCACTGATAGGTCGGATCTGGATTCGGACCTGAACCAATATTTAATCACTTGTTCTTGTCACCTAACCAACTCATCCACCTAGTTTAGTCATAAGTCATCCATAACCTCTTAAAATACCATGTTATATATCTATTTTCACCTGAACTCTCAATGCTAAAGAATCATTAAAAAATTAAATAATTAGCGTATCCGAATCCATATTCAGATCTTCACCAAAATCGAATCGAATCGTCCTTGTCGGACACCCAACCAGTCCACCAAGTATCGTCCAAATCCATCCATAACTTTTTGAGATATCCTGCTATATATCGTTTTGGCCCTATCCAAATGGTGAAGAATCACTTAAAAAATTATATTAACCGGATCCGGATCTTCACCAAAATCTAATAATTTCGTCCCTGTCACATACACTACCTCTCTGCCAAATTTCATCGAATCCGTCCACAACTTTTTGATATATCCTGCTATATATCGTTTTTGGCCCTATCTCCCCATGGTGAAGAATCACTTAAAAAATTATACTAGCCGGATCCGAATCCGGATCTTCACCAAAATTGAATCATTTAGTCCGTGTCACATACGTTGCCTCTCTGCCAAATTTCGTCCGAATCCGTCCACAACGTTTTGAGATATCTTGTTCACAGACAGACAAACAGACAGACAAACAGGGTTGAAAACATAACCTCCATCCACCTTCGCGTTTTACAACTAAGTGTTCATTTTTCATCCTCATTTAGATGCACAGATACAAATGCAATACGTTTGTGAAGTAGAACATGCTGTCTTTTGATTAAACCCGTCAGCGAAGCGATGGGCATGCACGCCTAGTTTATACTAAAAAGAGATAGCCCTGAGTGGGCTGACAGTCATCTCGTGAGGTTGTAGTTCAGACCTCTGCTGATATGGGGGCCTCCCCTGGGAGCCCTCCTGTTCCGAAATTGTAACATCTAAGGTCGAGAGATCCTGCGGACCATCTAGTAGAAGGGCTGTATCAGTAGGGACCCAAAACGAGTATGGATCCAAAATTTCTGTGGGTAACTCCCCCCTTACCCAATCCTCCTCCATAATCCAATTAAGGCTGAGCAATCGTGCGGGCTACTGCCTTGTATTCATGTGACACGTTTCAGGACAATCAGCTGTGTGTTAAAGGAGGAGTCACAAAAATATGAGGGCCAGTCAATAAGTAACCTTAAAATGGCGTTATACGAGTATTTCATCGACAGCATAAAGCGCTCCCGGGTGGAGCGTATATTTATAAGTATTTACCAAGACAAATAGATGTTTAAAACTGTATGTATATTCACATGAAAACAGATGACGAAGCAAAGCAATCACTTACTGGTTAAGAGACCTGCCCACCAAAGCCACTCTTTGAGGTATGCATGTCCACCTTGTCCTGTGCCGAGGAAACAGACAAAATGAGTGTTTGTGCAACTTAAGAGTTTTTCTTTTTGTATCCATAATTGTTTAAGAAGGAAGTTTCCAGTGAGGCAGTTAGAGTTAACAATACTTAAACATTGGCACTCCCATCTGAGCACGCAACTAACTTGCCCATTGTCTTCTAATACCATTGTCAGCCGTGGAAAGCATAAGGTGTGTCCCTTAAACAGGTACCCATTTTTATTTATCGAAAGAAGCATACACAACTTTCCAGTTGAATATGGAACAGTTAGAGTAATGTTTGAAGTTTTCTTTCGTTTAGAACTGTTCATAACACCATCGTTCACTCATTCAATGTTGTCCCTTGTCCGAACACTTTGCTGCCTTCATGATTTAGTGTAGTTGTCAATGTACTCTTCTCTACAAACGTTTTAGTAATGTTCGAGTACATCTGAAAGTAATGTCAGTATTCTCTTTGTGCAACCACCACACTCTGATAAAGTTCCACCCATGAGGTTTTTATACACCTTTCTTCCAAACTCAGGTACTTTGCCTTGGTGTACTCTGAAATAAATAAATAAAAGAAAACGAACAACTATTGAAAGACAAGAGGGCCGTGCCCAGTACTAATCAAAACTTCAAACGTCATTCTAACTGAGTAATTCTGGACACCTGGCCCACGGGCCACATTTGGCACAATCAGCACATTACTGCGGCCCAAGTGACATCCTGTTTAAAAAAGAAAAGAATTTTTTTTCTTCCTGAATCAGAAATTGTGTGGTAACTAATGAGTATGCTCTAAAAGGTCATGTGCCTTAGGTACACCGATACAACTCTGAAGTATGCAAATTTTCCACAGAAGTTGTGTAAGTGTGGCCCACATAACACATCGAGAGCTGTAAGTGTGGCCCACTACGGTAAATAGGTTGAGAACCACCGCTGGAACTGTTCCATACAAGTTTCAACTGGAAAGTGTATGCTTGTTGCATTCGATAAATAAAAATGGTTACCTATTTCTTTTTTGGATACAAAGTTGACGCTCGTGCAGGAGCTAAAACATAATTGAGTGGATCAGGATGTAACAGAACAAAAGGAAACAGGAACAAGAAGGTGGGAAACATTAACGGCAGGGTTGAGGGACAAAATAGAGGAAGACTTGGACAAGTAATGGGAGTGGGGAAGAAAGAGGGTTAGGGAGGGTTTTCTACACATGGGTGGAAAAGATGGACATAGAAACAAACTCTCAGGAAGGAAAAACTGGAAACTTGGAAGGAGGTGAGCTTGGAGAGGGTAAATGGGAGTTGAAAATATCATGGTTTTGGATTGGGGGGATGATCTGAGATGGTGACGAGCAGTTGCCTTGAAGACCTGGAGGGAAGAATGAGATTTAAGGGAGTGTGGAAGTCGATTCCACAAGTGAGAAGAAAAAGAGGAACGAATGAGTGAAGGTGAGAAAAAGAACACATAAAATAATCCACATTTAAAACTTTTATGACCAAAACCAATCACCCGCCATCTGACCGGGATGCCTCATGCTGGAGGGAAAGTCCTAATAAACATCCTTCAACAGAACAGACCCTCAAGTTACGAATCGCAAGTCACGATTGGATTCAAGGGTACTTTAATCCAACTATAACCCATAATTCAGAGCAAACTGGACAAAAACAACAAATGAGGAGAGCTTACAATGACAGACTTTAGGGAACACAATACATTTGCAACCTTCACCCCAATCATTGGTTCACATTTCTGCCAATTTGCAAAAGTGCAGTGGATAGCAAAGTAAAAAAAAAGAAAAGAAAAAAGGTCAGGTTACAGAACCACCCCGACTTGTATTATTAACCTGTCTATTTACCAAGTCATTCCAACTAAACGAGCTCAGAGTGAGAGGTAACTCAATGGGCTCGTGGAATGTCTGGATAGATCGTAATCGCCACTTTAGGTCTCGAGGCGGGACTCCGAAACACAAAGACATTTTTTGTAGCTTGAGCCAGGTAATCCTTTAACGTCGACATATTCCCACATTCATGAGCAGATTTCACTTCTTATGAAGGCACACCCAATGGTTAAAAGTGACCAAAGGTGTCACCTATCAATAAAGTCCAATCACTAGAGAATACATAGGTGGTGTCTTCATCAACTTGATAAATACAGAAAGTCAGCTCTAAGCATAAGACACAACAGCCAATGAATGACGTTTGAGGGAATTGTGGAGAAGAGTAATCACTGTATTTCAGGAATGTTGATGAAAAACAGGAGAATGCAGTAAACCACAACTTATGAACAAAAGTTTGGTTATACAAAAACAAACCACTGCAGTGTTCCCGACATTCCGAGTCACAGTACTTCTTCCGCACTAGGTTTCTGCACTGCGCAAGTGGTCTGCTGGTAACCACCTTCTGGTGAAACTCCCGAAATCCAGGCTCGCTACTCCTCGAAATCCTCCACTCGTTTGTTCCTCTTTTCCCCGCATGTGGAACAACTTCCACTGTCTCAACCTCATCCTTCCCTCTAGGTCTTCAAGACAGCTGTTCATCAACATCTCAGATCACAGGCATGATCTTTTCTACCTCCATCAACCATCCCCAAGTCTACCTTCTTCCGGGTTTCCAGTTTTTTCTTCTTGAGAGTTTTGTGGCTGTATCCATCTTGTTCACCCCGTGTGTTCTCCGCTAGCCCTCGTTCTTCTACACATCCCATATTTTCTACAAGTCTTGCTCTATTTTGTCCTTAAACTCTGCTGTCTATGTGTGTGTCCTCCACCCCCACCTCCCACTTCTCTTTCTACTGTTCCTTTTGTTCTATTATGTCCTGATACATTCTATGTTCCAGCTGCTCCACAAGTCTCGTCATTGTAAAGAAAAGAAACAACAAATGACTTGCTGTAATTTTGAGATGTTCAATGTTTCAACTCCTCAATCCCCAGTTAGTTCACACAATTGAGGTTATGCTCTGTTACAGATGAAGAAAATGCCAGGACAGTTGGATTAAGCAAAGGTCTGTTCTGCCAATCCGCCATGTTGCCAGTACAAGACCTGTTCAGAAACCTAGGTGAAAGCATTTACTATAGACACTGCACCAGTACAGTGAACTCACACTACCAACGCAAAAATACAGTTTGTTTCTTTGTAATCTCTTAATAGGTGTACATGAATGTGGTCTGTTTCCCTATTCATTGTCCATTGCAATTACTACAAATAGATTTCAACAATCAATACTGATCATTTTATAAAATTAATAAAGACAGCATTGAATCACAAAATAACACTTGCACCTAAGTATCATACATCATGGAAAATAAATTAGGTTTGTTAATTTAAATTGAGGGAAGAAGAAAGAAAGATAAAAAATACAGAAAAAAGCAAGAAAAGATAAAAAGAAAGGAAAATAATAAGAAAGGAAGAAAAGTAAAAAGAAAGAAAAATAAAAAGAAAGCCAGGCATCAAGCACTCGGTGACAATCCCGCCTGGCAGGCACACATCGCTCGGGCAGGCCGAGAGCCACGCCCAGGACAGTGATTGGGCGGGAGTTGACCAACGGGAAGGCCAGGGTAAGAAGGGACTCGCTGATTGGCCAGGGCAGAGCAAGAAGGCACTCACTGATTGGTGAAAGAAGGGCAAGCAGGAAGCGGTGCGCTGATTGGTGGAGAGGCACAGATGACGTCACGAGACGGCCGATAAAAGAACGCGCTGACCGACATCAAAAAGAAAGGAAAATAATAAGAAAGGGAAAAAAATAAAAATAAAAAAGCAAGAAAATAAAAAGAAGAAAAAGATAAAAAATAAAGAAAAGATAATAAGAAAGGAAAAGAATAAGAAAGGAATGAAAATAAAAATAAAGACAAAAGCAAGGGAAAAAAATAAAGAAAAAATGAGAAAGGAATAAAAATAAAAAGGAAGGAAAAACAAGAAAAGGGCAAGAAAAATAAAAAGAAAGAAAAATAAAAACAAATAAAATGAAAAAAGAAGAAATAAATGAATGAATGAATTATGAATGAATGAGGAACTCTAAACTTCTCCAAAAAAATAATGAGGTAAACACCCAAAATAGTTGATAGAGGTCTTCATCTGAAAGTGGATTAAAATGGGCCGATTTACAGATCTTTACGATACATAAACAACTGTAAACAAAGCAAATCAAGGCTACATAGGCCATCAAAATGGTAAAACAAGGCTCTCACAATAGTCCATGAGACGTCCATCAACATTAAATGGGAAAACCCTGGCTTCGTTGCAGTAGTCTGTGAATGACAGAACCGCCCATTGTGAAACGCAGTGTCAGCTGCTACGTTGCTAATCGTAGCATCAGTCGGCCTACATGACTTTATCAGTCTTATTCGGCAGGATCATCAGCTCACCCGTGGTCTGAATTGATTCCAACCATAAATTGAACTCACATGCTGTCCCCAAAGGGCATATGTACCTCGAGCACCTCTTAACTGGAATGGTGACCATGAACCCTGTGCCATACCAGCAGTTATTGCAGGAGTCCTGACCAACAGAGGGTGTACACATCCACCCTGTTAAGGTACCCATTATCTTCTTCTTCTTTTGACATCCACTTCATGTGGTGACATTATGAGGTTTTGGACATAGTGTTGACTATATCCATGCCACTCAGGTTGTTGTTCTTTTCAATAATGTAGCAAAGGATTGTGAGAGGTCCTACTTTGGAGGCTTTCACCCAATTACCAGTAAATAAGAACCAAGTTGCGACCGTGAGCAGTGGTAGTTGTGTACACAGTCTACATCAGTTTATAAGGATTCATGTACGAAAGAGGACAATGTACTGTTTCCAACCTGCTCGCGTGGAACCATGCCTGGCCAGCTTCAAAAGGCCTTTCTTCTTGAGGATGTAACTGCCGCCAATGAATAAGCTGGAGCTCACAGCAAGTGAGAGGCCGATGTAAAAGTTGTAGCCTTCCATATCCTTCCCTCAATGGGATCTCGGCTTCAACACCTGCAGTAAATGAATTCAGATCACTGGAGTACCAGAGCCGAACCAAAACATACACAAAATTGATGTCCCTCTGAGGAGCAAAATGCACTTTTCTCGTATGAAGATGAATGCACGTGGAGTGAAGAAGGTACGTATTCAAATCAACATTCAGCGTTTCACCAACATCTATCAATCCGAATCTACCATCAAAATTACTCTTGCAACTGAAACACTTTCATTACCAGGGGCAAGAATCTAAAGGCCAAGTGCTGTACATCCTCCTCTTTACTTTCATCCACAATACCAGAGAGAACGGGGGGGGGGGGGGGGGGGGGCATAACCTCTCCCCCCTCAAGTGGAACCTTATGACACAATTAGAGGCACCACTACACCATTATAAGCATTTATAGAAAAGGCAAAAGATTCACGTAAATTAAAACTTTTCTTAAATCGAAGGGAATTAGACGAGGGTCCATTCATTTTTTTTACATACAAATATGTGGGGTAATCGTTGACCTCCTTCCCCTTTCTGCTCCACTATGCATCTCTTCCGTTCTCTTTCCTTTACTCCGAACCTATCCGAAGTTACATTCCCTCCCTCTCCTCCTATACACGCTCCTCTCCCCCTCTTTCCTAATTTTATTTCTAACCTTCATGTCACTACAATAATAAGACGAAGATCTATACCTTTGCCAGTAAAAAAATTTTGTGTGTTCTTAGCACTCTCACGTCCAATGTGCCCTGTTTTGCAGATTTCACAAGTTTCATATTCACAAGTAAAGAACTAACGAGTGCACACCCCACATGACAATGACGCACCACTCCTTGGCAGCCCCTCGATGTACAACACACGTGTCCCTTTCAATCCCCACCGGTGTGTATGTAATTAAAACGATGCCCTTTGCAGGACGCACATAACCAGCACGTTTAAATATAACGGTTAAGTGCGATTCCATATCACTCAACTCTCTTTCGCAGCAACACAAAGGCAGATTATATTCACAGTCTCAACCTGTGACACACACACACACACACACACACACACACACACACACACACACACACACACACACACCTTTCAGAAAGTATTCACACCCCAAGGCCTTTTTCACATTTTGTTGTGTTCTTGTTTTTGTTTGTTTTGTTTTTGTTGTGTTGTGCTAATGTAGGCCTGAATATAAAATGGATTAAATTGCTTTTTTTTTTGTCACTGATCTACGCATAATACCTCATAATGTCAAGGTAGAATTTTTTTAATAGAATTTTTTTACAAATTAAAAATGAAAAGTGGAAATGTCTCAAGTCAATCAATAAGTATTCGACCCCTTTGGTGTAACCCTCCAAACTGAGCTCAGGTGCATCCAATTTTGTTTGATCATCCTTTAGATGTCTATATAAGGTCCTACAGTTGACAGTGTATGTCAGAGCAAAAACTCTACCATGAAGTCCAAGGAACTGTCCGCATTGAACTCCGAGATAGAATTGTGAGGAGGCATAAATCTGGGGAAGGGTATAAAACAATTTCTAGTGTTGAAAGTTCCCAAGAGTACAGAGAGCTCCATCATTAGGAAATGGAAAGAATATGGAACTACCCAGACACATCCTAAAGCTGGCCGTCTGACCAAACTGAGCAACTGAGCAAGAAGGACCTTGGTCAGGAAGGTGACCACTCTGAGAGAAGTACCGAGTTCCTTGGCTGAGATGGGAGAACCTGCTGCAAGCACAATAGTCTCTGCAGCACTCAGAAAGTCATGAGGAAAAAGATTCTGTGGTCTGATGACATTAAAATTGAACTCTTTGACCTGAATGCAAAGCGCGAAGTGTAGCAGAAACCGAGCACAGCTCATCACCCATGTAACACTATCCCTACCGTGAAACATGGTGGTGGCAGCATCATGCTATGGGGATGCTTTTCAGCAGCAAGAAAAGGGCGACTTGTAAGAATAGAGGGAACAATGAATGGAGCCAAGCATAGGCAAATCCTTGAGGAGAACCTGCTTCAAAGTGCAAAAGACTTTAGACTGTGGTGAAGGTTTACGTTCCAACAGACAATGACCCCAAGCATACAACCAAAGCAACACTGGAATGGCTTCAGAACAAGAATGTGAAAGTCCTTGAGTGACCCAGCCAAAGCCCAGACTTGAATCCCATTTAGAATCTGTGGAAAGACTTGAAGATTGCTGTTCACTGACGCTCCCCATCCAACTTGACAGAGCTTGGGCAAATCTGCAAGAAAAAAATGGGAGAAACTCCCCAAATGCAGATGTGCAAAGCTGATACAGACTGCGATTACAACTTCGACCAAGAAGAGTCGAAGCTGTAATCACTGCCAAAAGTGCTTCTATGAAGCGTTGACTCAGGAGGTTAAATACACGGTAATTTAGTTATTTCTGTATTTTATTTTTAATTATTTTGTAAAAATTTCTAAAAAGAATACCACTTTGACATAATGGGGTATTATGTGTAGATCAGTGACAAAGCAAAATCTCACTTTAAACCATTTTAAATTGAGGTTGTAACACAACAAAATGTGAAAAAGTCAAGGGGTGCGAATACTTTCTGAAGGCACTGTATACACATACATATATATATATATATATATATATACACACACACACACACACACACACACACACACACACACACACACACACACACACACACACACACACACACACACACACACACACACACACACACACACACACACACACACACACACGACCTGGGAGAATTCTACACCACCTTCTGAAACCCGCGTATATGGAGATAACAACGAACGACACACACACCTGAAACCTCCACCGGACCTCATCACAACCGGAACCCTGCACGGTCTATAAAATATTTTATCGATCATAACCCCCTCAGAAACCCTCTCATTTTACCGTTTCCATCCAACATGTATTTTTTACAACATGTATTTTTGTATTTTATTTTATATTTAAAAAACACAAAATGTAAAGATCACGTCAATTTCGAGGAACTTCCTCCACCGCCTACCGTGACGCAATGACGTAATAGTGTTGGTTAAACGCAATGGCGTTTTCGAGGGAGAAAGTTCAAAATCCGCCACGCCCCCCATAAACGTCAATACGTAAGGACGCTCGATGACGCTCGAAGACGCTGACTTCAACAACCCCTGACTGTTTCTTTTACAAATTTGATAAAGCCTTCACAGAGTCGATATGTAATACTCTCCCGAGTCCAACCCGCCGACAAGTGTGCGTACCTCGAGCCCATCCTTCCAGCTCGATTGTATCCTATAAAGTAGAATCTTACAACAACGATCGTGCCAATCCGATTAGACATTGTGAGGAGATGCATCATGGAGCACCTCAAGAATGAGTCTGTAGAACTAGAACGGCCTAGACTCGACGGGAGGAGTGGAGGTATGCACATTCGCTTCAGATCTGTACAGTGTAGCCCCCCGGGTTTGAATACTGTCATCCTGGTGTCTCGCAGACAAGGCGAATCATCAATGTATGTGTGTGTCATCGCTGGGATGGACATGAAACTTGGAGACCCATCTGCTGGCATTAGTTGGTGGCCGTTAAAGATCCCACGGTGTCCTTCGTGAAGAGTAGGCGAGTTATCTCCGGCACTCTGAACTAAATCCAAATTCCTTCTCCAACAGACATTCAAATTAAATTAAATTATCCAAAGAAATTAAATGAAATAAAATAAATTAAATGAAATTAAATTAATTTAATTAATAATCAATCAATTAATTAAGTTCTAATGAAATGAAATTAAATTAAATTAATGAAATTAAATGAAATTAAAAGAAAAGAAATTATCCAAATTAAATTAAATTCATTCAAATTCCGTGAATTCCGCGTTGCATCAGCGGCACAGGTGCGCACCTACTTTAGTAAAACTATGGGGGACGCCCTTCGTGGTGGTTGTACCCCCCAACACAAGTCGGGGGCCAAAGCTTCCCCATTCTTCCCTCCTGTGCAGATTCGTCAGGGCAACGCGGTCACGGTCAGAGTGCCGATGGACCGGCCCTTTCCGTCTTCTCTCTCTCTCTTACTGTTTCATGGCAAAGGGGAGAGGGACACTATCCTAGATGGGTCGCTCCTGGGAGATCAATTGGTTGTCTCCATACCATGGGCTTGTTCAAGAGAACTGTCCGGGGCTCAACAGCAAAACAACAACAACAACCTACTTCAGCCAATAATGCTACTCGCTCACAGCCGTGTGCTGCAAACGAAACTAGAACGGCACTCAGTATACATACATACAGTACCTCCACCTGGTTGTCCATATCACACGATGGTGAAGAATCACTGAAAAAATTCTACAAGCTGGATCCGGATCTTCACCAAAATTGAATCGATTCTTCCTTGTCACATACATAACCTGTCCAACATGTTTCGTCCAAATCCGTCCATAACTTTTTGAGATATCCTGCTATGTATCGTTTTTAGACCTGTCTCTCAATAGTGAAGAATCACTTAAAAAATTAAATAATTCTCATATCCGAATCCATATTCAGATCTTCACCAAAATCGAATCCATTCTTCCTCGTCGCACACCCAACCTGTCCACCAAGTTTCGTCCAAATCCGTCCATAACTTTTTGAGATATCCTGCTATGTATCGTTTTTAGACCTGTCTCTCAATGGTGAAGAATCACTTAGAAAATTAAATAATTATCATATCCGAATACATATTCAGATCTTCACCAAAATCGAATCCATTCTTCCTCGTCACACACCCAACCTCTCCACCAAGTGTCGTCCAAATCCGTCCATAACTTTTTGAGATATCCCGCCATGTATCGTTTTTAGACCTGTCTCCCAATGGTGAAGAATCACTTAGAAAATTAAATAATTATCATATCCGAATACATATTCAGATCTTCACCAAAATCGAATCCATTCTTCCTCGTCACACACCCAACCTCTCCACCAAGTTTCGTCCAAATCCGTCCATAACTTTTTGAGATATCCCGCCATGTATCGTTTTTAGACCTGTCTCCCAATGGTGAAGAATCACTTAAGAAATTAAATAATTCTCATATCCGAATCCATATTCAGATCTTCACCAAAATCGAATAGATTCTTCCTTTTCACACACACAACCTCTCTACCAAGTTTTGTCCAAATCCGTCCATAACTTTTTGAGATATCCCGCCATGTATCATTTTTGGCCCAATCTCCCAATGGTGAAGAATCGCTTAAAAATTCTACTATCCGGATCCGAATCCGGATCTTCACCAAAATCTAATCATTTCGTCCTCGTCACATTCGCTACATCTCTGCCAAATTTCGTCCGAATCCGTCCACAACTTTTTGAGATATCTTGTTCACAAACAAACAAACGGACAGACAGACAGACCTGTGGTGGCAGAAGTAACTAGAACGACTCGAAGAACAGATGGTCTCACCTTGCGGAACAATCATTAACTGAACACGCTACTATTATAACCCGTATACCTGTATCATCCATATGTCACATATATTGTCATTATCCATAGCTTTACTGATTATTCATTATTGATTGATATTTGATATTATTAGGATATTTAACTTTTGATTATTAGGATTATTAGGACCACTTTTGTGCCTATTAAGACTAAATTGCGTAAATGAAGGTGAATGTGAAAAAAATTCAAACTATATTCCCCTTAGCTAGTCGATCATATTGTCGCGTTCCCGAGGTGAACCCAGAGGACCCCGAAGACCCAAAAGGACCCAAAAGACACTGAAGACCAAAATACCCCATGTTTAGCAAGTGTGGTGTCCGTCTCATCAATGGTTTCCAAGGCATGCATTCTTCAAAATCATGTGGCTGGAATAGCGTTTACGTATGCCTTTCCCAGAGCTAGGCCGAGGTGGGTCCGTGCCAACAAAGGTGTCTAAATGAATTACTTCATGTAAGTTATGCATTTCACGACAAGGCTGATTTTATAAGCCACCAGAACCCACCCCCCCCCCCCCTGCCCACCCCTTCCCCTCAAGTCCCACGACCACGACGGTGCGGCTCCGCGGAAGATACATACGTGTGGGTTGGTATGCATATATTCACTTGTGTGTGTTGGTATGCATAAATTCACGTGTGTGTGTGTGTGCGTGTTGGTATGCATATATTCACGTGTGTGTGTGTTGGTATGCATATATTCACGTGTGTGTGTGTGTGTGTGTGTTGGTATGCATATATTCACGTGTGTGTGTGTGTGTGTGTGTTAGTATGCATATATTCACGTGTGTGTGTGTGTTGGTATGCATATATTCACGTGTGTGTGTGTTGGTATGCATATATTCACGTGTGTGTGTGTTGGTATGCATATATTCACGTGTGTGTGTGTGGGTGGATATGCTTATATGCACGTGTGTGTGTGTGTGTGTGTGTGTGTGTGTGTGTTGGTATGCATATATTCACATGTGTGTGTGTGTGGGTATGCATATATTCACGTGTGTGTGTGTGTGTATGCATATATTCACGTGTGTGTGTGTGTGTGTATGTGTGTGTTCGTATGCATATATTCATGTGTGTGTGTGTGTTGGTATGCATATATTCACGTGTGTGTGTGTGTATGCATATATTCACGTGTGTGTGTGTGTGTGTGTGTGTGTGTGTGTGTGTGTGTGTGTGTGTGTGTGTGTGTGTGTGTGTGTGGGTGTGTGTGTGTGTGTGTGGGGGGGGGGGGGGGGTATGCATATATTCACGTGTGTGTGTGTGTTCGTATGCATATATTCACGTGTGTGTGTTGGTGTGCATATATTCACGTGTGTGTGTGTGTGTTGGTCTGCATATATTCACGTGTGTGTGTCTGTGTGTGTGTTGGTATGCATCTATTCACGTGTGTGTGTGTGTGTGTGTGTTCGTATGCATATATTCACGTGTGTGTGTGTGTTCGTATGCATATATTCACGTGTGTGTGTGTGTGTGTTCGTATGCATATATTCACGTGTGTGTGTGTGTGTGAGTATGCATATATTCACGTGTGTGTGTGTGTGTGGGTATGCATATATTCACGTGTGTGTGTGTGTGTGGGTATGCATATATTCACGGGTGTGTGTGTGTGGGTATGCATATATTCACGTGTGTGTGTGTGTGTGTATGTGTGTGTTCGTATGCATATATTCATGTGTGTGTGTGTGTTGGTATGCATATATTCACGTGTGTGTGTGTGTATGCATATATTCACGTGTGTGTGTGTGTGTGTGTGTGTGTGTGTGTGTGTGTGTGTGTGGGTGTGTGTGTGTGTGTGGGGGGGGGGGGGGGGGGGTATGCATATATTCACGTGTGTGTGTGTGTTCGTATGCATATATTCACGTGTGTGTGTTGGTGTGCATATATTCACGTGTGTGTGTGTGTGTTGGTCTGCATATATTCACGTGTGTGTGTCTGTGTGTGTGTTGGTATGCATCTATTCACGTGTGTGTGTGTGTGTGTGTGTTCGTATGCATATATTCACGTGTGTGTGTGTGTTCGTATGCATATATTCACGTGTGTGTGTGTGTGTGTTCGTATGCATATATTCACGTGTGTGTGTGTGTGTGGGTATGCATATATTCACGTGTGTGTGTGTGTGTGTGGGTATGCATATATTCACGTGTGTGTGTGTGTGTGGGTATGCATATATTCACGGGTGTGTGTGTGTGGGTATGCATATATTCACGTGTGTGTGTGTGTGTGTATGTGTGTGTTCGTATGCATATATTCATGTGTGTGTGTGTGTTGGTATGCATATATTCACGTGTGTGTGTGTGTATGCATATATTCACGTGTGTGTGTGTGTGTGTGTGTGTGTGTGTGTGTGTGTGTGTGTGTGTGTGTGTGTGGGTGTGTGTGTGTGGGGGGGGGGGGGGGGGGTATGCATATATTCACGTGTGTGTGTGTGTTCGTATGCATATATTCACGTGTGTGTGTTGGTGTGCATATATTCACGTGTGTGTGTGTGTGTTGGTCTGCATATATTCACGTGTGTGTGTCTGTGTGTGTGTTGGTATGCATCTATTCACGTGTGTGTGTGTGTGTGTGTTCGTATGCATATATTCACGTGTGTGTGTGTGTTCGTATGCATATATTCACGTGTGTGTGTGTGTGTGTTCGTATGCATATATTCACGTGTGTGTGTGTGTGTGGGTATGCATATATTCACGTGTGTGTGTGTGTGTGTGGGTATGCATATATTCACGTGTGTGTGTGTGTGTGGGTATGCATATATTCACGGGTGTGTGTGTGTGGGTATGCATATATTCACGTGTGTGTGTGTGTGTGTGTGGGTATGCATATATTCACGTGTGTGTGTGTGTGGGTATGCATATATTCACGTGTGTGTGTGGTCATAAAGCACAACATAACATTATTTTTGCTAACTCCCCCTCCCCTCTAAACTTCTTCTGTCTTTTTCTTCCCCTCTCTCTCTGTCCCCTCCTCTGTCTCTCCCTCCCTCCTCCCCTCTCTCTCCCACCTCATCCCTCTGTCTTTGGCACACACCCCTCCCTCTCGCCGCCTCGGAGTGTATAGCGATGTGTGTTGAGGCATCACTCTCCTGCCTCAATCCCGTCCTTGTCCTCCTCCTTGCTCCCCCACCCCTCGTTCTCCTCCCTCCTCTTTCTCCCTCCACTTTCCTCACTCCCACCCATCTCACTCACCTAATCCTCCTCATTCCCCTCCCTCCTCTCTTCTCAGTGCTCCGTCCTCTCTCACCCCCCTATCCATATCTTCTCAGTGCTCCCTCCCCAACTCTCTCCCCCCCAACCCTCCTCCTCCTCTCTCCCCCTCTTCTGACTTTCTCTCTCTGTCTTTCTTTCTCTGTCTCTGTCCTCTTTCGCTGCCAACCTCACAATATTCCCGTCAGCCAAGCGACTGGTGGTATTTGCCATTCAAGAATAACAACAACAGCAGCATCAATATAATATGGTCTAAGACTTTGTGGTTGGTTGCTGCTACTGTGTCTCCTTGATCTTGGATGTTGGACCCTTGGAGCCATTTGTTCCATTCGTGCAAAGAGAAATTCCAAACCACTTGAATGTATTCCAATGCTAAGGTGTCGCATCACCATCCATTTATTTGCCTCTTTGAATTATTATTCTTAGATCTTGGAGAATACAGAGGGGGAGTCAAACGTCCAAGGATTCCATATTGCCATTATGTTATCGGAGCTGCGTACAAGGACAGCTTCCAAACTCGTGCCTTTACCTGCCCATAAGTATGCAAGAACAAAA
Source organism: Myxine glutinosa (assembly GCF_964187855.1). NCBI lineage: Eukaryota > Metazoa > Chordata > Myxini > Myxiniformes > Myxinidae > Myxine > Myxine glutinosa. The sequence goes on along the minus strand of NW_027616355.1, from coordinate 432,336 downwards.
GGTGGTCATTGGGAACTTTTTGGCCTGCTTAGTATTCTCATCAATTTGCAAAAATGTTTTTTCCCCGGGGGTTGTTATCACTAGCAGAACGTACCTTGATCCGAGGCAACTTTATTCACTTCCCAGCTAAGTGCTATGGAACAGGAATTTCTCCAGTTTCCCCAAGGTGAGCTGAAAGGTGTCCTTTCTAAAGCTCCCAGGTATATCACTATATGCGGAGTGCTTCAGATTTATCACTTCCACCTTTTCCAATTTCTCTTCAATAGCAACTGCACAGAATCTTTTTGGAAATTTGAATTTTTAATACTATGTTGTCATTCAGTTTGTCACTACCAACTGCTTTATCCCTTCCTGTCTTCTTTGACTTGTTCACAGTTATCAAAACATAGGGGCAATACCCCTGGTGCTCACCTGGTAGAATAAACAGTATACTGCACCGACTAAGGGTATTCTAACCAATTCCAATGGGTGCTAGAAGACAGGGCAGCATGTGGAATCATACTAACATAATCATAAGAATTTAAACAAAGAAAAAAATACCTATTTCAGGGGAAACCCCCCCCCCCTCCCCCAACCCCATATACCTACTAAGACCCCAATTTTTCTAATGCCTTGAACAAACTTTGGTACATCATGGGTGATTAAGGTTGTGGTGAAGTTTCATCGAAATTATGTGTGTCGTTTCTGAGAAGAAAGCAAATACCTATTTTGGGGGGGCAACCCCCCCATAACCCCCAAAGGGGCAGATTTTTTTTAATGCCAGGAATAAAATTTGGTACATCACGGGTGATTAAGGTTGTGGTGAAGTTTCATCGAAATTATGTGTGTCGCTTCTGAGAAGAAAGCAAATACCTATTTTGGGGGGCAACCCCCCCATAACCCCCAAAGGGGCAGATAATTTTTAATGCCAGGAATAAAATTTGGTACATCACGGGTGATTAAGGTTGTGGTGAAGTTTCATCGAAATTATGTGTGTCACTTCTGAGAAGAAAGCAAATACCTATTTTGGGGGGCAACCCCCCCATAACCCCCAAAGGGGCAGATTTTTTTTAATGCCAGGAATAAAATTTGGTACATCACGGGTGATTAAGGTTGTGGTGAAGTTTCATCGAAATTATGTGTGTCGTTTCTGAGAAGAAAGCAAATACTTATTTTGGGGGGTCAAACGTGGACCCACTTTGACCCCCCCGTAGACCCTCTTTGATTTTGATTTTTTTAAATGCCGTGAACAAACGTCGGTACATCACGGGTGGTGAAGGTTGTGGTAAAGTTTCTTCGTAATTGTGTTTGTAGTTTCAGAGGAAAAAGCAAATTCCTATTTTGGGGGGTCAAACCTGGATCCACTTTGACCCCGGTTGACCCCCTTAGATCCCGATATTTTTTAATGCCGTGAACAAACTTTAGTCACAACACAACAAATATAATTTGTGCCAAATTTGGTCGCAATCCCATCAGCGGTTTCGGAGAAGAGGTTTCAAGTGTTTACGGACAGACAGACCGACGCGCCATCGCATAAGCTCCACTGAACCTCGTTCCAGGTGAGCTAAAAAGGACTTCCTTCATCACGCCCTTGGTAGAATCCACCGTTTGGATTTATCTGGAGATCGCTGGACGCCGTAGTCCACTTCACCACCTGTCCGCAGACTGATAGGAGTGTTCCCCACAGAACTCAAATAGACGTAGAAGAACTATGCAGGCCGTTGTGTGGCCCCTCCGCCGCAACGCGGCAGCCATTTTAGTTAGCGCAAGACACCTCCGCTTTCTGCGTACAGATAGGCCTATTGTTAACATGAGCAGTGTGAATGTTCAACAAATATCAGCAATATGCCTTCTTGTGCTGCAATAAACTGTACAAATCGACTTGTGAAAGGTTCTGGGAAAACATTCCACAGGTAAGTAATTTATTTTTCTTAATTATGAAGAGTTTACTCGCCAAACTCTAGTTAAACTTTCACGTTATGCACAGATGTAGTTTTTCGTTTATGTAGTCCCATCTGTTAGTTTGTGTGTGTTTGTGTGTGTGTGTGTGTTTGCGGATTTGTCAGTGCATTTTGACTTGAACCAAAGGCCGTGCCTTTGCTTGAACTTAAGGACTCTAGCTCTTAATCTCTTCTCTCCCAATTTTGTTGAGCCACACACAATTTTGGGCTGTTAGGAGATGCATAAACATGTTCAGTTATCAAGGATCTAGGTTAACATTTGTCGTCTAATTAGACTAATAGGGTTGTATTTTGTAATCGCTTTCTTTATCGTTAGTAATTGTTACTTTGTGGAAAATATTGGTGTGACGCGTGAGTGAGTGCAATCTGTGCCCATTTGCCCTAGTTAATCATAATGTAGGGTGAGAGCCAAGATAACATTACGAGTTTAACTGATAAAAGAAATAAAGCTTGATAAAGTATTTCCCTTGCTGTGTGTACAATGTCGCCAAGCAAAAAATATTGGGGGCTAGAGTATGGTCTAGACTCTAGACTCTAGACTCTAGAGAATGACAGATCATGATTATGCGGATGTGCCGAATGTTTCTACACTTTCAGAGTACAAGAACTCCGTGATAGGTTATGTTGCTGGATATGTTGTGAAGATGACTGAAAAACATCTCTCTTGCGAAGAGTGTATTGCTTCGTTAACCACTGGAGAAGTGATGGTCGGCAGCTTGCTGGAAAAGAAGAACAGAGGTGGTCTAGTGAGGCCTTCTCCAGACGTGGTGAAAGTCTAAAACAACAGAGAGGTGTTTCCAGAGGATGCTAAGTGTGACTGGAGGTGAACTCCCTCAAGCATCTCGTCTTACTCAGGCCATTTCATCTGCTGTTCTTGCCGAAGTGAATTGCCACACCATTTTTGGTTCCCTGTCCGATCATATGTTTGATTGCGAGGCAGATAAGAATCATGTGTACATTCTCATAAAGCGTATTGCTTCATCGTACGTCAAGATCCGAATGCATCATCTTGCCCGATTGAAGAATGAGAAGTTGAGTGGACCATTTGTAAGAAAACAATTATCAAAATTAATCTTGTTCAAACACCAGTGAGCTTTTATACAGAGATTTCTTCGGATGGCTTGTGAAAATGACATTCACATGTTGTAATGGCATCATTATTGTTTGTAACACTTACAATGTAACACTTACATTACAATGTAACACACATTGTAATGGCATATGTTTTTAATGCTTTTTCTACGGGAAATATATATATCTGTATTGTATTTTGACTGAATGGAAATATTGGAAAATACATTACTAGAAAACTAAGAAAAATATTCATGTTTGTTCTTGTGTTTTAACGTGCATATTAAATTGCATTCATCATTATAGATTCATAGAATAGATTTAAAGAATTAACAAATAGTAGAAAGAGAGAGCGAGAGAGAGAGAGAGAAAGAGAGAGAGAAAGAGAGAGTGAGTGTGTGTGTGGGGGGGGGGGGGGGGGGGGGAGGGGGGGGAGGGAGGGGGAGGAAGGGAAGATGTAAAAACATGACCAGAAGGGGAAGATAGTAGAGTGAGAGAAGGGAACAGGAATGAGGGGGAGGAGGGGGGGGGGGGGTAGTGGAGAGCAAAAAAAGTCAAGTTCTGTGATGGAGAAACTATCATACTGAGAATTGGCATGAGAAGGGAGTGGAAAGGGGGAGAGAGAGAGAGAGAGGGGGGGGGGGGGGGTTGTGTGTTTGTTTTTAGAGCTGGAGAGACAATTATGTTGAGAACTGGAAAATAATAGAGGAAGAGAGGAGCAGGAAAGAGAAGGAGGGAGAGAGTGGTAAAAAGTACATGAGAAAGGAGCAATGGGCAGAAAGAGAAAGAGAGGGAGAGGGGGTACAAGAACCAGCAAATAGTAAGGAGTGAGAGATTAGCAGCTAGAGATGAAATGGAAAACTACCGGGGAATTCGGATAAACTATGTCAAGATGCCAGGAAAATGCTTCGACAGAGATTTAAATTATGAATAGAATTCATAAAATAGTGTTTAAAAGCAACACAACACCGTCCAATATAAAAATTCACGTCCACTCATCCACTTCCACTAGGCCTAGCTAGCGCACACGTTCGCCTATTCAGTTCTTGCGCTAACTAAAATGGCGGCGTGAGCGCGCGAGCGGGGCCACCGCTGTGTGTGTGTCGTGAACGGGCATAGTTCTTCTACGTCTATTTGAGTTCTGTGGTGTTCCCTTTCAGCCGTGCCTTCTGCATGGAGCCCGTGAAAGGCCATTCCAGGCAAATGGAAGCTGGAAACCAATCAGCGCTTCTGTGCGCTCCTTTGTGTGGGCGACGGGCACGTGGAGCTTTGTGCAAAAATGTCATGAAGAATATGCACAAGAAACCCCCATTTTATAGCAACACTTGGCACAGTGCATCATTCATTGTGAAAACAATTTTGTTGTTTCATTTGCTCCGTTATACTCTCCCACCGAGTCTGAGTACTCACAACGACGACGTCTAGCAAGTAGGTGAATGCAATGGCAGGTTGAATAAATGGCTTTCTTGTTTCCGTTGTTTAACAGAGATGTGTCGTCGTGCCACGCCAGGCCCAGGTGGTGCAGTAGGGGCGTGAGGGTATCCTCTACCTTGTGGGTGGGCGGCCTCCGGGCATTTCCATCCATCCTGGAAGGTTGGTAAGGGGCTGCGTGCACAAAAATACGTTACGGGTTTCCCAGGGCGTCACGGGGACTGTGGGGAGGGGAGATGGTGTCAAAGTCACAGTCACGTGACACAATCTTCATGGGCGCAGCCATCTTGGATGTCCCTTCATCACGACAGGACAAGTCACTTTATAACGACTTTGCTTTGGTTGAATTCCTCCAAAAATGGCAGGGGTGCTGTTTAAATCATTACCTCCGTTACCGAAGGTGGATGGCAGGTAGATGTATTCATCCCTGTTTGTCTGTTTCTTTATTTGTGAGCAGGATATCTCAAAGTTGTGGATGGATTTGGACAGAAGTTGGGGGACATGTTGGGTGTGTGACAATGATGAATTTATTAGATTTTGGTGAACATCCGGATCCTAGAGTTATTTCAGTGATTCTTCACCAATGAGTGATCGGGTCAAAAACGATATATAGCACGACATCTCAAAAGTTATGGACGGTTTATGACAAAACATGGTGGATGACTTGGGTAGGTGAAAAGAACAAGCCGTTTACATTTTGGTTAAGGTATGGATGCAGATCCGGCCTATCGATGGGATACAAAACGTAAACTGTTCAGCCTGGCGTAGGTATGTGCTCTACCGAGAGCCCTTCTAGTTCATTCCAAGGTACGTGAAGGCATTTCTGAAAGGAGAAAGCAGGAGGTTCCATTAGAAGTTTGTAAAATTTGGAGGGAGCTGAAGGCCAAGACTAACCCATTGAATGAGGTGGCAGATTTTTTTTTTGTGTGTACAAGATCGAGGCTCATGGAAGAGCTGACATTAATCACACAAAAAACATATGATCAAGGGAGCGGGAGACAAGATGGGGAGAGAGAGGGAAGCACACAAGAACAACAGTAGAGAACAGGGACATCGGGAGATCTATGGGAGGGAGAGGGCTTGGGGGTGGGGGGGAAGGATGATGGGAAGGGGGAGGGGTGGGAGTAGTAAAAAACACATGAACACTGCAAGGACTTCCAGGAAAGAAGTCGGAATTTCAAAAAAGTGAATCTGTGGTGAATTAACCGGGGTCGAAAAGATCAAAGTTTTGGATGGGGGAGGATAAGAGATGGTGGTGAACAGCTGTTTTAAAGACCTGGAGGGAGTAGAGGGGTTGAAGGGAGTGTGGGAGTTTGTTCCAGAGGCGGGAGAAAGGAGGAATGAAGGAGTGAAGGTGAGCAGAGAGTCTTGATTTTGGCAGTTTAACCATAAGAGGGTTGCAGGCAGATCTTGTGTGACCTGTAGGAATATTTGGGGGACAGAGCCCAGACAGAGCTGGGGGAGCAAGGCCAGAGAGGAGTCGGTAGAAGACAGAAAGACCACCAACCTGCCTGCGGCGAGTGAGTGAAAGGCCCTCGGAGTTAGCTTCATTGCGTGAGATTCCAAATGATTCTGAAAGCTTTGGTTTCAACAGATGCCACTGATTATAAGAAAAAACCCAAAAACTTTCAGAATGGGAGCTGATCCAAATTTGAAAAGGTGATACTGCTCTCATTCACAAAGTCATGTATTTTTTTTTATGGTGGAGGTCAGGTGAAGTGACACCGAGCATCACAGTCTTGATGGCATAGATGTCCAAACCAACGTAACTGAGCACGATTCACTATGGTTGAGAGCTCTGTAAGCTGTAAAATGTCACGGATTTCTAGGTTGGCAATATGGTGCTGCCAAGGTATTCTTAGGATGCACCTGCCAGCTCACATATCAAAGCCATCTATGTGAGCAGTAAAGGTTTTTGTTCTTGTGCGCATCCATAAAGGAAAGTGGGGATGATCAATGCTCAATACAGCCACATCTTCAGGTGTGTTGATTCACAGGAGACTTCCATATTGTAGAAAGTGAAGCTAATGTTGACTGGCCGAGAGCAGCATGGGCGACGCACTTCTGGCATAGTCTCCCGAAGATGGTATTCTGCAACCAAGGTATTCAACTGTTACTGTATTTATAGAGTACATGCCGTCAATGGCTAATGTAGGCACTCGGGTTTCACGACTGAACGACAGAGTTTTCGTCTTGGGGCAGCTAACTTCTGTCAAAGTCCTTTTTTTTTTTTTTGTATACAGAATCGAGGCTCGTGAAAGAGCTAACATTTTTCAAACAAACAAATCAAACAAACAAGCAAACAAAGTATATAAAAAAGGGAGCGGCAGACAAGATGGGGAGAGAAGGGGAGGAAGCACACAAACACAACATTTGAGAGCAGGGACATCGGGAGATGTGTGGCAGGGAGAGGGCTTGGGGGAGGCAGGATAGGTATAAAACGCAAGGACACCAAGGACTTCCAGGAAAGTAGTTGGTATTTCAAAAAAGTGGATCTAGGGTGAAATTAGCAGTGGTAGAAAAGATCAAGGTTTTGGATTGGGGAAGATAAGAGATGGTGGTGAACAGCTGTTTTAAAGACCTGGAGGGAGGAGTGGGATTGAAGAGAGTGAGGGAGTTTGTTCCAGAGGCGGGAGAAAAGAGGAATGAAGGAGTGAAGGTGAGCAGAGAGTCTTTATTTTGGCAATTTAACCATAAGAGGGTTGCAGGCAGATCTTGTGCGACCTGTAGGAATATTTGGGGGACAGAGCACAGAGAGAGCTGGGGGAGCAAGGCCAGAGAGGAGTCGGTAGAAGACAGAAAGACCACCAACCTGCCTGCGGCGAGTGAGTGAAAGGCCCTTGGAGTTAGCTTCATTGCGTGAGATTCCAATGATTCTGAACGCTTTGGTTTCAACAGCGTGAAGACGAGCTAGGTGTGAGGCAGGAGCACCAGCCCAGAGGGGAGAGCAGTACTCCATTGAGCTGCGGATGAAAGCCTTGTATGTGGTGATGAGCTCAGGTGTGCCAAGGAAGGACTTCGCACGACGGAGGATGCCCAGTCGGCGACTGGCTTTGGAGGCCAGCTTGGAAATGTGGTTTTCCCAGGAAAGATCATGGCAGATAGTGAGACCCAAAAGCTTGAGTGACAGAACTTCTTGGAGAGGATTATTCAGAAAGTAGATGGGAGGGTTGTCCAGTCGGTCTTTTCGGAGAGACATCGTAAGAGTGTGAGATTTGTCAGGATTGAAAGACATGTTCCACTTGTTTGCCCAGTCTGTGATTTTGTCCAGGTCTGCAGAGAGTGAGGAGGCTGCAGACTGCCGATCTGAGGGATGAGGAATGGAGCGGCAGAGAGTGGAGTCATCAGCAAAGAGATAGAGAGGATTTTTCAAGAGAGTCAGAGAGATCATTGATAAAATTAAAAAACCACCTTTAGAGGCCATTTTTCCCCGCAAGCGGGGGTTGGCCTTTTTCGGGAACCGTGGTTGTTGTTGTTTTTCGGTCCCCTTTTTGAAGCAATGTTTTATGGCCGGATGCCCTTCCTGACGCCAACCCTTTTTGCCGCCTTTAACGACAAACAGGGAATTACCAGTGAACTGGTCCTCAATTAGCCGACCTCGGAAGGGATGACAGGCTGAGTCAACCCCCCTGGCGTTAATTCAGCGATCGACCGGGATTCGAACCCAGGATCCTAGGATCCTAAGCTGGCACCCTAGCCGCTAGCCCAACACCAGGGTTTGATGAAGACCAGAAAAGCACAGGACCCAGAACACTGCCTTGGGGAACTCCAGCCGGAACAGGAAGAGGAGATGAGAGAAACCCATTCAGGGCCACACGTTGACTACGACGAGAGAGGAAGTCCGCCAGCCATGCATGGAGATTTCCATGGATACCAAAAGAGGAGAGTTTGGTGAGCAGAGCGGGGTGCCAGACCGCATCGAAGGCACGTGATATGTCGAGGGAGACAGCTCTAATTTCCTGTTTGGCATTGAGGACCTCCATCCGTTGTTGAGACAGCAGAAGCTGCATGTCCAGAGTAGAGTGACCTGGTCTGAAACCAAATTGATGATCAGAGATCAAGCCATTAGAGAAGAGGAAAGATTTCATATCCGAAGCAATGATGGATTCCATGACTTTGCTGATAATTGGGAGAAGGCTGATTGGTCTGTAGTTGCTAGGATCTGTTTTTGCACCTTTTTGTGTAAAGCGGTGATGTTGGCTGATTTCCAAGCAGATGGCAGTTGACCTTGAGCAAAAGAGAGGGTGAAGAGAACAGAGAGAGGGAGTGAAAGAGCGGAAGAACAGGATTTTAGGACCAGTGGGCTGATGCCGTCAGGTCCAGTTGCAGAATCAGAGTCGAGTGTTGACAGAAACTTTTCCACCTTGTCAGGAGGAAAGGACACGGAGTCCAGGAGCAGCTGGGTATGACTGGGTATGGTGGGTACAGAGAGGGATGGTTTTGGGACACAAGATTTAGAGGCAAACACAGAGTTGAGGCATTCAGCTTTTTCACGTGCGGAGTCAGCTGTGTCGCCATTTGAGGTAAGGGAGGGGATGGAGGGGGAACAAACACCAGAAACAGATTTGACCAGACGCCACTAGGATTTGGAAGAGGGAGGCAGATAAGAGAGTTCGGTCTTGAGAACGGAGAGATATTGTTTCCTGGCTCTCCTGAGGGTGGACACACACTTGTTTCGGGCTTTGTGGAAGGAAATGAGATTTCCTTCCGTTGGATTTGCTTTCCAGGAGACGAAGGCAAGTTGTTTCTGGGCAACAGCCTCACCGCAAGAATCCGTGTACCATGGACGGGAGGAAGGGTATGACAACTGAAGACGAGATGGGATAAATCTGTGCATGAGAGAGAGCAATTTACTTTGGAAGAATTCCCAGGATGAGTTGATGTCAGAGGTGGTAGAGATGGGAGACCAGTCCTGATGATTGATGGCTGCTTGAAGACCATGCCAGTTGGCCTGAGTGAAATGCCAGACTCGTCGACGCTGAGCAGGCTCCCTGAGAATGGTAAGAGAGATGTCCACTTTAACAAGCACATGATCAGATGAGCCGATTGGAGCAGAAGAAGAGCAGCAGACATTTTCAGGGAAGTTAGTCATAACCAAGTCCAGAAGAGAAGATGCTCCGTTGACTGAGATCCAGGTCAGGAAATTGACAGATTGTGTCAGTCCCATTGAGTCGCAGAAGTCCTTTGCTGAGGAGCCATGGCTGGTGAGGAGGTACCCACACCCAGCCAACTGGCATGGTGACAATTGAAATCACCACATATGAGGAAGAGAGAGTTGGGATGAGTAGATAGAAGTTGGTCCATATTATCAGACAGCGAGATGTAGATGGAGTCATCACTGTTTGGTGGACGGTACAACACACATATGAACAAGAGGTGGGAGCGAAGGGGAAGCCATAGCCAGAGGTATTCCTGGGGGTGAGGTGGAGAGAGTGCACTGCAGGGCGAGTGAGGAAGAGAGTTTTTGATAAAGACAGCAACCCCACCTCCAGGACGAGACTCAGGTCTATCAAACCGGAGGAGGGAGTAACCCGGGAGAGATACTAAGGAATCAGAGACATCATGAAGGAGGAAAGTTTATGTTAAGCAGATCACGTCTGATTGGTCAGAAGCAACCTGTATGGAGAGATCAGTTAAGTTTGAACGAAGGCCCCGGATGTTTGAGGTCCATACCGTTAATGAAGAGGAACGGGGAGCATCGGATGCAGAACAGTGGGGAGGTGGGGTAGGGTAAGATGTGGAAGAGGTGGAAGAGGTAGGGAGAGCTGTTGAAGGTGTGTCAGAGATTTCAGAATAGATCGGAGAAAGGGAAGGATGGGGCAGACAAAAGGTTTGATGGTGATTGGGTGAGGCACAATGAGGTGTTATTTGAGGAGGGGGAAGAGCGAGGCAGAAGGTTGGGAGAGATGGAGGTGAGAGTTGGAAGGGGAAAGAAGCGGGGAGGATGCTTTGAGGAGGAGGGGTGAAAGGGGGGAAATGGAGAAGAAATGAGAGTGGGGAGATTTGAAGGGGAGGGGGGAGTTTATGAGGGGAGGGGTTAGGGGGGAGTTTAGGAGGGAAGGGAAGAGGGGAGGGATTTGAAAGGGATGGGATATGGGGGAGATTTGGAGGGGAGGGGTGAGGGGGAGTCTTGGAGGGGAGGGGTGTGGGGGGAGTTTAGGAGGGAAGGGGCAAGGGGGGACATTTGAAAGGGATGGGTGATGGGGAGGATTTGGAGGGGAGGGGCAAGGGGGAAGATTTGAAAGGGATGGGTGATGGGGAAGATTTGGAGGGGAGGGGTGGTGGGGAATATTTGGAGGGGAGGGGTGAGATTGGATTTTAGAAAGTGTACGATTAATGGGAAACGAACATTTATTGCAAAATGAGTTACTTGTGACCTTCGAGTGAAAAATACGTTTAAGGACGCTGGAGGGAGGATGGAGTGCAGGAGAGTTTAGGGAATGTAGAAAAGAGGCACTGTAAGAGATGGAATTTTTTTTTGGGATGAATAGATTTCATGAGCAAGTCGAAAGCAGCCTTTTAAAGAAGAAGAAAAAATAGGTGTTGTAATATATGACAGAATACATAACTTGAGGGGAAAGTGTAAACATTGAAGGTTAATAACAGTGAAAACTATCTGGGGAAATGGGGGAGAAACACGTGGTCGAAGAACGAACGAACGAATAAGAACGAATAAACGAATAAGATCAACGAATAAGAACAGAGAAGGAAATGTTTTTTTTTGTTTTTTTTGTTTTTTTAGTTGAGATTTTAAACAAGGAAGTAGGCTATGGGGTGAAAAGACTGGGAAAAACAGAGAACGAAAGTTATTGGAGCACAAACGACGGACCGCTAAGAGAAAAACAAAGCCTCAAGGTTGGACACTATACAAGGCCTCAAAAGACACGACACAAATTAACACGATTTTCCATACAGGTATGAAAGATTTACACCGAGAATCTTCCTCCAGACACACTATATGTACACACACCATAAAATAAATACAGTTATAACGAAAATACAAATGGGAACAATTACTTTCATCCTGAGATTAGAATATCTACCGACTCTGCCAGAACAGTTGAGTATCCCAAAGGAATTATTGAAATGGGAACAAGGAGCTCCAGTCCACCCCCTACTGTGCACAATATTGATGTACATTTTGCCACGTCTGCATACGTCCTTTGTGAATGGGCATATGTGGGCCAATTATAACGGATATAAAACAGGAAACAGGTCACAAACAGGTCACATGTCCCACGGATCCGTTTACCCATTTTTAGCTCACCTGGAACGAAGTTCAGTGGAGCTTATGCGATGGCACATTGTCCGTCCGTCCGTCCGTCAGTCCGTTAACACTTGAAACTTCTTCTCCGAAACCGCTGATGGGATTGCGACCAAATTTGGCACAAATGATATTTGTTGTGTTGTGACTAAAGTTTGTTCACGGCATTAGAAAAATTTGGGTCTGAGGAGGTATACGGGGTTGGGGAAGGGGTGTTGCCCCCAAAATAGGTATGTTTTTCTTTGTTTGTTTGAAGTCTTATGTTTATGTTAGTATGATTCTACACGCTGCCCTGTCTTCTAGCAACCATTGAAATTGGTTAGTCAGTGCAGTATACTGTTTAATCTACCAGGTGAGCACCAAGGGTATTGCCCCTATGTTTCAGTTTATTAGCCCATACCCCCGTCTATGTGTCTCTCTGGGCCATAACTTTATTTTTTTTTACCATTTGAGCTTTTGTCATCAAATTTTCAACAAAGCTTTATTATGAAAATATGGAGAAGCCAAATTAATAATTTTGCCAAAAGGTCAAAGGTCAGAATCACCCCAAATCATCAATTTTTATCCAATTGACCTGAAATTTAAATTTACCATTTGAGCTTCAGCTCTTCCAGTGTCTTCTGACCTCCAGGACCTTCCAGGATCGTCATAACATTCATAAGGATCGGTGTAGAGCCGAGAGACCAAAGTCTCTCTAATTTTACAAAATTATTGTAAAAGGACAATCAGGACAAATAGCTGTTTCGTGAACGTGATTCAGACTTTTGAGGTGAAGCCATAAACTTTCCATTGACCCTTGTAAATAACAGTCGAACTTTTATTCAATGGAATTAATCTTATCTTTGGAATTCATGATATACTGTGTTTGCTCAATTTCAGTGGTTTAAAAATTACCACCTTTTGGAATACAAAGTGTTTTGGATACATGAGGATGATGGGAGGAATGGAGATGCTATCCATACCTGAAGTGGATGAAATGCAGGTAAGTAATGCCGAGTATACTGAGAGGTATCGCCGACAACTCTTATGCTATCAGGGTAGTTTTGTGGCCCAAAATTATGCCTCGGTTGGTTTTGATTGGCAGAATATTCTGTACTATTGAGTTTAAGAACCATGTGCTCTTAAAAACTCAGTAAAAGGGAGATACATATGGAAAGTTGCTCCACTGCATTTGCACAACTTCCTTCTTTCTCTCTTGGAGTATTTTTTGTTTTGGGTTTGGTGAAAACAAACCTGCACTCATTATGCAAGGTGATCAAAAAAGACTTTTCCTATTTTAGAAGACTTGCCAAAAACCAGAGCCACAAATGTCCAATGATAGCATAGTTTCTGTCATCGTGCAAGTCGTGTAATCGATAGGTGCTGTGGAATTCCAAACCGACATGAATGATGATAATACTGCATTCCCTCAACCTAGATGTTTGGATCACATTCGGGCTGGTGCATTCTTGCAGTGACGCTTCGATTGACTCAACATTTGGTGCCACCATGTGACAATGTCGGTCGGACAGGATGGTGTAGATGTAGAGTGCACCGAGTTGGGTCTTGGTTGCATTCTCGACCGGATTATAAACTGTCATTTTGGTGTTTTGCATCGAGGCATCGATTCAGGGAAGGAGTGTTGTCCCTCGCAGAAGTGTTAACCTGGGGACCCGCTTGCCAGCATTGATTGCTCCATGGTGAATGTTAAAGATTCCACAGTGTCTTTTGTAAAGTGTACGCCAGTCGTCACCAACCCTTACTGTCCCTTCGGCAACAACACTTTAAAAAATCATGCAGCGGGCGACATCTTCCTTCGTATCCTTGTTGTCAAGGCGAAGCATCTGCAGCAAGCCAAATCCAAAACACGTCTCATAAACTAAATACAATACAACTTAGCACAGACTTAAAATGCACTTTTCTATTTGCCTAGCAACTAAAGGACAACATTTGTAACTCCTCTAAAACAAACTGCACCTGACAGACTATATATGTCTTTTTATGTAGTGTGACAAATACGTTTGAGGGGGGGAGTTGCTTTACAACTTGTGTACCGGAGGAATTGGCGAGTTGGGGACAGCACAGCAAATGAAAGAATTTGCAACATTGTTCAGTCTGACTTTAGACACCATGAATGATGACACCTTTAGACACCTTTAGACAATCTATCTATAATTCCAGTAATCTCTGTGTGTATGTGTGTGTGTCTGTGTGTGTGTGTGTTTGTCTGTGACCGCTGTTTCTCGACAACTACCGGTCCGATATACTTGAAACTTGCCAGGTATATTGCTGGGGACCCGAGGATGTGCCTTTTCAAGGTTTGAAATTAATCGGACAAGTGGTTCCCAAGGTATGGTCACCGTACTCGCAAGCCGTTCGCTTTGGCTTTGCGAATGGACCAAACCATTTCATGTAAATAGAGGGGGGGGGGTTCTGTGGTCGTTCGCTTTGGCTTTGCGAATGGACCAAACCATTTCATGTAAATAGAGGGGGGGGGGGGTTCTGTGGTCGTTACTGCCACGTGGTTTCAAAGTTTTTTTTTGTTGTTGTTGTTTGCACGCATGTTTTTTTGCACGCACGTACGGGCAAGCACGTACGGGCAAGCACGTACGTGCGGGCACGCCCTAGTATATTAAATGTTGGCACAAGCCTTAAAACACATTCCTGTTTTTAACTCACCCGTTAGTAACAGTAGTCATACCAAAGACATTTTTGTAATGGAACGTGCTGCTTCTTTGCTTGATGCTCAGCATTTAAAGGATAGAGCACGGACAAACAATTCTGGGAAGGCAATGGCAAACCACCCAGTATATGCCTTGCCAAGAAACTCCTTCGGCAGCACCAACGCTCTGTAAAGAGAGTGGCACCTCAAATCAAAATCAATTAAAAGTCGAAAGAATCTGAAAATGCAAAGCTGGTCTGCGACCGTTTGTATTCAGAAGTATTAATCTTGTTCCGTATGCTCAAAATAACAAAGAGTTTTTAAAAATACAAAATGAGGATTGGTGATTTTATGCAGTCTTGACCTTTGACCTTTTGATCTAAAAAAAATCAGCTTCTTGCTTTTGATTGGTGAACCAATTCTGTGACCCAATATGCAAATTCTTAAAATTTCAGGTTAATTGGACGAAAATTGACGATTTTATGCAGTCTTGACCTTTGACCTTTTGATCTAAAAAAATAATCGACTCCTACCTTTTGAGTAGTGAACCAATTCAGTGACTAGATATGCAAATTCTTTAAATTTCAGGTCAATTGGATGAAAATTGACGATTTTATGTCATGCTGACCTTTGACCTTTTGACCAAATTATTAATTTGCCTTTTCCATATTTTTATAATCAACCTTTGTTGAATTTGTTTGTTTTTTTGTATACAAGATCGAGGCTCGTGTAAGAGCTAACATTAATGACAAAAAAAACCATACGGACACATAAGACATCATAAACATAAAGGGAGCGGGAGACAAGATGGGGAGAGAGGGGGGCAGCACACAAGTACAACATTTGAGAGCAGGGACATCGGGAGGGAGAGGGCTTGGGGGGAGGAGGCGTGGGAAGGAGAGTGGGGGTGGGAGAGGTAAAAAAAAACACGAACACTGCTTGGACTTCCAGGAAAGAAGTCGGTATTTCAGAAAAGTGGCTCTGGGGTGAATTAACGGGGGTAGAAAAGATCAAGGTTTTGGATGGGGGAAGATAAGAGATGGTGGTGAACAGCTGTTTTAAAGACCTGGAGGGAGGAGTGGGATTGAAGAGAGTGAGGGAGTTTGTTCCAGAGGCGGGAGAAAAGAGGAATGAAAGAGTGAAGGTGAGCAGAGAGTCTTGATTTTGGCAGTTTCATCATAAGAGGGTTGCTGGCAGATCTTGTGCAACCTGTAGGAATATTTTTGGGACACAGCACAGACAGAGCTGGGGGAGCAAGGCCGGAGAGGAGTCTGTAGAAGACAGAAAGACCACCAACCTGCCTGCGGTGAGTAAGTGAAAGGCCCTCGGAGTTAGCTTCATCGCGGGAGAATCCAATGATTTTGAAAGCTTTGGTTTCAACAGCGTCAACCCGAGCTCGGTGTGAGGCAGGAGCACCAGCCCAGAGGGGAGAGTAGTATTCCATTGGGCAGTGGATGAAAGCCTTGTATGTGGTGAGGAGCTCAGGTGTGCCGAGGAAGGACTTCGCACGACGGAGGATGCCCAGTCGGCGACTGGCTTTGGCAGCCAGCTTGGAAATGTGGTTTTCCCAGGAAAGATCATGGCAGATAGTGAGACCCAAAAGCTTGAGTGACAGAACTTCTTGGAGAGGATTGTTCAGAAAGTAGATGGGAGGGTTATCCAGTCGGTCTTTTCGGAGAGACATAGCGAGAGTGTGAGATTTGTCAGGATTGAAAGACATGTTCCACTTCTTTGACCAGTCTGTGATTTCGTCCAGGTCTGCAGAGAGTGGGGAGGCTGTAGACTAACGATCTGAGTGAGGGATGAGGTATGGAGCGTCAGAGAGTGGAGTCATCAGCAAAGAGATAGAGAGGATTTTCCAAAGAGTCGGAGAGATCATCATTATTTGATGACAAAACTCAAACAGTAAATCTAAATGTCAGATCAATAAGCTGAAAATGAGTGATTTTACACAACCTTGACCTTTGACCTTTTGATCTAAAAAAAACAATTGGCTTATAGCTTTTGATTGGTGAACCAACACAGTGATCAATAAGCAGGTTCTTAAAATTACATGTCAATTGGATGAAAATTGATGATTTTTTGTGACCCTGCCCTTTGACATTTTCACAAAATTATTAATTTGCATTCTCCGCATTATCATAACAAAGCTTTGGTGAAAATTTAATCACAAAACTCAAATGGTAAAAAAGGTACAGCCCGGACAGACACATACACACACACATAAGTGATTACAAAACCCCGTCTCCTGCTGTGCAGGGGACAGACTAAAAATTTAGAATACAGTATGACAACCATGCAGGTATAGTGCAAAAAGTGCACTAGTAGTAAAAATATTAATAATATACAGTACAATATACAACTGTTTTACAAAAAAAATTAAGAATTGTTTACAATGCAGTACCTTAAAAAAAAAAACGCAAACCGCTGAGTACGAAAACCTTATAGTCAGGGGGACTATGTTGTGATATAAAGACCCGTGGGATTTAAATGATTAGAACATGCCACCTACCTAGGTAAACTATTTAGGTCCCAAGGAGTAAGAAAATCCATGTTGGCAAAATTGGAAGTGTTGCAGATGGCGGTCTTCTTGGATTTCAATTTTTTTTTTTTTTACCTTAACCCTTTCGTGACCGACTTTCTCAACTGCCTTTCTCAAGAACATGTATAGCACATAGATAATGTAAGTTTACACAATGATAAAAACCTAAATTCACAAAACAGATGCAATCTAAACTACAAATGCTCATGTTACTTAATTTGTTTTAACCTTTTTTTTTTGCAGTGTGAAGCACGCGACATGGCAAAACTTGCAGTGATACAACAAACTGCATAGTATTCTCAGCATGACTAGTATGGACCCACCTTCTGCAAAAGTACCAGGGAAGGATACAAACTTTCTGCTCTGCCTTATATGCCAGCAAGAAACATATGAAGATCTTGTAGCTACACCTACCAAACACAGCAAGGTTTTAGAGTACATCAGAGAGCGGGCAACTTACGGTGACCGTAACTTCCCTGAAATCAGTAGACGGATCGGTGATGCATCGGAAGAAACCTTACTTGCCCAAGGTGCAACCTGGCATAGGAGCTGCCATTGGCAGATGGCCCGTGCCAGTAGGTTCTTACATGGATGGTAGCGGATTAGATTTGTGCTGGATTGAAGCAGAGTTATACGGCGCAGCTACTGTTAAACAAATTATTGATGGACGTCATGTGAAAAGAGGAATAACAGCCCACTTGACTACTGTGCAAGCTTTGTTTACCTAGTACGTTGAGGCTTTCTTCAAAGACAAAGGGGAACTACACCACAATGCGCTGAAAAGGCTGACAAGCTCAACAAGGCATGCAGAGATAATAATGTTGAGAAAATACAGAGAGCTCATGAAGATATGAAACATACAGTGGATTCACTTGGAATCCTGGATAAGATGAGTGAATTTGATGAAGCTATAGCTAACAGACCACTGGCACGGGCCATCTGCCCGTATATGACGATGGTTTTGGAAATGCTAACGTACATAAGAGCAGTGCGAAGCGGTGACTGGATGCTTCATCTTGATGCAACGGCAACGTTTGTAAAGTACTTCTTTGCCCATGACAAGTTGAACTATGCCCACTTGCTTTCTGTGTACTTGGCAGACATGAAAGCTTTGGCCAAATCAGATCCAGAAATATGGGCCGAGTTTATGGATGGAAATTGGGTTGTCAACAAGAACATCAACCCATTCTGTGCAATTGGTCCCGATCACGTTCTCGAGCAAGTAAACCGGATGATGAAAGTACTTGGTGGACTCATTGGTATTGCACTCAGCCCCTTTGCCCACGCAAAGTTCTTCTTAGTGGCACCAGATCTTGCCCGGCTAGCAAAAGAAGCAGAGGCAATAGCTGTTGTACCAAGAAACCAAATAATGAAGCAGCATCATGAGAATACAGATGCAAAACCAAACTACAGGTGAAGAACGTAGCTGCACTGAAGCTACGTTCAGGAACTATCAACAAGTTCACAAACCCCTTTACAGATGAATGTGAGCAGTTGATCAATATGGTTACCAAAGCCGTCATGCCAGAGAGAGTCCTACATGACATATTCAGAAGAACACAGATTGGAGAGGAGTGTTTTGCTCAATTTGTTTCAGATAGAATCACTACAAACAATGTCAACATTTGGGCGCCAATGAAGAAACAGAAGTTGCAGATGTGGTCGTCAAGTGTGATGAAAACTCAGACAAAAATTGAAGACAAAATTGTGGAACTTCAGGAAGATTGGGCACTGTTTTCCCGTTTACTGGTAGTATCCAAAGCAAGAGATATTGACCTTAAGCAAGCTGTTGGTACATATGAATTTTCTGTAGTACCGAGGTCGTTGTTTGCAGCCGATGGTTCACTCCTTCACACCACATCGAAGAGTGACCTGATGTTGATACTAGAAAACCTGCCAAAGGTTGAAGCAGTGACCCAGGAAAATAATAACCAAAGAGTTGATCAAGCTGGAGTCAACTATAAGTGTGTTGCTGTCATCGATGCAATGGCTGATTTACAAACATTGGACAAGCCAGAATGCATCAAAACCTGTCATGACCTAGCAAACCACTTCATTGGACGCCACTGGCAGAAGTATGGTGACTACGACGAGGTACATTTGGTGTTTGACCGTTATGACACTGGAGAATCTCTGAAAGCTTCAACCCGTGAGAGACGTTTGGGTGGTAACAGGGCAGTGGCGTATCATATTACTGATTCCACATCAATTGGCAAACTAAGCATGCAGCAGTTGCTTGCCCATGTGTCAACGAAAGATGCATTAACCGCCTATTTGGCTGAAAAGATACTGCAACATGATGTAACAATGGGCAAGTCCCTTGTGGTTGCCTGGCGGAATAAGGCAAGAGCTACACATAGAGCAGTAGTTGACCTCTCAAGTAGTCAAGAAGAAGCAGATACCAAACTCATTCTGCATTCCATTGATGCTTCTGTAAATGGTGCTACCTCTCTAGACATCCACTCACCAGACACCGATGTGCTTGTACTTGCCATCAGACGATACCCCAGTTTATGTCCAAGTACTTCCTTTGTAACAGGGGCTGGTCAAAAACATAGGGTGATACCCCTTGAGCCCATCTACAGTGCCTTGGGTCCAAGGAAAGCTACAGCTCTACCGGGATTTCATGCACTATCAGGAGCAGGTGTCACAGGAAAATTTGCTGGAAAAGGAAAGAATAAATTCTGGAAAGTACTGCAGGAACTTGATCCAACTGAGGAGATAGTAAATGCCCTTGTACAGCTAGGAACAACAGATGAACTACCTAACACTTTGTTTGCTGCAATTGAATCATTTGTATGCAAGTTGTATCTCCCTAACACAGAGCTGTTGAATGTAGCTGATGTAAGGTGGTGGCTATTCAAGAAGAAGCAAGCTCAATCAGAAGGTTTACCTCCAACCCAAGCTGCACTGCATAATGCCATCTTGAGCGCACTACCAGGCCATGATTTGGAATAATGACGTCATTGCAAATCCAGACCTACCAGAACCGCTGGAATGTGGTTGGAATTTGGTAGATGGCCGATATAAACCAGTCATGGCAACCTTGCCGCCTGCTCCGCAAGCAGGAATTGATCTGGTGAAATGTTCCTGTGCAAAGACACGATGTTCAAGTAATCGCTGCAAATGCAGAAGGAATGGATTGAATTGCACAGATCTTTGTAGCTGTAGTGAGGACTCAGAATCATGTGACAACTCAGAAGACACAGTTCTTTCAGATGATGAAGAGGAGGATAGTGATAGTGAAGATGAGTTATTTTAACTTCCACAAGGATTGGAGCAGGCAATAAACTCTGGCAACCAACCACACACCTAGCATGTAGTATTGTAGTATGGACAATGTACCACTGACTCAAAAGGATGAAATATTGATGTCATATTGGCAGTCATTTTGAATTTTCATATATTCATTCCTTGACTTGATTGTCAGCTTTGTTTTGTTGACACTTTGTTGAGTATGTTCAACTACTAAACTTAGCCAAACCTCACAGAACATTCATGGCCTTATAGCAACAATAGGCCTTAATACGTCCATTTTGAAATCCAAGATGGCTGCCCTCTGCAACACTTTCAAAATTGCCAACATGGTTTTTCATGTTCTTTGGTACCGATTTAACACATTCATATAGGTGGGATCTTCTAATCATAAAAATCCCACGGGATTGCATAGTCTCCCTGACTATTAATACTTCAAGCTTCTTCAATTTTTACCTCCACCACCAAAGGTGGATGGAGGTTATGTTTTCACCCCTGTCGGTCTGTTTGTTACTTGGCAAAAAAAAAAAAAAAAAATTGCAAGTATGTTTATCACTCCGGTTTGTGTGTGTGTGTGTGTGTGTGTGTGTGTGTGTGTGTGTGTGTGTGTGTGTGTGTGTGTTTGTTTGTTTCTGTCCGCTCACTTATACTTGCCTACAGGTCACAATTTTAAACCGATCTTCACGAAACTTTACCAAATGGTAGAGTTCATGGTCCGACAAAATCCTATATATTTTTGGGGTCAAAAGGTTAACATAGGCCAAAGGTCAACCACTTTTTCAAATTTCTAAAATCCTCAATTTTCATCCGATTGACTTGAAATTTGAATAGGATTTACATATCGGCGAACTGAATTCAACCACCAACTATTTTTGAGATAAACATAGGCCAAAGGTCAACCACTTTTTTTCAAATTTCTAAAATCCTCAATTTTCATCCGATTGACTTGAAATTTGAATAGGATATACATGTCGGCGAATTGAATTCAACCACCAACTATTTTGGAGATCAGCATAGGCCAAAAGGTCAACATAGGCCAAAGGTCAACAACCATTTCAAATTTCTAAAATCCTCAATTTTCATCCGATTGACTTGAAATTTGAATAGGATTTATATATCGGCTTACCTAATTCAACCACCAACTATTTTTGAGATCAGCGTGGGCCAAAAGGTCAACGTAGGCCAGAGGTCAACCACTTTTTTTTGATTTCTAAAATCCTCAATTTTCATCCGATTGACTTAAAATTTGAAGAGGATATACATATCGGCTAACTGAATTCAACCACCAACTATTTTTGAGATTAGCTTAGGCCAAAAGGTCAACATAGGCCAAAGGTCAACCACTTTTTTCAAATTTCTAAAATCCTCAATTTTCATCCGATTGACTTGAAATTTGAATAGGATTTTCATATCAGCCAACTGAATTCAACCACCAACTCTTTTTGAGATCAACATAGGCCAAAAGGTCAACATAGGCCAGATTTATAAAATCCTCATTTTTCATCCGATTGACTTGAAATCTGAACAGGATGTTCAAAACAGCTAACTGAAACTAACCACCAACTATTTTTGAGGTCAACATAAGCCAAATTTCTAAAATTGTCAATTTTCATCCGATTAACTTAACATTTGAAGACGATTTGCATATCTAGTCACTGAATTCAACCCCTAACTATATTTGAGGTCAACAAAGGCCAAAAGGTCAACATAGGCCAGATTTCTTAAATCCTCAATTTTCATCCGATTCACTTGAAATCTGAACAGGATGTTCATATCAGCTAACTGAAACCAACCACCAACTATTTTTGAGGTCAACATAAGCCAAATTTCTAAAGTTGTCAATTTTCATCAGATTAACTTAAAATTTGAAGGCGATTTGCATATCAGGTCATATAATTCAACCACAAATTTTTTGTGAGGTCAAAAGGATGCTCCACTGAGTGCCATTCTACGTTGTTCCCTTTTGCCAAGTGTCACTCGGAGTGATTTTTCATCTGTCTGTCTGTGAATAAGATATCTCAAAAAGTTGTGGACAGATTCGGACGAAATTTGGCAGAGACGTATTGTATCTGACAAGGACGAAATGATTAGATTTTGGTGAATATCCAGATTCGGATCCGGCTAGTAGAATTTTTTAAGTGATTCTTCACCATTGGGAAATAGTGCCAAAAACTATAGATAGATATATATATATATATCATTATATCTATCTATATATATATATATATATATATATATATATATATATATATATATATATTTAATTTATATATATATTTAATTTATATATATATATATATATATATATATATATATATAAATATATATATATATATATATATATATATATGTAGGGAGCTGTAATGCCCCTCCCCCTTTGTATATCCTTGCTGCTTTACCAATTACCAAGTATAACCAATTATATGTTTTGTTTTGACTGATTGCTGTACTCTTTTATAATACTTAGTTCTTTCTTGTGCATTGAGGATGTGTAATATCCTAATAAGGAGTTCTGTGCCTGTGAGCTCTTGGCCTGTGTGGGCACAATCTCTTAGTACTCCTTCCCTGGCCTTGGTGGCAACTGTTATCTCTCAGCCTCCCTTTAGACTTTGCCAATATCCTGTGGGCTGACACATTTACGAGTGTCCCCTCCCTTTGTACTTTCCCAACCAAGGTTTCTATACAGAAAGTTGTAAACATGTTGCCACATATGGCTGACCATCTCCTTATCTGAGTTAAACTATGAATGTCCTTGATGAGCTTCCTCTAACTAACTGAACAACAGGATGGGACTATGGTGGGAGGGCCAATGAGCCCATTCTGTCTCTGTATCTTGTGAGCTAAAACCACACCCGATATTCCTTATATAAAGCAAGTTTAAATCGAATTATTTCAGAGCATCTTGTTGTAGTGTTGGTCATTCCATGTGAACCTTCCTGTGACACCTGCTCCCCGCAAGCTTGTGTAATCGAGTTCTAATAAATATATCCGTTGCTCCTTTTCTCTGAGTCTTCTGAGTCCCAAGTTCTAAGTCTCGATCCGACAAGTGGTGGCAGCGGTGGGATCAGTCTGTGCAGTCCGGGACGCGGTCCCAGGCAAGTGAGTGGTGAGAGACCAGCTGGCAATTGACCCGGGTCAGGTGAGCTGTGGTTTTCTTTTGTTTTTCCTTTATAGCCGGGGGGTCAGCCCAAATTGTAACCCACACTCTCTTGCTCGGATGCCGTTTGTTCCGTTCCCTGCTCAGACCTGATCCTCGAACCTAAATTTAATTACGGACCGCTTGGGTCCCGGAGCAACTGACTGTTTATGAACTCGTCAGGGTAACGTTACGTAAGGGAAAGTGCCGCACGTTGGGCGCCTGTGGATAAGGAGTAATAGATCTCTGGGTTGTGAGGGTAAGGATAAGGGTGGCGTCCCGATCCGAGGCCTACCCGGGAGACTTTGGAATTATAAGTAAGGTTAGAAGTATTACACGGGCGTAGGACGCCAGGAAAGCACAGTAAGGGTAGGATAGACGGCTGAGTAGGCGGGCGATCCTCTCAGGAGAGTAGGTAGCGTGGCTGTACCGCGAGGCGGGCGATCCTCACGGGTACAAGGCTGCGAGCCTCTCAGAGTTAGGTAGACGGCTGTACCGCGAGGCGGGCGATCCTCACGGGTGCAAGGCTACGTCGGTAAACTAAATTTTCCTAGGATGGGGAACAGGATGGGTAATAAGATTGTAAAGGCAGGTGAACCGCTTAGAAATACCCCAGCATTTTTCATGTTTCGGAGGTATGGCTATGATGCTGCGAGACCAGGGAAGTCATGGGTTGCGCTGACGAAGGATTTAGGTGAACCGTGGCCCGAAGGAGGGTCTTTTGCGCTGGAAAAATTGGACGCGTTGTATGAGGCATTAGAAAAGTTGGAACAGGCCACGAAACACTTCCCGCCTGACTATTGGAAAGTCTTTGGTTGGTGGAAGGAAGAAGCAATGAAGCGACACGCAAAGTCGAAACAGGCCAGCTTGGCCGGTGAGGTAACAAAACTCAAGGGTCTGAGGAAACAGGCGAATAAAGTGCAGGATGAAGCGCTTAAAGAAATAGAGAGACAGGCCAACGCGCGACTGATGTCGCTCGTTGAAAACCCAGACCCTGCGGTAGGGGAAGTAGTGACCAATCTACCCTCCCCAGCCCCAGACCTAAGCCCTGTCCCGGGGTTTCAGGCACCACCTATCCTTTCTGCGCTCCCGCCACCACCTCCCTATAACCCCGCTACCATCGCGCCCCAGATACCCCAGAACCACCCGAGCCAGGGAAGACCGTTCGCACAACTCGGGGCTAACGGAATAGATGACGGGACCGACATCGCAGGGTTCCCGCCACCGATAGGACAGGATGGGTTATACCCCTCACTGGTAGGCTGTAATGGGAAAGAGACCTCACAAACTACCCCAGTGGAATGTCAGGAAATAGAGGGAAGGAAAACATTGTGCCCCCTACAAGTTATCGGAGTTGATGTAGCAGGTCATGGGGTTCGAGAAAGGGTACCATGGAAAGAATCCTCTTTAACGGTAATGCGGGAAAGGATTCAACATTTGCTTATTGAGGATCCACGACAGATAGTGCCAACCATGTCGAATTGGGTTATAGCTGGCGAGTGCGACTATCGAGACATAACTCATATGGGAGTATCCGTGCTCCCACCCAAAGTATGGGAAAGGGCTAGACTAAGAGCACACTGGCCGCACGACGATCCAAGGGCAGCAGGAGCGGGCCAGATAACATTGGTGCAATGGGAGGCACTGAAGGTCCGGCTGCTGGGTGCCATCGAACATGCACTGTTGCCAGCAGGGGGTCCGGATTGGGGAAAAATCGGGGCCATAAAACAAAAACCAGGAGAACCAATTGGAGAGTACCGAGAAAGGTTGGAAAAGGCCATCGCGTGCTGGGGAGGACTGGGTCCGATGCAGCTGGGAGGGCTACCCCAACCATTGGTAAATCAATATCTAATCGAGGGGCTTCGGCCGATATTAAAGAAACAGGTACAGTCCGTCCTTTTCGGCTGGAAGGGAATGACAACCAACGAATTATGCGACAAACTGGAACAATGCCCGGGCTCCTCCCTAGAGGAGAAGAAGGATATTAAGGAGGAAATATTGCAAATGTTTGTCCAAGAGAAACGGGCTCAATTTAATCAAAATAAAAAGGGGGATCAGAGTCAGAACTACATACGCGAACAGTGCCAGAAGTGGGGGCCTGTTCGAGGTTTAGAGGAACATAGGAGGAGTTGTTGGCCTTCTTTCTATAGGGGCCAATTCCCCAACGGAGAGTGGATCCACCACGAAAATGAAAACTGCGACGGTTGTACTGAGGAAGACTTTGGACTAATTAATATGGACGAGGTAAAACAACAATGGACAATACCACCCCCTCTTCCCCCTCCTCCTCAAAACCCTCAAACTTGGACTGTGCAAGGGCCCCCTCCCCAAAATTGGTATCCACCAAGACCCCTTCTCCAAACCCCTGGACCACCCCCCAATAGTGGGATGCAGAATGGACCAAGGGGGAACTGGGCCCCGCCTCGGGGTCCGCCGCAATGGCAACCTGTAAACCAGTCACAGTGGGGGCCGCCAGAACGCCGGCTGGGCGGAAGGGGCGCTGTAGAGGGACGACCTATGCCCTCCGCACCACCGGTTCCGCAGGAACCGTGCCATTATTGCAAGCAAATGGGACACTGGATACGTGATTGCCCAAAGGCTCGTAAGGGGTTTCCGCCCCAATACAATAGAGGGGCCTATTGACGGGACGCTGGCGGGTCGCCCAAGGAGTGTCCTCTTTTGACCATGACACCGGCAGAGGAACCGACCTTGATGTTGGACGTGGAGGGAAGACAATTAGAATTTCTCGTAGATACGGGTGCGACTCGCAGCACAATTAACAAGGGGCAATTGCCCTCTTTGCGCCCCACGGCGAGGAATGTTCAAATACTGGGTGTTTCGGGCTTACCCCAAGCGCTTCCTGTTTCGGAGGAAGTGCGAGTAACATGCGGCCCGCTGGAGGCTAAACATGCGTTCTTGATGACTACTACCGCCCCGACAAATTT
Source organism: Myxine glutinosa (assembly GCF_964187855.1). Lineage (NCBI taxonomy): Eukaryota > Metazoa > Chordata > Myxini > Myxiniformes > Myxinidae > Myxine > Myxine glutinosa. The sequence continues at coordinate 406,111 of NW_027616355.1, read as the reverse complement.
GTTGGGACGGGACTTGTTGTGCCGATTGGGCTGTCAAATCTCTTGTACAGAGGAGGGAGTTTTCGTAGACGTCGCGGAATCTAAACGCGACTTGGTAATGACGGCATTGTCTCGGCCCGGCCCCACCGTGTATTGGTGGCGCATGGATGAATGGGCTCTGGCTACCTGGACGCATATCATAGATAATGTGTGTTTGGACAGTTCAGTTCTGCGAGATTGGCTACAACTGCACCAAATTTCGATAAAAAACTTAAAGGATAATCCACCCCATTGCACTGCGTACTATGATGCAACGGGCGAGGACGAGAATTATCGAGAGAAGGTTAAGGAAAAGCTGGGCGAGCGCACGCCTCTACATTTATCACGGATATGGATTGGCCGTGAGGGAATAGGAATTGAGGCAGTCCTAACCTCGAGTCAGCGTGCGTTGACCCAATACCCCGAAGGAGCGGCCGCCCATGTTACCCTCACTACTGCCAAGGGGTGGCCGCCGGAAAGTGTAGGTTGGATGGTGGGGCGGTTACGAGAAGTTCCCTTACAAGGTTATCGGAGTAAGAGAGGCCGCTGGACTTTGAAACGGCTCCAAAATGGCGAAGGGTTCTCAATTGACTTCAAGACACAACGGAGGGATGGAGTGTTCGAAGTAGCAGAGTTGCCTCCTAAGGGCACCTATGCCATGAGGGCAGTGCTGACGGACCCGGGTGAGTCAGATTACCTCCTAGCGGAGGTGCCAGACAATTTATGGCCTATGAGCGACGGTGAGGTTGGATGGATGCGAGACGCCAAACCTCTAGTGATAGCAGTGCAGCCGGGGATGCGCTTGCCAAACGTAAAACAGTATAAGCTATGACCTGAGGCCGACGTAGGCATAGCACCAGTAATTCAATCCCTAGTGGAACAGAAAATTATCGTGGAAACTAACAGCCCATGTAATACACCAATTTTGCCAGTGAAAAAGCCGTCGAAGGACAAATGGAGGTTTGTACAGGATTTAAGGGAGGTGAACAAGGTGATACATGGCATACACCCACTAGTTCCAAATGGAGAAACCCTCATGATGTCAATCCCGCCGGACGCAACATACTTCACAGTTATCGACCTTTGTTCTGCGTTTTTCTCTGTGCCCATCGCGCCTGAGTCACAATACTTGTTCGCTTTCACCCATAGGGGGCGCCAGTATACTTGGACAGTACTACCTCAGGGGTTTTCAGATAGCCCCACTCTGTTTTCCCGGGCGCTACACCGCGACCTGGCGGATGTGGAATTGAAGGGAGGGTCAGTGTTGCTGCAATACGTTGACGATTTGTTGATTTGCTCCCCTTCGAAGGAGGCGTGCGAAATGGATTCCATGGCCCTATTAAAGGCCTTGGCGGCCAAAGGCCACAAAGTAGGCAGACCAAAACTTCAGTTTGTGCGGAAGGTTGTAACTTACTTGGGACACGCCATTTCGCACGGAAAACGCGAATTGGATGCTGGACGGGTGACCGCTATCATGGAGCTGCCTCGCCCTCGCTCACAACGGCAACTGCTGCGCTTCCTAGGTATGACGGGATATTGCCGCACTTGGATACTTGATTTTGCGCTGCTGGCTAAGCCACTATACGAGGCGACCAAATCAACCGCCTCGGACGAATTGGTATGGACGGAGGAATTGAGGCGATGTTTTGACGGGCTGAAACAGGCGTTGGTCACGGCACCGTCATTAGGACTCCCGGATTATGCGAAACCTTTTACCCTTTACACTCACGCCGTGGGAGGTTTCGCCCAGTCAGTCTTGACACAGACCCATGGGGATAAGGAGCGGCCGGTGGCCTACTTTAGTAAAAAGTTAGACCCGGTCGAACGAGGGTTTCCGGTGTGCCTGCAAGCCGTGGCAGCGGCCAGGTACGCAGTAGAAAGAACAGCGGACATCGTTATGGGACACCCAGTAACGCTACGGGTACCGCATTGCGTCACTTCGCTGTTGTTACAGCGAAGCACACAGCATTTGTCTAACACTAGATTAATGCAATACGAATCCGCACTGATCACTGCAGCCAACATCACGATCGAACGTTGCACGACACTCAACCCAGCCTCACTGATGCCCACCCCTGAGGAGGGCGAACCCCATGTGTGCGCCGACGTTGTGCAGCTAGTCTCCACGGTGCGATCGGATTTAAAGGACAATCCCTTAGAATACCCCGACTGTACATATTATGTCGATGGATCAGCTAGGCGCGCATGGGACGGGTCCTTGTTGTCCGGGTACGCCGTGTGCTCGGATAGCGAAACAGTAGAAAGCGGGCGTCTTCCACCTACATTTTCCGCACAGCAGGCGGAGCTGTGCGCCTTGACTAGAGCGTGCAGCTTGGCGGAAGGCCTTGCCGTCAACATTTACACAGATTCGGCTTACGCTCATGGCGTAGTCCACGATAAAGGGGCCATTTGGAAGATGAGAGGTTTTCTCACATCTGCCGGTTCAGTGATAAAAAATGGCGCGTTGGTAGAAGGGCTCCTCCGAAGTATTTTACTTCCCCGCACTATCGCGGTAATTAAGTGTCGTGGCCACCAAAGGGCGGACACTGACGTGGCCCGGGGCAATGCAAGGGCGGACGAGGCAGCAGGAAAGGCCGCCAACCAACAGATAGAACGCAACATGCCGATGGTGACACGAGCAAAGGCGACATCCGCACAGATTGCTGACATACCGACTGTGGGACCACCCGCCACACCAACTAAGGACGATATCATAAATTTGCAGAACGCTGCACCAACGGCCGAACACGAGGACTGGCTCAAGCGAGGGGCGATACGCCTCGGGCCGTTCGCAACTATCGAGTTCGATTTTACAGAATTGGAACCAAGCATGTCGTTTCGCTATGTGTTGGTAATCGTAGATACGTTCACCAAATGGGTCGAAGCCTACCCATGCGTCAAGTCCGATGCACCGACAGTAGCGAAGCGCCTCGTAAGGGATTTTATGTGCAGATTTGGCATCCCCCAGATAATTTCGTCAGATCAAGGGGGCCATTTCACGGCGCAGGTGGTCAAGGGCATCCTGAAGGCATTGGGCGTTAAACAGTCCTTCCATTGCGTTTACCACCCACAGTCATCGGGACTTGTGGAACGAACGAATAAGACTTTAAAGAATAAACTAGCGAAACTTTGCGCAGACACAGGCTTGAGGTGGCCAGAGGCTCTCCTGCTTGCGTTGATGAGCATCCGTTCCACCCCGGGTCGCACTACGGGCCTTTCCCCCCACGAAATATTAATGGGACGACCTATGAGCTTGCCCGTTTCAGCACCAACAGACATGTCCACCCTTGCTTTGCCAGTAATGGATGACATGCTTTTGAGATTTTGCATAGGCTTGTCCAATGTGGCACGCAGCATCCATGCTCGAGTACGAGAGGCGCTGCCTGAACCAATAGGCCACGCCATCCACGACTTCCAGGCCGGCGACTGGGTGCTCGTAAAGCACTTCACCCGCAAGGCTGCTTTGGAGCCACGGTGGAAGGGACCATTCCAGGTGCTACTGGTCACACCGACGGCAGTCTTCTGCGAGGGTAAACCTTCGTGGATCCACGCCACCCATTGTAAGTTGTCCATCCCCGCACCACAAGCCACACAAGACACCGCACCTCACATTGCTGCAGACACCACACCCCACACTGCTGAAGACAATGCACCGTCTAGGGCACCACAGTCTCCTAAGGGCGGCGATGACGGTCATGATGATGGGAATTCTGGGCAGCTGCCGAAAACCCCCTGCCCAAGATAGGCTCTTGAACTTTGAGCTATCGAGAAAGGACCTCCCCAAGTACCCAGGACCCGACAACTATTCAGCATTTCCCCTCTACCCCGTCAAGTATATAACGGCTCGCTGGGGAGACAAAATAGCGGTGAATTGCTGTAACTTGGAAACAAGCTTTAAGTGGTTATCTGTAAGATGGGTGGAAGCTATAGTGCAACACAATAAGACACCACAGGCACGCATGACAAGACCACGCCTAGTCCTGACTAAGGTTAGGAAAGTGGAAAATGGAACATATGGGGACATAAGCAGCCGATATGCCCCAGGATATCGATGGGGCAAGGGCATTGAGAATACTACCCTCATGTTGCATTATACCCCCATTGGTCCGGATACAACAATGATACTTGAATGTGGAATATGGCCCCCTCGCACGACAATCCCAAATGGAACTGCACCCTACTTACGACCTAGTTGCGCCGCTTACGTCATTAAAACCCCGCCTGCCCAGGAAGTAAGAAGGAAGCCAGAGGAGAACACATACTGGAAGGTCGCACGGCATATGGCCACATTACAGAATAGGACACGGTGTTGGATGTGTATGCACCTTCCCCGCACCAGCACAGCAGGAATACCAATGGTAGTGTTACCCCTATCACTCAATGATTTGTGCTCGAAGCCACTAGACACCAAATGCCTTAGTACAACCCTGACAAGCCAAGGTTCTGACGAAACCGCGTGTAAACGAGTTTTCCAGTACTCGCCCCCCATCCAGTCCCGACACTTTGAGGAACGTCCGGCGCCGGTTTGGTTTAAGCCGGCTAAGGGGGCCCTCTGCTTAGAAGGAAAGGGCCAAATAATGGTAGGTAAATCCGTGTGTAGAGATATCCTCCTCGCGGACCCTAGGGAAGGGAAACACATGCTGTTAGTAAATGTTACAAGTTCGCCCTTACATAACCTCACACACCTCCAGTTGGCATGGGAAGGGGAAAACGGAACAAACACTATCGCAGACCGTCGCACTTGCATGACCACTCATTTAGTGGCTCCACACAGGACCATGTTTGTATGCGGGAACAAAGCCTACCCGTATTTACCTGATAATTGGGGAGGAATTTGCTATTTAGGATCAGTTTTCCCAGAAATGGAAATGCGACAACACTTGCATAATACCCCTGCACTCATAAGGACACAACGAAGCACCTATTGGCACGACGATGGCACCACCACCTTACATGGCGCTGATTGGGAGAAGGCCGTTAGTTTCTTCTTCCCATGGGCTGGGACGGTCATGAGCAGTTACCGCATTGACAAAATTGCGTTAATCTTAGAAAGTGTGGCCAACGCCACCGCTACAGCACATGACGAAATGTTGGACACAGTTGTCCACCTGCGTACAATGGTTATGCAAAATAGGGTCACGTTAGATATGCTATTGGCAGAACGAGGAGGGGTATGTGGGATAATTGAGGGTAGATGTTGCACTTTTATTCCTGATCCCTCACAGGGGGTCAGTGCTGCTATTATAAGGTTAAGGGAAAGCGCTCATACATTGACAAGGGACCGAATGGATCGGGAAGCCTCCCACCAGTGGCTTACCGACTGGTTCAAAGGGTGGACAGACACGATTGTAAAGTGGGTACTGACCGCCTTGGCAATAGTCCTTGGAATCGTGGTTAGTTGTGTAATAATCAAGGCTTTAGTCCTTGCGTGTGTGAGAAAGTTTTCCACAGGATGGACGCTGAAGACGACAACCGAAAAGGCCATGGTGATGATCGATAAGCTGATCACGGGTCCAGATGACACACTGGCCGTCGACGTGACTGCAGACCGCGGTTCCTGGAACGACGACCCGAACGAGCCACTGGGCCGCGACAATGAGATCTCCGCTTCCGAAGATTGTTCTTCCATTGTTGATATTACCGATAATGATGTTGATTACACTTTTGCGGACCTCGAAGCATTTCAGGCTGCCAGGAGGCCGATTACTCTGGGCCCCAACACGTCGCATGCAGACGTCAACGAGTTCCTAAGGGACTCCTCTCGTTTCTTCTCGATGTGCAAGGCTATGACTATTGCTGGCCGCCGACGCCGCAGGCCTACGCCACCTGAGAATAATGTTACTGATGATGTTACCGATGATGATGTGGGCCACTTGCAAGGGTCCCCGACTGATGTTTATGTCTCAATGCAGGCTCTGCCTCTTTATGCTTCACGAGCTCACCTTTATGTCTCACAAGCTCACAGTGAGTCAAACGCCACTGACCCAGTCCGGGATTTGGACCCAGCTGCTAACCCAAGCCCGGATGGAGAGGAACTCGATCGTGGAGATACTCTGAGTTCCGAGTCTGATTGTTTTACGAATTCGTCCAGGGATAACAGCGATGCAAGCAGCATCGCCTCGGACGATCTCGACTTTGACCCAAAGGAAGTCGCTCTCCCTCCTTTGGACCGTTATGCTTTATTTTATGGCCATAGGTTTGAGCCACCTGATACTGACGATGTTGTGTCTTCCCCAGATCACCAGCATGTAAGAGACCTCATGAACATGAATATCGATTGAGCGCTGAAGATCTACAAGGATTTCACCTGGGGAAGCCTGGGCGAGCTCCAGTCGGGGGGGAGTCCGGCCGCACCTCTGTGGGCAAAGGGTGGGTCGGAGATCTTCCTGGGTGTGGACCCCGGTGGAACCAGTGGTCTTCGTTGTGGATTTGACGCGCTATTCGATCTTCATGCCTCTACGGTCTCACCTCATACACCCATCTACACCTGACTTACATCATACACCCACTTACACCCACACACCCGCAGATCATCCTGCTGAGTGCGATGTGCGGTACTGGGTACGGGACATGCTCACTGGGCTGCATTCGCGGGGTACGTTTAGTGAACCCTTTACACTGTCTCTCTCACCTCTCTTGGTGGATTTTTCATGCCATTTGATCACCCTGCTTTTACGGACTTATACACTGTATACTTTGTATACTCACATACAGACGCGAATCATCCTACTGAGTATGTGTGGTGCTTTGGGTACGGGACATGCTTACTGGGCTGCCTTCGCGTGATATGTTGAATGACTTTCCTGATTGGTTTTGTTTCTGTTTTGTTTGAAATAAAGGCCTTTGATTGGCTCGTAGATAACTTTGTATCTTAGATCCAAAAGGGCGGTATGTAGGGAGCTGTAATGCCCCTCCCCCTTTGTATATCCTTGCTGCTTTACCAATTACCAAGTATAACCAATTATATGTTTTGTTTTGACTGATTGCTGTACTCTTTTATAATACTTAGTTCTTTCTTGTGCATTGAGGATGTGTAATATCCTAATAAGGAGTTCTGTGCCTGTGAGCTCTTGGCCTGTGTGGGCACAATCTCTTAGTACTCCTTCCCTGGCCTTGGTGGCAACTGTTATCTCTCAGCCTCCCTTTAGACTTTGCCAATATCCTGTGGGCTGACACATTTACGAGTGTCCCCTCCCTTTGTACTTTCCCAACCAAGGTTTCTATACAGTAAGTTGTAAACATGTTGCCACATATGGCTGACCATCTCCTTATCTGAGTTAAACTATGAATGTCCTTGATGAGCTTCCTCTAACTAACTGAACAACAGGATGGGACTATGGTGGGAGGGCCAATGAGCCCATTCTGTCTCTGTATCTTGTGAGCTAAAACCACACCCGATATTCCTTATATAAAGCAAGTTTAAATCGAATTATTTCAGAGCATCTTGTTGTAGTGTTGGTCATTCCATGTGAACCTTCCTGTGACACCTGCTCCCCGCAAGCTTGTGTAATCGAGTTCTAATAAATATATCCGTTGCTCCTTTTCTCTGAGTCTTCTGAGTCCCAAGTTCTAAGTCTCGATCCGACATATATATATATATATATATATATATATATATATATATATATATATATATATATATATATATATATATATATATATATATATAACTGTGAGAAATAGTAGAAACTCCAGAGTACGAGCAGGGCGTCTCAGTCTCATTTGCATTAAATAAATAATCGGGAGAATAAATCATCGCGGACGTAGCTTCAGGACGGTCGATCTTTAATTCTCGACAAGCTTTCAACCAATAAAGGTCTTCTTCTTAGTCGTCCCCAAGTTCAGCGGAAGTGATTTGAACTTAAATATTCCGCTGAACTTGGGGACGACTAAGAAGAAGACCTTTGTTGGTCGAAAGCTTGTCGAGAATTAAAGATCGACCGTCCTGAAGCTACGTCCGCGTCTGATTTAATCTCCCGATATATATAGAAGGATATCCTTAAAAGTTGTGGACGGATTTGGACGAAACTTGGTGGAGAGGTTGGGTGTCTGACAAGGAATAATTGCTTTAATGTTGGTGAATATCCAGATCCGGATCCTGCTAGTAGAAATTTTAAATTGATTCTTCAACATTGAGAGATAGGGATAAAACCGATACATAGCAGGATATCTCAAAACATTGTTGATGGATTTGGACGAAACTTGGTGGACCGGTTGGGTGTATGAGAAGGACGAATCAATTCGATTTTGGGAAAGATCTGAGTATGGATTTGGATACGATAATTATTTAATTTTAAAGAGATTCTTCACCATTGAGAGATTGGGTGAAAAGTGATATATATCATGATATTGTTACGGATCTCGGACGTCGGCTCTCCCCTTATCAAGGGGGGTTAATCCCCTTGTCTTTTTATCTGGCCGACCCGAGTCCTGGGGGTTATAACGTCCTTCCCGGCGTGGCATTAGGTAGGGTTTGTTAGGCCTAGGGGTTCACTACTACCTAATTACTAACGCCGGCCGGAAACGAGGGAATAACTCCCGCTCGAACCACGGATATGATGGAAAATGCTGAGCGGATAGCAATCCGCGATCCGAGCTATTAACAAATGACTACACCAGATTCTGAGCGGTTGCGATTGTGCCACGTTTACCCAATGAGAGAAAAGACGGATGCGATCGGATGAGAAGAAACCAAGAAAGAACAAGGCAATTTATTACAAATGTACAGAAAGAGAAGAGGAAACGAAAGAATGTACAGGATAGGAAGAGGAAGGAGCAGAACACAGGGCAGTCTTATGGCAGTCTTAACTTAATACCCAGGACAAACATACACACTCACATGGGGATTATAGATGGTAGGGTGGAACAGGTACAAGGTCCGGCGATGGCGTCCAGGCTCCGGTCCAGCGGCAAAACCCGGCAGGCAGCTCTGCATGTAGTTGAACGCGACCGGACAATTATATAGCAGGGGGAAGCTGGTGTCCTGCGTATGTAATATGTGCACACTTGTGCCAAATGCCCTCTTTCTCCCCAATGTCCTCTTTAACAAGCGTGCCCTTCTTCTTCTCAGTCCTTCTCCATGCCACCCTTCCAACACGTCCTCTTTAACAAACGCCGGCGCATGAGTCTCTTGGTAAATGTGCTCACTGGCAAGTCCCACGCGCAGTCCTCCAAGCAGTCCTGTGAAAGGGCTTTGCGCTCGCCTTTATAACTCACCAAGCGATCACTCCGCGAGCCCAAAACCACGCCTGTCGGCGATGTCCCTTCAGCCCTGGTTGGCTGGTGAGGGCTTACCGGCTCCGCCTTTGAAGGCTGGATGACGTGGCCACACCTTCTTCTTGACGTTCCGCCCCCTTTTTCCGGGCCTCACCGCGTGGCTTATGGCGGCGTTTGAGCGAGCTCCAGCTCAAGGCAGCGAACGCTGCTAACAAAGGCGCGTAACAAATTGGGAGAGCCATAGGGCAGACTGGAGGGTGCGTAATGGCGTCGCTTGGAGAGGGAGGCTGACAAAATGAACGGAATGGGGCCTACTTCTTATTTGATTGACACAACGCAGATTCAACTATTGGAAACACGGCCTTATCTAAAACACATACTAATTAAATAACTGGAATTCTAAGGTGGCCTACGTGTTGCTTGTGGACTAACTATGGGGTGCTACCTTTAACCATTTAATAATGTCATATTTACACAAGTGTGGGTTCTAAAACCGCAACAATATTTATAAAAGTTGTGAACGAGTTATGACTAAACTTGGTGGTCGAGTTGCTTAAGTGACAAGAACAAGCCGATTCGATTTTTGGTTCAGGTCCGAATCCATATCCGGCAGATCAGTCAGATACAAAACATAAACTGTTCAGCCAGGTGGAGGTATGCACTCTACCGAGTGCCTTTCTAGTTTTGTCTATGAGATTAATGAACAGGTCTTGTAACTTTCCCAGAAACAGCACACAAATGTACAAGGAACGAGCCCGTCGAGGTTCTTTCCAAGGCAACCAAAGAGTTATTGTAACCCAAGGAGCCCATTTGGCGTCAAGATGAAGAATCTAATGATAACACTGCCTTCTTTGTTGCTCTTCTGGTGGAGCTTCTGCGCACGTGCTGTGAACTGGCGAAAGCATCATGGAATAAGGATTTAAATGCCTCGAGATTAAAAAAAAAAAGACTTCACACAGTAAACTATTCATGTTATTTGTTTGAGACGTGGATCAAAACATTGAGCAAGGTTCACCTATCAAACGTTTTGACCAACTTGACATCTAAACAAAATCTTAATCATAAAATTCCCTGTTTGTATTATTTTCCAATTTTGAATATGCATCACGGTATGTAGACATCTTGTAGTTTCTCCATCCATTTGTCTTGTGCTATAAGGTTTGAAGAGCTCATGATGAGGACATAACATCGTGTCAATGTTTCTACACTTACAGGAGATGGAACCGGCTTTGAGTGAATATGATAGAACAGTTTACTACATTATCGTAATGGACAATTTAAATTCTGAAGAAACTTTTTATTTTTCTCATTTATCCCTTAGAACACTGGTAGAGTGCGCAGAGACCGATGATTTTATCGTTAAACATCGCCATAATCACTGAGAATGAAAACTTTTTGACATTTTCATGCTCTAAAAAGCAAGCAAGAGATATGTAAACTCATTTGGGGTTCATAATGGTCTGCTGGATGCAAGGCCATATTATTTTACTCAATATTTTGTGAGCAGTGCCTCCAATGCAATACTTTCCTTGTAATATAAACTGGCTAGCACAATATACATGGTGTTCCAAAAAGATCCGGACAACTTTGTTAATATATTTAGAACCACAAATGATACAACGATACCCTTTGGTTTATATGATACAGAAACTCAAAGTTTTCTGCACACCATCAACACACTTCAATGTGAGCTCCGTTTGTTGTGCGCAGGACATCAAGGCGGTACACGAGTACTTGCCATGCTCGGTTCAGCATGTTTGCGTCCACCAGTGCACATGCAGCTGTGATCCGAGAACGAAGATCCTGCAGGTTTGCCATCTTGGTGTTGTAGACAAGATATTTGACAAACCCCCACAGAAAAAAAACATGAATGCCACATCATAGGAAAATTTTCAAAATCCAAAAGATAATGTTAGGAAAAAGTATTTGCAAAGTAGTGCATCATTATCTTTTTTTTTTTAAATCACAATACGGAATCCTTTGTAAAAGCAAAATCATAATAAGGACTCGATTCTTAAAGCACAAGCTGCTTTGCATTGTGGGAAGAATATGCAGGTGTAGGAATAAAATGTACATCTCAAATTTGGGTAAGCTGTCCCAAAACTTTAGCAATCTAAATCTTCAAAAAAGGCAAAATGCAAAAAGTAAGAAATGATTATATTTGCAAGATTTGTTTAAAAATATGCTGTGGCTTTACCACTGCAGTCTAAAAATTGATTACTTACTAATAATCGAAGGAAAATAGATAATTACAAAAACTATCATCTATATCTTCTATCTATAATTCCAGTAATCTCTGTCTGTCTGTCTGTACGTCTGTACGTTTGTTTGTTTGTCTGTGACCGCTGTTTCTCGACAACCACGGGTCCGATATACTTTTAACTTGCCAGGTATATTGCTGGGGACCCGAGGATGTGCCTTTTCAAGGTTTCATATTAATCGGACAATTACTTACCGAGCTATGTCCAAAAAACGATTCAACCAATCAGAGAGCAGCGAACGATCGCGTGTGCCGAACGTGGCGGACACACTCTGCCTCGGATGGCACATTTGACAGCGTATTCATTTATTTCACGTTGGAAAACTATGTTGCCGTTAAACTATGTTTTAATAAAGTTTTAAAACTAATAAAAACGAATTTGCGATTCATTCGCTTTCCTGCGCGTTTGTGCACGCGATGGCGATTGCTTTACCAAACTCCGGAAGCCGTTCGCTTTGGACCAAACCATTTCATGTAAATAGAGGGGGGGGATATAATTTTAGATATAGATATAGTACGGGCAATGCCCTAGTCTATCTATAATTCCAGTAATCTCTGTCTGTCTGTCTGTACGTCTGTACGTTTGTTTGTTTGTCTGTGACCGCTGTTTCTCGACAACTACCGGTCCGATATACTTGAAACTTGCCAGGTATATTGCTGGGGACCCGAGGATGTGCCTTTTCAAGGTTTCATATTAATCGGACAATTACTTACCGAGCTATGTCCAAAAAACGATTCAACCAATCAGAGAGCAGCGAACGATCGCGTGTGCCGAACGTGGAGGACACACTCTGCCTCGGATGGCACATTTGAGAGCGTATTCATTTATTTCACGTTTGCAAACTATGTTGGCGCTATGTTGGCGTTAAACGATGTTTTAAAACTAATAAAAACGAATTTGCGATTCATTCGCTTTCCTGCGCGTTTGTGTACGCGATGGCGATTTCTTTACCAAACTCCGGAAGCCGTTCGCTTTGGACCGAACCATTGCATGTAAATAGAGGGGGGGGATTGTCACCACTCGCAAGCCGTTCGCTTTGGACCAAACCATTTCATGTAAATAGAGGGGGGGGATATAATTTTAGATATATATATATAGTACGGGCATGCCCTAGTCTATCTATAATTCCAGTAATCTCTGTCTGTCTGTCTGTACGTCTGTACGTTTGTTTGTTTGTCTGTGACCGCTGTTTCTCGACAACTACCGGTCCGATATACTTGAAACTTGCCAGGTATATTGCTGGGGACCCGAGGATGTGCCTTTTCAAGGTTTCATATTAATCGGACAATTACTTACCGAGCTATGTCCAAAAAACGATTCAACCAATCAGAGAGCAGCGAACGATCGCGTGTGCCGAACGTGGCGGGCACACTCTGCCTCGGATGGCACATTTGAGAGCGTATTCATTTATTTCACGTTTGCAAACTATGTTGGCGTTAAACTATGTTTTACAACTAATAAAAACGAATTTGCGATTCATTCGCTTTCCTGCGCGTTTGTGCACGCGATGGCGATTTCTTTACCAAACTCCGGAAGCCGTTCGCTTTGGACCAAACCATTGCATGTAAATAGAGGGGGGGGATTGTCACCACTCGCAAGCCGTTCGCTTTGGACCAAACCATTTCATGTAAATAGAGGGGGGGGGGGATATAATTTTAGATATAGATATAGTACGGGCATGCCCTAGTATATATAAACGCGAGTTGTCTGTGTGTGTGTCCGTGTTTTATTCAGAGATGGCTGAATGGATCTTCATCAAACTTTCAGAGGTTCATCGGTAAGTGCCTGGGAGTGTTTTAGGCCAATATATATATATATATATTGAAAATAAAAAGTTCGTTTTTTTGGAGTTTAAAAAAATAAAATCGCTTGATTGTGCCGAAGACTTTTTAAATTAATGACAGTTATATACAAGTACACATTCACATACATAAATACAAAACAATCACCAGACATTTGAATACAAATAAATCGAACAATTCCGGAAGTGTACGAAGTTGGTAGTATGGCTTCTTCTTCTTCTTCCTGATCGGCAATACACTTAACATTCCCCCCTCCCCTTCCCCCCTCCCCTTCCCCTCTCTCCCCTTCCCCTTCCCCCCATCTCTCCCTCCCCCTTCCCTCCCCTTTCCCCCCTCCCTGCCCCTTACCCCCTCCCTCCCTCCCTCCCCCTTCCCCCCTTCCAACACCTTCCCCCCTTCTTCCCCTCCCTCCCCCCACCCCTCCCCTCCCCTCCACTTCCCCTCCCTTCTCCCCCTCCCACCCTCCCTTCCCCCCTCCCATCATCCCCATCCCTTCCCACCTCCCCTCCCCCCTCCCCCTTCCCCTTGTATATAAACGACTTCCTCATTACTGGTCCCAAGTACAAGACACACGCGCTCTACCAGTAAGCCACTCCTAGTGAAACTACCTAAATCCAGAACCACTGCTCACCTCCTCTCATTTAGCCCCCTACCCCCCAATCCCCCCTCCCACCCCACTCCCCCACTGAAGCCACCTTCCACACTCTCTCTTCAATCTCAATGTTCCCTCCCAATCGTCAAGACAGCTGTTTACCAACATCTCAGGTCGTCCCCCATCCAAAGCCATGATTTTTCTATACCAGTTAAACCACCTTTACCTCTTCCAAAACTTTGTTTATGTATCCATCTTGTTCACCTCTTGTGTTCTCCCGTTCCCCTCATCGTTACCTTCATCCCTTGTTTATCCGTCTCCATCTACCTTCTTCTTCTGCCATGCTATTGGTGTTTCCCCTTTCTGAAATGATATCCTGATCTCTTCTGTGTTCTAGATTTTTTTATGAGCCTAGACCTTGTATTAAAAAATTGTTCTAAATTAGATTTACAACCATGCTTCACTTACTTAGAACAGTTTCAAAATTTAAAATTACATTATCAATTATTTATTTTAATTTGCGGGAGTGGGAAAGGACGTGCAATAGTTACCATGATCATGATAAAGTATATTGTAGTTTGATAACACATTAAATGTCTCTTGTAAATATAACGCTGAAGTCAGCAAGGTGTAAATTAAAGCAATAGAAAAGGGAATGAAAAGGATTCCAAAATGATTGATTAATATGTACGATAGATGAAAATTGTCACGTCAACAGGCTCTTTAACATTGTCACCCATTGCTCCTTTGTCGAGATTTTTTACAAAGTTCTTCTTTTCAGCAAACAACGAGTGATATCCAATTAATCAGACAGCATAAGCTGCACAAAATTGTCCACATGTATGAACTTGATATGTATGAAAACTCGTCGAAGCAATTGCGTCACTCAGACTCGGGAATATACAGGGTTTCGAAAGTCTGGAATCAGTGGAAATATTAGAAAAGTGGATAGGATGCCATGGACCGATGAAATTGCCCCCATCTCCCCCATGTCGTCCAGATTTAACGCCACTTGGCTTCTTTTTTCTTCGGAGTCACCTGAAATCAGTGGTTTATACCACGTGACCATGCACTATTGAAAATCGGAAAAATGTAATCAGAAACGAATTTGGTAAAACTGATGTGTTCATGTTAAGAAACGTTCAAAGAAACCTTCATATAATAATTGATGTGTGTACGCACGTCAGGGGCTCGCAATTTGAAGAAGATGGTAAAATAAATATCCCTATGACTCCGGACCTTTGAAACACCTTGTATAACCAAGAGAAGAAGAAGTGAGGAGTTTCCATATGATGAAAGAATGGAATTTTTTGGGGGGGGGGGGGGGGGGGGGGGAGAAACCAGGGAGACCAGGTGGAAATAAATGTTCAAAGAGCGCATGCGGGTTAGATCAGGAACTCAGCTGGTTCTGAGAGTGTGTCAGCGCTCAGCAGCGTCTTGCATGTAGGTAAAAGCGATCTTGAGTACACCTGCTAAGCCTCCCACCCCTCAGTAACAGTGATCATGAGTACAACCCTAGCCCTCGAGGAAGAGCAATCGAGCGCACACCCACCAAGCCTCCCAGTAAGAACGACTGTGCACACACCCACCCACAGCCCCAGCTTTACAGGTCTCATGGCACTGGTGTGCGAGGTTGCAGTGGCCGGTTTCATTTTGGCCGCGCTCGGTTTCACCCTGAGCTGCGTTGCTACAGCTATGAATGCCTGGAAAACCATGACGACCACTGTGGCGGTGTTGAGCGAAACGACCGTTGTGGGTCTATGGTACACTTGCGTGGACCAGGGTACCCAGTGGGAATGCAAGGCGTACGACACCTTCCTGGGAGTACCATCGACGCTGTTAGCAGCACGGTGCCTCCTGGTACTCTCGGATCTGCTTTCCTTCTTGGGAGCTTCGGTCACCTTTATCGGCCTTCGCTGCATCCGCCTGCCGTGTGAAATCACCTCGCGGACCCGTGGTGCACTGACGGCGTGCGCCGGCGTACTCTGCTCGCTGGCAGCTGCTACTACCCTGGTGCCGGTGGGTGCGATCACCTATCAGACCGTGCAGGAATTCTGGGACCCTAACTTCCCTGACTACATGCCACGCTACGAGCTGGGCGACGCGGTCTTCCTTGGCTGGGGATCCGGCGTCTCGTCGGTAATCGCTGCTGTCCTGCTTTTTGGCGCTGCGTTTTGCCACCGACGACAATCTCCGAACAATCGGTTGAAGGTGTTGAACCTGCCCTTAACCCACCTGGCTCAGACAAAGACGCCAAGCAGTGGTTCTGGGCACGCCAAGGTGGCGTATGTGTAACAACATGTCCTCTTGCACTTGGAACAGTCATTTATTTTCCTTCTTTTCTAACTGTGTCGAAGTCTCATGGACAAGCTTGTATGGGGCATCGATCTGCCTTTACATGATTAACAAGCATATATGTGTGTATATATATATACGTATGTACACTGCTCATATCAACAATGGCTTTAAGAATCTCAATATTTGTCGTCCAGTTGGAACTACTGAACAAGCCAACCGGCATATTGGAATCTTAGCAAGTAATGGGTATTTTTTGTACTAAATATGACAACCTTCTTCAAGCATAGATCATAATGGGATATGAATGGTGATAGTGTATATATAAATACGCCATTATGACTTTGGGGTTTTGATTTTTCACCTGTTTTAGCTTTTTTTGTTGAAAACACTTGTGATGATATGTGCAAAAACATGAGCTGTGTATTCCTGATTTTAGAGAAACTGTTTAAAATATTATTTATACATATATAGCTTTGGGAAATCCACAAGATGTCTTTCATTGTCACGAAAGTACACGAGAATGTTCGTCATTTTCACATCAACGCTGAATAAGGATAGATTTTAATAATATGATTTATTTCCTTTAAATTATACTTTCGAGAAACTGAAAAATATTTGGGCACAATGATTTGTATCTACGCAACATTCTTTCCATTGATTTGAGATTAATTGTGTTTATCAGTTAGACGTTTATGTGTATAGATGGACGTTTACAGACATCAGTTGTGGCATCGATCTTTCTAATCATTCCGATATGCTTTGTTCTTCACAGTCTGCCCGGATCGCGCGTATTCTTGCAAAATACCACACCTGGCTACCCTCGTGTGTCAATCTGTGAACCTGCTTCTGTCTGTCATTTAGATCCTTCAGGAGCCCACATTTCTTTAGAATAAAATAAAATAATTGGAGTACTTTTAAAATATTAAAGAATATGATGATTTAAAAGCATCCAATCATTATCATATCGATGAGTTTTGTCCACATACCCAGCAAGTTTAAGTTGGAATCCATATCTCTCGGGACAACAGGGTGAAGTTGCGTTATTGTTGGACCATATATATATACAGTCACGTGAAAAAGTAAGTACACACCATGTAAAGTTTTGACTTTTTCAACATATTTCAACATACAGCTATTTGATCTTCATTTCAACAATATTGATAGATAAAGGTGATATAATATAACAAATATCATGAAACATTTACATTTTGTCGTCCATTGTATAATTAAAACTAGAACGGGCACTCGGTAGAGCGCATACCTTCGCTGCAGCTACTGTTCTGTACTTGGTAAAAATACGATTTTGACCTTTTCGTGACCTTGACCTTGACCTTTGAACCGATTGCTCCCAAAATCTAATCAAATGTGTCCCGTATAATAACCAATCATCCCACCAAATTTCATGCAATTCGGTTGAATACTTTTTGAGTTATGCGAATAACATACACACACACACACACACAGACATACAAATAAATACACAGCGATCAAAACATAACCTTCCGCTTTTGCGAAGGTAATAAACATAAATGCAAATTTCGCAAGTGGAAAAAGTCAGTGCACCCTTGGCTCTAATAGGTGGTATTGCCCCCTTTGGCAGAAACAACCTCAAGTAGGCGTTTCTTATAACTGTCTACCAGTCTCTGACATCGACTGGGAGAAATTTTTGCCCACTCCATGCAGAATTCTTTCAGCTGTGCGATGTTTGAGGGGTTTCTTGCATGCACAGCTCGTTACAAATCCCCCCACAACATCTCGATGGGATTTAGATCCGGGCTTTGACTTGGCCATTCCAGAACCCTCCATTTCTTTCTTTTCAGCCATTCCTTGATGGATTTACTGGTATGTTTAGGGTCATTGTCATGTTGCAAGGTCCACCTTCGGTTGAGCTTCAACTTTCTGACAGATGGCCTCACAATATCCTCAAGCACTCTCTGGTACAATGAAGAATTCATAGTGGATTTTATGATGGTGAGCTGCCCAGGCCCTGATGCAGCAAAGCTGCCCCAAACCATGATATTTCCACCACCATGCTTTACAGTTGGTATCAGGTTCTTGTGGTCAAATGCTGTCTTTGGTTTTCGCCAAACATGTCTTCTGGTACTGTGGCCAAATAGCTCTACCTTTGACTCATCTGTCCAGAGCACATTGTTCCAGAAGTGCTGGTCTTTGCCTAGGTGTTCATTGGCAAACTTTAGTCTTGCCCTGATGTTCTTTCTGGACAGCGAAGGTTTCCTCCTGGCACACCTCCCATGTAGATCAAATTTGTGCAGCCTCTTTCTAATGGTAGACTCGTGCACTTTGACATCAACAGTGGCAAGAGCTACCTGTAGGTCCCGTGATGACATTCTGGGGGTTCTTAGGGACTTCTTTCAGCATCTTGCGGTCTGCTCTCGGGCTGAACTTGCTGGGGTGGCCTGGCCTGAACAAGTTGGCAGTTGTTTGGAATCTTCTCCACTTGTAGATGATCTTCCGGACAGTCGAATGATTGATTTCAAATTGTTTGGAGATATTTTTAAATCCCTTCCCAGACTCGTAGGCATCTAAAACCTTCTTTCTGAAGGCCTCAGAGAGCTCTTTTGATCTCGGCATGGTGACGCCGCACGCTTCAACAACAAAGAGCAAACCAAACTAAATGTCTGAGGTTTAAATAAGACAGGTTCCTCCAAGATCCTCTCTAACGATGTTCTAATCATTTGCACCTGAGCTGCTGCACCTGATTCTAATTTTAGGTATTTGAAGTAGTGATAAATGTCAGGGTGTAATTACTTTTTCCACATGCGAAATTTGCATTTATGTTCATTTAAATTAAACAATGGAATACAAATTGTAAGTTTTTCATGATATTTGTTATATGAAATCACCTTTATCTATCAATATTGTTGAAATGAAGATCAAATAGCTGTATGTTGAAATATGTTGAAAAAGTCAAAACTTTACATGGGGTGTACTTACTTTTTCACGTGACTGTATATATACACATACATACACGAACTAACACACACACACACACACACACACACACACACACACACACACACACACACACACACACACACACACACACACACACACACACCATGGAGTTATGCGAGACAATGGAGTTCAATGCAATATATGTCGTATAGGATTTTAGTTTTGCTTCAAAATTTGCAAAACAATAAAAATGTGTGTACGCAGAAGATTTCATCAGAGAATATTTATTTTGAACGTTATACTGGAATGGTGCAGCACATGCAGTAGGCCGGAGTCAACTGGGAACCTTGGAGAAAGATATCGAACGACCAGGGTGCAAATATCTCACATGATATTATTCCTTTGTAATTTGAGCAAAACTATTATCTCACACCTTAACTAGAATGCGCTGATGGACACCCTGCAACAAACAATGCACATACATATATAAACAAATATATGTGTGTGTGCATATATACATATATACATACATATTACATATATATATATATATATATATATATATATATATATATATATATGTCAAGTAGTAGATTTGTTATTGCCTAAAGTTCAGTTATAGACGTTGGGTGCTAATGTGTTATGATTTATATGATGTCTAAAAATGCTATTTCATAAAGTAAATAAAGGGTTTTTGCTTCGTTTTAGTTTTGGATGAGGAAAGGCTTAAAATGAGGTCATGCTGAACAAATTGTATACGTGTGCTTTTTTCGAGGCTGGTCATAAAACCACGCCCACATGCGCTTGTTTTTGCGTAATGCTAGTAGAATGACATGAACCTATCGTTAACTATATATATTTTGTTTTAATCTCAGCAACGCATGACTCTGTATAAACATGCTTTGGATTACTCATGTACACAAACCCATAAAATATATGGGTTTGTTTGGCTAAGCATACACTCTCCTCTTTGTGAGTTACAGTTCTGTTTTCTCGGAGCCCAGAGAAACAATTGGTCCAAATGATAAGGAAGGGCTGACTCCCCCGAATGATAACGGTGGGAGGGACTCTCGCCAGTCGCTTCGTTCTCTCGGAGATTTTCTGATAATCGTATTCGTATATAAGTGAATGAGAATCAATGCGTTTTCAGGAAGGCTTGACGTGGCATGAGACTGGCTCTTGCTATAGATGTCTTGGCCTCCTCCGGATCTGTATAAGTTGGTTTTTAATAAAGCTGCGCCATTCCAGGCTATTGTGGACTTCTTTTGCAAACGAAGAGCTGATTCTTCACAGATGGTACCAGGAGTGGGGTGTCAACAGACGCGGAGGACGGGAAACGGAGCCCGAGGGACAGGAGGAAGGCTGACCTGAGGCCGGCGCCGGCACGTTGATTTGATTAAAGGTGGGAGTTGTTTTATATCAGAGGGCTATTATTCCAAATTCGTACCTTCCTCCTTCGAGCGGGTTCAGTCTCCTTGTCTTCCGCGCTGTCTGCACTCGAACAGAAATTGTAAGTAAAGGCTCATTTAGGCCTCAGAATGACGTAGCTTTGTTAAAGCCAGGATAAACAAGTAAGGATACAAGTAAGGACTTAACAGTAAGCTTAAAGTTACAGTTAGCACCAGGAGGGGAAAATGAGGTCGGACAGCCATATAGGTTGAAACCAGGTGGCCAAGATTTTTCCAGGAAGGAACAGCCCAGAGACAAGATGGGGTATGCCATTGCATGCCAGGGAACGAAGGGCTGTGGCTAAACTTAGATAGAAAGCCATAGGAACATAGAAGGCCATAGGAACATGGCCAGTAAAAGGATTTGCGCAGGATATCGGTGAAGATAACGTTCGGTACAAGGGAAGGGGGGAAAGTGAGGTCGGACAGCCATATAGGTCGAGCCAGGCCGAGAACTTTCCAGGAAGGAACAGCCCAGAGACAAGATGGGGTATGCCATTGCATGCCAGGGAAGGAGGGCTGTGGTTAACTTAGACGGCCAAAGGGACATGGCCAGGAAGGGTGAAATGCGTAGGTACCAGGTAGGTTTGACAAGAAGGTAGTGACAACTACGAGGTCAAGCCAGGAAGCTCTAGACTAAGTTCTAGACAAGAGGTCCAGATAAAGCAGGCCAGGATCTGGTGGACAAGAGAAAATAAATAAGCTCACAGGAAATGGGCCAGGTGGCCACAGGGTGAGAAGGACAGGTTAGGTTTTGAAATATTGAAAATTGAAGCAGGAGCTGCATTGTAGGAATTTGAAGCTTCAGAGCCAAAGGAAGCAAGTTCAGGAAGCAAAGTTCAGGACAAAACAATTAAGGAGGTAGTTAAACAAGTAAAACAGCGAGTGATGCCGCTGGACCAGATACCAGACCAAGACCCCCCAACCCCCCAAGACCTGAGCTCAGTCCCGGGGCTCTAGGCAACACCCCCCACCCCCCCCAAGACCTGAGCTCAGTCCCAGGGCTCTAGGCAACACCCCAACACCCCGCCCTGCCTTCCCTTTTTTCACCTCAACCCACCCCCCGTCCAACCAGTCCCAAAAATCCTTTTCCTTGAATGAGAGACGTAACATGAATGAGCAAAGATTGTTTGGGAGTGGCTGGAGAAAGGCATGATTTGAGTCGATCTGAGTTTCGCGCGAAGTCTGGGAGACTTCTATGAGTATATGAATGAGGAATGAATGTATATTGGGATGTTAATTGACGTGTGTATCTAGCCAATGTATTTGTCTGTATGACATATGCAAAGCAGAGGGTTTCGGTGTGAAGCTTTGTAAGTGATCTGCTCGACGTGCGGGAAATTCAGGCCGGGAATGTCCATTTTAACGTCTATCCGAGAGAACAGGCGAGGTCCTGAACTGAGTCCGGATTTTCATCTGTTTGGGAGTTGTTTGGGAAGCGAATTGATATAAATCGGGTCAGGAAAGCACCCGGAGTGCCCTTGTCGATCTACTGTTGATATGAAGTGGTTTCTTGGAGATGGTTGCAGAATTCGAATCAATATGTGTGTTTTACTTGAATTGAAGAGTTCATTCAATGGCAGATATTGTGTATTGTATGTGTGGGATGTATCGCTGAGGCAGCTCACCTTTGGAATTGGTGTCATATAGTGCATTTTGGGTCAGAGAGGTCAAGCGTCGGAGATCCTGTTAGCTAGGGATGAGTTCTGACAGCTCAATGTTCTGACAGCTCACATGTCAGGTCGCAGATTTGTTATGACAGCTTTTCGCACTTTGTTATGACAGCCGACTGCATGTCCCAACGTAAGGAAAACCCCGCCGTGAACGCGAATAGAGCGGCGTGCAGGGAGTGTTGGGATTCGTGTGGAGGCACGAGGGTGCGCGCCAAGACGGGGGGCGGCGTGGCGTCGTCGCGTTGAGATGGTTGTGCCAGGTCGATCGGCGATCTCTGAATTTAAATCGGATTTTTGTCATGTGTGTTGTGAAATTAAACGTCTATCCGAGAATCCTGGCAATGTTCGTTTAACTAAAGTATGGTACAAACCTGTGTTTCCGCCGTGCGGCTCCGTGGAAGTTTGGGTAGAGGGATATTGGGTGTTCAGACAGGAGCCGAGCGAGCCGCGAGTCACGGGTGTGCTGTATGAGATTTGCTCAGAGTGCTGGCGATAACTCGCCCACTCTCAGAGGAGGATGTGTGCCCAAATGCATTGTGGGTCATTTCGACTTTGCTGGATGTCGGACGTTCATGTCAGACGAGCCATGTCGGAATAGTGGCCGGCTGCGACATATATGCCAGGCAATGTCACAGGACGAATACGTTACTTATAAGATGGATTTTTATTTAAGATGGATTTATAAGATGGATAGATGGATGGATTTATTTAAGATGGCTAAAATAAACGATTTCAAGACAGAGTAATTAATTTCCGGAGTCAAGTTCCAACAGGAAGTCTTGTTCATACAGTAAGGTACAGTGCGGAGTGGCGGCTGGAAGATGCATCGAAGCATTTGGGATGATCGATGCGCCGGACAAAGGGTATGCTGGCGAGCGATGCTGGTAAGGTTAAGTTATTAAAATTGGAAATTCAATAATTTGAGCAGAAATGTCACGTTTCAACAGAACGCTGATCCGAGGAAAGAGGAATATCGAGGTTTCAACTGTCGGTATGTGGTGTGGCTTGTGCCAAGGTGTGGGCGCGAGGAGGTGTGTTGATGAAGCGTTGTGCGAACGAGGAGGGATGTGCGAAAGGTGCACTAGGTAACAAGGGTGCTGCATTGTAAAGCACGCCTCGTACGGAAGTTCCTGGACGGATTGTGACGGTTGTTGGATTCGTAGGAGCTAGCATTTTGCGATGTAGAGCCTCAATAAGGGTCATTTGTCTGTCTGGATGTGGTTCTTGCAGGGAATGACGCCGGACTTGTATTATTTGCGGAAAAATAAAGCGCTGGTTACCCCAATTCGAAGTTTGACCTTTTAAAGTTTAGTTGACCCTTGTTCGAGATATGCAAGGGAAAGGTCAGAGGTAATTCACTAACCTTGGAAGAACGACAGGCGGAGTCAGTCTACAGGGTGTTGCTTTAACGACAGGATATAGAACCTAAATCTGGAAGGAAAGGACATTATATTGTGGGTAAAACCAAAATCATGTACGTAATTAATGAACAGAGAATATCGAGTCCTGTTTGTCGTTGTAATTGTCGTTGATGTCCCGATTCAGGGGTCTCAAGAAATAAACAGACTTCTGGTGCCGACCGGAAGCGTCAGGTACAGTACGCTTGAGTTTAATTTAACCGGGTCGAGTACAGTGACGTGTTCGATCGAGCTGTGGGGATTTGAGATGGATTTGAGTCACGTTAAATGGAGGACATTTGGGAGGATGAAGAGATGCAAGTAACGTGGATTAAATTGTGGTATCACGAGTTGGGTGCCAGAGATATTGTGGTTATTATAACTCACTGATTATAGGGGGCGCCGGGCGCACCGAGTACAGATCGGGTTGCATGATGGAGCACGCATGCATGGATTTTGGCTTTGCGAGGCTCCGGATAGAAATTGGCATTTCGATGCTGTGGATTATATTGTGCCTGCCCGGAAAGGGGATGTCCTGTGCTGGGGCTGGCGACATGCCTCTGTTATTTGTCTGTCTGTCGGTCTGATTGTAAGTCTTTGGTACTGGGAGGGCTAATTGAGTGCTCAGGCGTCATTGTTCCATGGAGGCAGGTCCGGGGGTTTTGGTCCAGCCTGCAAGGAGTCCAGGGGCTTGTTTTAGGGCTGGGTCGCCAAAAATGGGATGCTGTGCCCATCTGGATGTAAAATTATCCATCAAGGACGGGGAATAATGTGCAGTGTGATTGGGTAAGAGGTAAAGGCCATAAAACACCAACCCCATGAGGAACGAAATAAATGGAGAGATGTTGGGATCACATGATGGTTGGGATTGAAGAACAACCTACTGGGATTTCAAACCTGTGTTTGGGTCTGGGGCAACTGGGTGATGGGCAACAGTGTATGAGTGAGTAATTATGATCTGTTTAAGTGTAAGAGGCGGTGGAGAAGAAAGGGGTGATGAAAAGTTATTTGTTTTAGTGTGAAGTAGGTTGGTTGCTTATTTGTCACAGTAAGATGAGAGTTGTGTTTTTAAGCTTGGTCTTTGAATGAATTGTTGCTTGGAATGTGTTGATTGGAAAAGTGATTTCTGATCGCTGATCCGATCTGGTTTTGAATTGTTGATTTAATTTTGAATTGATTGGAGGTAATAAGGATTTGTGTTGATTTCCTGATTTGAGTTGATCTGGAAACAAAGACAGATGGGATTAATGTGTATATCAGGAACATTTTGGAAAAGAAATATGGATATATGACATTACTAAAATATAACCAAGCAATTGAGAGTTCTTGGGTTAATGGGATATAAATAAATGCATCTACAAGTTGATGGTTTATAAAAATTTAGTTCTGGATGATACTTAAACGATGAACAATGTTGGCAATATACAAAGAATGTGACTTGTTTTTTTGGGGGGAAAACATGTGGTTTAAATTTGGTTGGCTAAGTTTTAAAGATGGAGATGTTTCGCAGAACTCTTATGATTATTTACATGAGTGGTGGACTATTCCATGGCGAAGCATTTTCCAGTTTATTGAAAGTTGGATAAGAGGGAGTATCCAGGAAAAGATGTTCAAGTGAACTTGGTGCTGTGAAAAGAATGTCGAGTTAATGGAAGTGTTTTGTTCGATTAATTTTGTTCAATTTGTGTTCAAATGACCATCGATGTTGGGGGCAAAGTTATGGGTGAATTTGGTGAGTGGGTTTGGGGCAAACGAAGATTAATTTAGATTTATCATAGTTAAGATTCGAGGAAGTTGATTTGAAGCCAGAATTTTATTTGGATGCCAGAAAGGAGAAAGGAGATGCTGAAAGCCAGAAAGGAGATGCTGTTGTCTACTCTGAATGACAGGTGGCGGTATCCAGGGCGCTGAGGAGTTTGTTCACGTTGTAAAGTTTGTTTATTTAGTTTGTTTATTGTAGAGAAGAGTGCTTTTGGGATTCCGGAGCCAGAGTGGATAATTTGAGGGTAGTAGGTGGAGTAGAGGACATCTTTGCAGTGCTGTAGGTGGTCCTTGTGGGGCTTGGGAGTGAACTGATTTGGGTTTAATAGGCACAAGCTGGTCTAAACAGGGTGAGGAGGATGGCGTGATTGATGATGTCAAAGGAGGCGTTGAGGTGAGGAGGATGAAAATGTTGAGGTTGCCGGCATCAGAGGAGAGAAAAGGTCGCTGGTGATTTTGAGGAGAGCAGTTTCAGTACTGTGGCTGGAGCAGAATCCGGATTGGGATGTTTCATACAGGTTATTGGCAGAGTGGTGATGTTTGAGTTGAGTGGCCACAGCACGTTCCAAAACTTTTGACAGAAAGGGTAGATTGGAGATGGGTCTGAAGTTATTTAGGGTGTCAGGGTTTAGTCCAGGGTTTTTCCAAAATGGGGGTGAAGTTTCACGAGTTTTTGGGGAAATCGGTATGTGAAGCTGGATTAAGTTGGAACTGCTTGATGAGCCATGGAGATGGATTGGGTTTTGTTGTTGGTTGTCTGGGAGTTCGGTTGTTGCATTGCCAAAGGTTTCTGTGTGGTGGACACACTCGTTGGCTGTTGTCTTGTGTGACGTGGATGGAGATGTATGTGGCTGTGTGTGGCTGCCTGGAGGGGAAGGCGGCTACAGTGGTTGATATTGGTTGTGGGTTGTCCGGGGTGCTTCGATTTGCATAAGGGGTGAAGATTGGGATATTACATTATTTTGAGTAAGTATTGGCATGAGTAATTACAGAAGTAATTATGAGTTATTATGAGTAATTAGTGGTATGAGTATTAGTTATGAGTTCCAGGTGTTGAGCTAGTTATGCTAGTTATCCAGCTAGTTATGAGTAAGTGATTATTTTAGTAAAATTACATGTTTCGCTGTGTTGTGGATCTGGGGACAAGCTAGTTTGATGGGTACCCTGGGGTCTTCGGCGTGTCTATGTGTTTGGCTGTCTGTCACACCGGACTCTTGAATGGGTTTTCATGAGACGAATTTCAGACATAACAGTGAGAATCTATTTTGAGCGAATCACAGTGGGTGAGGAAAACATTGTGTGTGACCAGACACCAGAACTGACCAGAATTGAAATTGGAAGTAGACCAGGTTATTTCTATTATTTGTTTATTCGTGAAAATAAATAAATAATAGGGGGAGGTTAATGGAGGTTAATGGTGGTTTGTTTGTGTTAATGGAGGTTAATGGTGGTTTGTTTGTGTTAATGGAGGTTAATGGTGGTTTGTTTGTGTTAATTCTAGTTGAAACTCTCGCTGAAGTAATTTTCGTTTATTTTTATTTTTTGATTCGATTTGAGAGTTGAGATGATTGATTTTTTATTAATTTTATAATTTTATTTTTATTGATGTTGGAAACAGGTAATGGGATGCTGAGAGAAGGATTGAATTTAATTTGAATTGGACTGGATTAAATGGGATTGAATTTAAAAAAAATTGAATATTGGATAAAATTGGATCCACTTGAAAAAAAGTGGATTAGGAAATTGGAGACCTGTAGACCAGGCGCTCCCAGGAGACTTGTGGACCAGGTGTTCCACCAGAGGAAAAAGACCAGGTGTTCGTGGAGCACTTCACCTGCAAGAACGCCTTGGAACCAAGGTGGAAGGGACCAGTCCAGGTGTTGCTGACTACACCAACGGCAGTCTTTTGCGAGGGCAAGACTTCGTGGATCCACGCCACGCACTGTAAGTTGGCCATACAAGCACCAGACACTACACCACAGCAACCACAGTAAGGATGGGCCTAATCATAGGTACAATACTATTGATAGCGACAGCAGCTAGGGGAAACTCCGATTCCAATAGATGCGAAAACGAAACCCGACACCTCACCGTAACATGGGGACAAAGAGTATCACTACCATGTTTCGAACAGAAAGCCCTGCACACAAATTGGGTAAGCGTAAAATGGCTAGCACTGTCGGCAGGGCCTGGACGCGTTGGCATGATACTACAAAAGCAACGAGAGTTCCGGGAAGACGGGCAAGCTAGCATTAAGACCTTGGCCCAACCAGGATACCAATGGGGAACCCCTGATTTTAAGCTACAAACACGCACGCGCCTAGAGAAAGGCATGACTATGCAGGTCCGGTGCAGCGTCTGGACCCCTGGCGCGGCCGGTGGCGAAAAGAACTACATACGATGCAACGAATACATACTCACGCCACACCCCCAGAATAAGGCCCCAAAGAGGGGGGAAAACACATATTGGAAAGTGGCCAGGGAGGTGGCAACAATTCAAAATAGGACACACTGCTGGTCGTGCATGCGCTTTCCCCAAGCAGGCACCACAGGAATACACATGATAGTGCTACCCTCGTCCCTCAATGACCTCTGCTCACAACCTATCAATTCCCCATGTTTAGTCACCACGCTGGAAAGAGAAGGGGTTGACAACGGCAAGAGTTGCAATCGACAATTTAATTATCGCCCGCCAATGATTGCCCATGTGGCCGAGAGGCCTGCCCCCGTCTGGGTCAAACCACAGAAAGGGAGGGTCTGCCTCCAGGGTTCCGGCCACTTGCGTATGGGAGAATCAGAATGCGCCTACACTCTCCCCGGGAAGCTGGGACAAGGGAGCTCGGGGATTACATTACGAATAGTACTGCAAGATAAACACAACCACAACATAACGGCTATAACATTCTCTAGGGGGGTTAGTAGGATTAATGGGGTGGTAAAGGGACTCCAGTGCTTATCCACCCACCTGGTCCCACCCCATGGGACAATGTTTATATGCGGCGACAAGGCTTACCCCTATTTACCAAATAATTGGGGGGGCACATGTTATCTGGGTTCAGTCCTTCCTGACGTTGAGATACTGGATGAGCTAGACCCAAAGTCCTTGGACAGGCGTTATAAGAGGTCAGTCATGAACGAAGATGGAACCACTAAACTACACGGGAGCCTAGGGGAAAAGGTGTTTGGTTTCTTCTTCCCAGGAGCGGGCACAGTCATGGATAGTTTCCGGATAGATAAATTGGCTTTGGCCCTAGAAAAGGTGGCAAACGACACCGCTACGGCTCATGACATACTATTGGACACGGTAATTCACATGCGTACAATGGTGATGCAGAATCGGGTGGCTTTGGACATGCTCCTGGCAGAGAAAGGAGGGGTATGCGGAATTATAGAGGGAAAATGTTGCACTTACATACCCGATCCATCTGAAGGAGTGTCAGCCGCAATAGTGAGACTAAGGGAAACTAGCCACGCCCTGACGATCGATCGGATCGCGCGTGAAAATTCTTATACATTTAGCTGGCTCACTGACTGGTTCCAGGGATGGACGGGCACCATAGTGAAGTGGTTATTGACCGCACTGGCTGTGATAATCGGGGTAGTAATTTGGGGGGCACTAATGAAATCTCTAGTCCTCCTCTGTATGAGAAAGTATTTTACAGGATGGAAAGTGAAGAAGCCGCCGACAACGACTATGGCTCTGACCACAGAGGCCGTCGACCTGAACGGGTCCTTCAACAAGGCAGTTGCGACCGGCGCTCCAGAAAATTGCATTGAATTTTGTAATGACTGTGATACTTGTGTGGATCCCATGTGGGAACTGGCTGCTGCCTGTAACGGTGTATGTGATGACTGTGATACTTGTGCTATAAACCCCTTGCGTGTACTGGCTAACGCTGCTTATGTATTACAAGCTGACAGCTGCACGCCCCCTTTAAACCCAACTATGGATCTGATTGCGACGCTGGGTCTGGCGGTCGAGGGACCCGACGTGGATATCCTAGACCCGCAAGCCGACCAGGCGCCCAAGGGAGACTTTGACATAAAAGGAAGTTCCTCTCTTTTCTCCAAATGTTTTAAGTTCAAATGCTTCAAGTGAATCGGATTTTTACGCTCTGTACCCTGACCAGGAAATTGAGACACAAGATACTGACAATACTATGTATTCCCCAGAACAGCAGCACGTGAGGGACCTCATGGGCATGATCGTTGATTAACTTCGAAGATCTGCAAGGACTGGGTCTGCAAAGGGTGGGGGGAGCAAGTTCCGCAGGGGAGGTGATGGGCCCTCTGGCGGAGCAGAACCTCATCTGGACCAGACACCTTCGTTGTGGATCCGAAACGTTAATGGACTTTCATGTTCTGAGCCCTCAGGCTCCGAGCACGCACCACACGACACGTTCGCCAAATGCACGGGCGAGGCGCTTTGGGCGCACGATATGCCCTTGGGAGATACCCGCATTACACAATTATTTTTTTAATACCCGCATTACGCAATTATTTTTCAATAAAGCCCGATGTGGCACGTTGTCTCTTAAGATACTTTGTCTCGACGAGACAAGAGGAAGGAATGTCAAGTAGTAGATTTGTTATTGCCTAAAGTTCAGTTATAGACGTTGGGTGCTAATGTGTTATGATTTATATGATGTCTAAAAATGCTATTTCATAAAGTAAATAAAGGGTTTTTGCTTCGTTTTAGTTTTGGATGAGGAAAGGCTTAAAATGAGGTCATGCTGAACAAATTGTATACGTGTGCTTTTTTCGAGGCTGGTCATAAAACCACGCCCACATGCGCTTGTTTTTGCGTAATGCTAGTAGAATGACATGAACCTATCGTTAACTATATATATTTTGTTTTAATCTCAGCAACGCATGACTCTGTATAAACATGCTTTGGATTACTCATGTACACAAACCCATAAAATATATGGGTTTGTTTGGCTAAGCATACACTCTCCTCTTTGTGAGTTACAGTTCTGTTTTCTCGGAGCCCAGAGAAACAATTGGTCCAAATGATAAGGAAGGGCTGACTCCCCCGAATGATAACGGTGGGAGGGACTCTCGCCAGTCGCTTCGTTCTCTCGGAGATTTTCTGATAATCGTATTCGTATATAAGTGAATGAGAATCAATGCGTTTTCAGGAAGGCTTGACGTGGCATGAGACTGGCTCTTGCTATAGATGTCTTGGCCTCCTCCGGATCTGTATAAGTTGGTTTTTAATAAAGCTGCGCCATTCCAGGCTATTGTGGACTTCTTTTGCAAACGAAGAGCTGATTCTTCACATATATACATACATACATATACATACACACATATATATATACATACATACACACACACACACATATATACATACATACACACACACACACATATATATATATATATATATATATATACACACACACACACACACACACACACACACACACACACACACACACACACACACACACACACACATATATATATATATATATATATATATATATATATATATATATATATATATGTATATATATATATATATGTATATATATTGTTACAGATCGCGGATTAAGATGTTATTTACCGAGCGGTGGTATTGCCGCGACCTAACAGGATCCCCGACTCACCCGATTCACCCAGAACTTTGGCCGTATCGCACCACAGCTGCCCAATAGGGAAAAGACAAAGGCGACGAATGCAAAGAGGAAAACGAAGGCAAAGAAAGGTTTGGAAATACGACTGAATTTATTGACTATCTACACACAAGCAAAAAGGAGCAATCAAGTTTATTTACAACACATAAGACGCAGGTGACACAGGGAAAATACTAGCTTACCTACAGTCTTAATTAACCCAGGACAGAACAAACAAAAGACACTGACTCACGCGGGGAATTGCAGGAATGGCAGGATGTGGATGGCTGGAGGGAGAGGGAAGTCCAAGGGGGTCCCGCAGCACAACCGGCGCGTTTAGCAGCCGCCGTTCAGGCCAGGCCCCACGCTGCTGTTTTGGCTGCTGTTTTGGCTGCTGTTTTCGTCGCGTGCTTTGCCAGGCCTTGTCCCACTCGTCTGGTCCAAACCCTCAACTCTTTCTTGTTTCTCTCACTCCTCACCACCGACTCCTCACCGCAACCAACTGACCACCGACTCCTTACCAACGCAACCACTGACCCTCCTCAGGCAACCGACTCAGACCAACTCAGACCAACTCCTTGTGACCAACTCCTTGCGACCAACTCCTTGCGACCAACTCACTGTGACCAACTCCAGGCCTTTCTGTCTTCTGCTCTCCTCTGTAAAAACGCATCTCTTCCTGGACACGCCCTGCCTTGGGTTATATAGGCCCCCGCCCCTCAACCTTTGCGAACCTCCCCGATCGCTCTTCCTCCGCCCTCTCTAGCCAAACCCCTGGCTCATGGTTGGTCGAGTGGGGCTGGCTCACTCCTCCCCTCTATGACGAGGTGGAGACACGCCTTTCTTCCCCGACTCGAGCCTCGTGGTCAATGGCGGTTATTGGAGGGGAGGTAATATGGGCAATCGAGGCTCGGCAATGACGAGAGGGGATGTAATATGAAATGGAGATCTTGGGGATGGGAAGGAAAGGGGATCTATTCTCTTTCACTGGTGCAATGGAGTATTTCAATTAATGGAAGACACAGCCTTACGCTAATACACATAATAAGGATATAACTGTCAAAAAAGATATATCGTGTCCTGCATGTATGTTTTATGGACTAACTACGGGAACGCCCTTTGACCTTTATACAACCACAAACGGAGGGAGGAGGGGTGATATTTTACAACAACCTTTTACAACAACATTTTACCACAACAATAAAATAAAAAAAACATTCTCATATCCACAACACTGCACCCTCCTCCCCTTAGGCACGTCCCGGGCCTACAACTTTTATTTTTAGTGTGACACGTAGGTGTAGTTCCCTCTACTTTTAACCTGACCCTGAGTGCGACAGTTTTAAAACATAAATAAATGTGTCCCGCTGCTCCATTGCACCCTGCCTAACAGACTTACGCCCACAGTTAACCGAATTGCGGAATGGTCTTCAAACTATACACTGACGGTGGGAAGCATTATTTACACTTGACGCTACTTTTATTTACAAAACTAACCCAGGACCTGTAATTGTTCTTTCTGGGGGGGAGACAGTCTGCTCTGCATCAATGCACCATTAAAGCACCCAAAAACGCACCAAAGCACCCTCAAGCACCAATCGGTGCAGTCATCACTGTTCAACAATGTTCAATAAAAATAAAATCAACAACCCCTAACCCTGCAGGTGGTCTCTTGCTCTTCGGCTCCCTCTGCTGGTTATTATTATTTCTTCCAGTTGTTGTCATTCTTTTGCTTTGCTTACTGGCGGCCTATTTTCAATAAAGTGTGCCCAATGTGTCCTTTTTATTTGCTTTATTTATGGCCCACAGGGCCGACTATGTGTGGTTCACCTGTGGGGCATCGGTGCCCTGTGGCCAAGGTCCGCCAGCAAGATTTCGGGCCCTCATGGCCGGTTCCAGCAGAGGGGCCATGCCCCAACCCATGGGGTCCATAAGTGGTGCTCGGCCACAGGCATGTGGTCCATAATGTGGTGCATCGATGCAGACAGCTGGTTCTGGGAATTTCGGGCGCACAATGGCCGACCCACGCACGCTCCCCTCGGCGCCCAACGGCGCACAGGTCATGTGGGAGACAAAAGGGGAAAGACAATTGAGCGAGGGGTAAGGTCACAAGGGTACACATCAATAAGGCAATGCAAGGCGAAATGCGTACGGAGGGCGAAGTGAGAAAGCTCGTCCCTACCGTACGTCACCCCCCTGTCACCTACTCTACCCTTGCCCTTACCCCATATGTACAAAAATCTACACATTTACAAATTCGTCACTACTGTCACGTCTTCCCCATATTTCCCCTATACCAAATTCGTCACCACAATCCCTCTAACCAAAATTTGCCATCACCAATTCATCATCAATCCTCATAAGGAGGGAGAGATGGAATTACGCACAATGTCACACCCACGTCATGATGCGTCTCACAATCCAAACATTTGCACAGTAAAAATAATTAAACATGGCATGGTGCGGAGTACCTGTCACCTCAGGTGAGTGGATGCAGATGGTGCGAGGAGACTCCATCCTAACTACTTTCTAAATGACTTTAACACACTTTACACTACCCGGGGTCTTTCCCTGCCAATCCATTGGCCAACTTACACTATGGGTTCTAATAACCAATTCCCATTGACCAAACTGTGGTGCTTCTCAATTTGGGGTCTCACTCCCCCGATTCATCTCCCGGTGCCTCGCACAATTTCTGGGCTGTGACGTGTCGCTCTCCCAGCAGGTCTACCCACCTGCACACCTCCACCACTGTAGTTGCCACCCGAGCTTACCTAGCTCCTCACCCTAACCTATCTAACTGGGGCAGGCCCCTCCTGGCTCTGTCACCCCACTCGGTGCCCTCTGGCACTGGGCTACCCGGGTCCGTCCTCCGGATCCTCGGGCCCCATTCACAACTACCGGCTCCCAGAGCCCACCTGCGGCCTCACCTGGCCGACATCCTCACAGTGGTGGAGTGCCCAAACCAACTACACACACTAACAGGCTACACGCCCAGCCATTTCCACAACACTAATGCACCCATCCACATACCATTCTGCATCCGCACCACAGATGCCAATATCCAACCACAATTTACCTGTACCCTCTACCTAACACTTACACTACCCGCCCCGGGTATCCGTGATGGGGGTCCACTCTTCCCCCATTCACACCTTCGCACCATCCACTCCACTCCACAATTTCCACCATACTCACTCCACGACCATCCATTCCAATACTCCATACCATTTATTCCATACAACCATTTATTCCACACAACCATTCTCCATTCACCTGTTGTTGCACACCTGTGCAATCACACCTGGTGCCACCTGCACCCTCCTCCTCTTCCTGGACCAGTTGGTCAACACAACACACATCACCACTACTCCCTCATAC
Organism: Myxine glutinosa; assembly: GCF_964187855.1. Classification (NCBI taxonomy): domain Eukaryota; kingdom Metazoa; phylum Chordata; class Myxini; order Myxiniformes; family Myxinidae; genus Myxine; species Myxine glutinosa. The sequence goes on along the minus strand of NW_027616355.1, from coordinate 371,727 downwards.
ACTGCTCCACACACCTGTTCAGTTGCACACCTGTGCAATCACACCTGTTCAATTCTCACCTGTTCAATCTTCACACACACGGCATCATCTCAGCTAACTACTCCCTTCTGAAACTTGCGCTTCCCAGTCGTCCCTTTAAACTATTGCGCTCCCACGTCATTATCATCCACACTAATCTACCTGCATCCCCACTACAGGTATCAGTCACTAACTAATCTTAACGTTACCTAATGTCATCTTCGCTAGATCCCTACAATTATCCAAGCCCTCCCTGGCTCGGTTGTCATAGCCACCCCATAAACTAGTGCGCATTTGCCCCACTGTGAGGGATGGTGGATTTGCCATCCCACCACATCGGGGGTCTCTCACTATCAATTTTGTTCGTCCAGATTCCAACCAATTCAAAAATTTTCCATTTACTGCCAATTCTACTCACTTTTCTAAATTTCGTTTTAAATCACTATCACTATCACCATCACCCGTCTACTTATTACATCCTCTCGGTGCGCCAATTCACGTCTACAGCCCGGCTTCGTACAGCCGAGCAATGAACGCGGATTCTTTTGTGCCGGCGGCTGGATGCGTCCCGCATTCGGGGCAGGGGCGGGGGCTTACCCGGGCCGAGATCCCACGCACCACCTCGGCGTGGAGCCATCCAATGTCCCGATCTCGACCTGCCGGCACGTCTCCATAGAAAGTGGTCGCCATGACGACCTGTCCTATCGGGCTGCCCGCTCCGCCTAGTGGAGCCCGGACGCGGCCGTTCCACGCGAGGCCCAGCGTGGATCGCGCACGGCGGTCCTTTCGAACCCGCCGTGGCTCGGATCCCCGCTGGTTCTCGCGGCACGCGAAGCCCGGCACGCACCGAGGGCCCGATTCGGCTATAAGTCGCTCTAACCGCTACTCCGTTTACCGTCGATGCTTCACCTGGACGCTTACATGCATACGCTACCCCTTTCGTGCTCATACATGCAGCCGTTTCCATGCTCTTGGTCGTACCTTCTCTAACACACCTCGGTACACTCATTCCGCTCACCGACTTGGTCACACACCTGACCACCGAACACCTTGGCACACATTCGTTGCTCGCATACCTCACCAACACACCTCTTCGCGCCCCCTCCTCTGTGACCATCACAGGTGTGCTTTCACTCGCACACCCCACCACGTGCCTCACGACCAATTCCAGAGTGCATTCCCACTCACGCTCTACCATTCCAGGTGTGCATCCTTCCATTCCAGGTGTACATCCTCGCTCACCTGTCACAACCAACTCACGCTCCTTGTCACTCTCACTACTCTCACCACTACTCTTGACAACGCACTCACCCTTACTCTCGACAGCGCACTCTTTCCTCATGCACCCGTCCGTTACACACCTTTCTCGCACACACTCTTCCGCACATTGTCCCGTTACACCCTCTGTAACACTCACCACAGGCATGCATTCTCCCTTACTCTTGACAGCATGCGCTTTCCCCATGCACCCGTCCGTTACACACCTTTCTCGCGCATCCTCTCGCGCGCACTTTTTCGTTACTTCCTCCGTAACACTCACCACACCGCGCTTCCCTGTGCTCCCTCGCACACGCGCTACGACCGACTCACTCCTGACGGCACATTCACTCCTCGGCGTGCACTTTTTCCTCACACACCCCATGGTCGGACATTCTCGCACACCTCTTTTTTCGCACACCTGACCTGTCGCACACTTCACCAACGGCCTCTCACGAACACCCGGATCCAAACCAATCCCCAAGCCGACTGAAGCTTTCCTCACATCATATACATTGCCACTCACCTCCGTACTTCGTCGTCGCACCTCCTCTGCCACCTGCAAACTCTTTATTCGGTTAGTGAGCATCACATCATGAGTTGAGCACCGACCTTGCACATATTCCATCACCTCCTCCTGGATTTCTCTTTTAGTTTCTGTTCGTCCCTTCTTAATTTCACTCACCTCTTCTTCCACTTCCTCTAATTTTTGTTTAACCTCTTTTATTTCTCGGTGCGTCTCCTCAAGTTCGTCCTCTAAGGCTACCGTGACCGTCTCTATGTGCATCCTCACCTGCCGGTCCTTTGTCTCCATTATCTCTGTCACCTCGTCCACCCTCATTGTCAGTTCCTCACGTACCATCTGACATTGCCTCTGTGTCGCTATCAAGTCATTTTTAATTTCTTTTTGTGTCGCCTTTAACCCTCCGAGTACTGCAGTGTTCCTTTGAACCTGCTCCACTAACTTCGTTTGTCCCTCTGTCAGCTGTTCCACCTCCTCCGTCAGATCTTCTATTCCCCCTTGTAACTTTGCCGTATTATTTCTCACTTCTTTCTCCATACGCTTCTCACCTCGCTTTACCTCCTCGCGTAGCCCTGAAACCTCCTCACCCACACCTCGTCGTATCTCCTCCTTCATCTCCCCCATCTCTTTTGTAGATGCCACCCTCATCTGTCCCAATTCATCCCTCTGAGCATCCAGTTTACTTTCTAACCCGATTTGCACCTCCTCTATCTGGTTTCCCATTCGTTTGATTTCCCTGGCAGATTGTTCCCCTATTTCCCGCAATTTGTCCTCCATCCTATTTTCTAACCCCATTAACCCATTTTTCACCCCCTCTAACTGATTCTCCTGGGCAGCCATTCCATTTTCCACCCCCGTTAACCCATTCTTTACCTCTTTTATCCCTTTGTCTAACCGCTCAAATTTCTTGTCTAATCCCTCACCGGTACCCCTCGCTTTGTCCCTCATTACTCCCAATTGCTCACTCTGAGCATCCATCCGGTTCCCCATTACCCCCTCCATCCTATCCATTTTTGCATTCAGTTGGGTCAAGAATAATCCGAGGTCAAACCCGGTTTGCCCAGCGTCCCCAGCCGCCACCGCGGGCTCGCCCTCCGCGGCGCCGCTATTTTGGGACTCTTCAACCACGTGCGCGAGCGCGCCATTTTGTGCGTCTGATACTCCCTCAACCGCCTCCTCATTGCTCCCCTCCATTTGATCCTGGGTTACTCCTAACCCCTCTTCTAGCTCTCCCACCGGCATCCCGTCGCCTTGACCAGCCATGGCGCGATTTCAAAATTCGGGTTTTGCTTTACACAAAACAAATTTCGGCAGCTCGTAATTTTGACCAAATTTTTTTTTTTTCCTCTATTCGTTTTAAAAATTCGGTTCGGGCCTCGAATCCCACTCCCAGACACCAATTGTTACAGATCGCGGATTAAGATGTTATTTACCGAGTGGTGGTATTGCCGCGACCTAACAGGATCCCCGACTCACCCGATTCACCCAGAACTTTGGCCGTATCGCACCACAGCTGCCCAATAGGGAAAAGACAAAGGCGACGAATGCAAAGAGGAAAACGAAGGCAAAGAAAGGTTTGGAAATACGACTGAATTTATTGACTATCTACACACAAGCAAAAAGGAGCAATCAAGTTTATTTACAACACATAAGACGCAGGTGACACAGGGAAAATACTAGCTTACCTACAGTCTTAATTAACCCAGGACAGAACAAACAAAAGACACTGACTCACGCGGGGAATTGCAGGAATGGCAGGATGTGGATGGCTGGAGGGAGAGGGAGGTCCAAGGGGGTCCCGCAGCACAACCGGCGCGTTTAGCAGCCGCCGTTCAGGCCAGGCCCCACGCTGCTGTTTTGGCTGCTGTTTTGGCTGCTGTTGTCGTCGCGTGCTTTGCCAGGCCTTGTCCCACTCGTCTGGTCCAAACCCTCAACTCTTTCTTGTTTCTCTCACTCCTCACCACCGACTCCTCACCGCAACCAACTGACCACCGACTCCTTACCAACGCAATCACTGACCCTACTCAGGCAACCGACTCAGACCAACTCAGACCAACTCCTTGTGACCAACTCCTTGCGACCAACTCCTTGCGACCAACTCACTGTGACCAACTCCAGGCCTTTCTGTCTTCTGCTCTCCTCTGTAAAAACGCATCTCTTCCTGGACACGCCCTGCCTTGGGTTATATAGGCCCCCGCCCCTCAACCTTTGCGAACCTCCCCGATCGCTCTTCCTCCGCCCTCTCTAGCCAAACCCCTGGCTCATGGTTGGTCGAGTGGGGCTGGCTCACTCCTCCCCTCTATGACGAGGTGGAGACACGCCTTTCTTCCCCGACTCGAGCCTCGTGGTCAATGGCGGTTATTGGAGGGGAGGTAATATGGGCAATCGAGGCTCGGCAATGACGAGAGGGGATGTAATATGAAATGGAGATCTTGGGGATGGGAAGGAAAGGGGATCTATTCTCTTTCACTGGTGCAATGGAGTATTTCAATTAATGGAAGACACAGCCTTACGCTAATCTATCTATAATTCCAGTAATCTCTGTGTGTATGTTTGTTTGTTTGTTTGTTTGTCTGTGACCGCTGTTTCTCGACAACTACCGGTCCGATATACTTGAAACTTGCCAGGTATATTGCTGGGGACCCGAGGATGTGCCTTTTCAAGGTTTCATATTAATCGGACAATTACTTACCGAGCTATGTCCAAAAAACGATTCAACCAATCAGAGAGCAGCGAGCTATCGCGTGTGCCGAACGTGGCGAACACACTCTGCCTCGGATGGCACATTTGAGAGCGTATTCATTTATTTCCCGTCGGCAAACTATGTTGGCGCTATGTTGGCGTTAAACGATGTTTTAAAACTAATTAAAACTAATTTGCGATTCTTTCGCTTTCCTGCGATATGCGACCTTCCGGAGCTCCTGTGAGAGCGTGCGCCATTACGGATAGTACGGGTACGGGCATGCCATATGTTGGCGTTAAACTATGTTTTAAAACTAATTAAAACCATTTCATGTAAATAGAGGGGGGGGGGGGGGATTGTCACTGTACTCGCAAGCCGTTCGCCGTTCGCTTTGGCGTTGCGAATGGACCAAAACATTTCATGGACCAAACCATTTCATGTAAAGCGTTCGCCGTTCGCTTTGGCGTTGCGAATGGACCAAAACATTTCATGGACCAAACCATTTGATGTAAATAGAGGGGGGGGATATAATGTTAGATATATATATAGTACGGGCATGCCCTAGTACACATAATAAGGATATAACTGTCAAAAAAGATATATCGTGTCCTGCATGTATGTTTTATGGACTAACTATGGGAACGCCCTTTGACCTTTATACAACCACAAACGGAGGGAGGAGGGTGATATTTTACAACAACCTTTTACAACAACATTTTACCACAACAATACAATAAAAAAAACATTCTCATATCCACAACAATATATACATATATATATATATATATATATATATATATATATATATATATATATATATATACATATATACACATACATACATACATACATACATACATACATACATATATACATATACATACATACATACATACATATACATACATACATACATATATACATATATATACATACATATATATACATACATATATATACATATATATACATACATACATATACATACATATACATACATATATATATACATACATACATACATACATATACATACATATACATACATATATATATACATACATACATACTAGGCTGGGCCAAATCGGAGGTGATTTTCCTAATTCAATGTAATTTACCTAAAAGTTGTGAGTGAGTATCAGGAACAAAATCATGAAAAAAAAATTCAAAAATATTGACGTTTTACGGTCAGACAGCCCGTTACCATAGCAACAGTTACAGACGACTCAAAAAATGCCTAAATTGACGATTTCTCAAGCTGTGTTTGACCCCCAGAGTTGATTCTGGTACCAAAAGATGCAGAATTGAAAGCCAAGGATGATTGGATAGCTTAACAATGTCTGTGACACAATTCAATACCACTTTTATCCAAAAAACTGATTTTTGTCTGAAATTTCAAGCATATTTATGGAAAAAAATTGAAAATTTTGCTTTTTAATCATAGGATAACCATTAATCAGATTAAATTTACTTTAAATTGTCTTTTACAACCTTGTATTGTCCAGTTTTTATAACTGTTATAACGTTGTTTAAATTTGGCCATCTTCATTTCAATAAAAAAAGTTAACAAAAGCAGCTTACAATCATTAATTTTAATGCCTGCTTTCGGTTGTTACTGTAACCATTCATCAGGGCGTTCAAGGCGCTCTTGCACACATCAAGGATAGGCGCTCTTGTCTTCGATACAACGGCAGTGAACTCTGGGGTCAAGAGTGGAGTCGTAGTAAGACTGGAGACTGAGTTTGGCAGGAGTCTTCTGCAACTGGCGTGTCGGCACCACATCCACGAATTGGTTGGAGGGGCGTCTTGCTCAATAGTGTATGGCCCCACCACAGGACCTAATGAACAGCTGTTCAAGCGACTGCTCAACACTTGGAGTGAATTGGACCAGGGCAACTACACATTGGTCGAGGTGTCTGCTCAACAGAGAGAGCTGGCTGGCCATGTACATGCCACCATCACCTTCCTTCAGACGTGGATGGACAATAGCACAAAGGAGACTCTTCGACACGACTACCTGGAGCTGGCACACCTCACACTGCTGTTTCTTGGAGGGACTGTCCCTGATGGTATGAGGACCATCACTATCAAAGCTCCTGGGGCATTCCACCACCCCCGTTGGATGAGCAAGACTTTATACACTATAAAGGTGGCACTCTTCCGTTGGCAGCTGGGAGATATCTACACACCCGAAGAGCTGGAAGACATGACCAGTCTCGCTGCATTCATGTCAGTCTTCTACACTAAAGCGTGGTTGACATGTACCAGTGCTGCAGATGCACCATCTAATGACATGTACCTGATGAAGAACCTCCTCAAGGCTGAGGCCAGTATCGCAAAGAATCCAACAAAGTGGCCTGCCAAATTTCTGTCCTTTGTGACTGTGGCCCGAGAGAAGCTACAAAACCATTTGTGGTACCTCTCAGAGAGATTGGTCTCTTTGGCACTCTTCTCGGACAGAACGTCATCTGACAAGCAGACTATGAGAAGGGCTATGCTCAGGTACCATGGGACTGCACATAACATGATACAGGAGATGCCAGCCTCACAGCAATTGGGGAGTAAAGCCCTCAAAGACTTTGTTGGTTACGACTCTTGGAGCATGTTTGAACTCTTGGGTATTGACTCCAGTTTTGTCAAGCTCCCCGTTGCACAGTGGCCCACCTCAGACAGCTATCGTCATGGCAAGGAAGTTGTGGCCAAACTCCCAGTTGTCAATGACGCAGCAGAGCGGACACTTGGACTCGCCACAGATTTGAACACTAACAAGGCCCCCAAATCTGAGGCGCAGCTCCAGGCTCTATACAGGGTTGTGAAGGGCGTCAGGGAGAAGCTGCATGGACTGGCAACATGTATTGTTATGTTTTGTTATTATATTGTTATTTATATTGTTATTGTTATGTATATATTATATTTATTGTTATGTTATATATATGTTATATATTGTTATTGTTATGTATCAACATGTTTGTTTTCATGTATTGTTATGCATTATGTTTTCCACTCTGTCAAAGCGCCTTTGGGCTTCTGGAAAAGCGCTATACAAAATAAATGAATTATTATTATTATTATTATTATTATAACATCCACTGAGGTTGTGACTAAGAAGTCATTGGCCTCCATTGATTACAATTGGGACTAGGTTTTTTATTTTGTTATCAATGTTCAATGTCAGACCTTAAATTTGAGACAAAAAAGCTTAATCAATGACAAAAGTTAATTTAAAGTACATTTAATTTGACTATAGCTCTGATTAATGATTATCCTATGATTAAAAAGCAAAATTTTCATTTTTTTTTCAAACAAATGCCTTAAATTTGAGATAAAAAGGAGTTTTTGGGATAAAAGTTGTATTGAATTGTGTCACAGACATTGTTAAGCTATCCAATCATCCTTGGCTTTCAATTCTGAATCTTTTGGTACCAGAATCAACTCTGGGGGTCACACACAGCCTGAGAAATCAGCGATTTTAAGAATTTTTTGAGTCGTCTGTAACGGTTGCTATGGTAACGGGCTGTTTTACCGTAAGACGTCAATATTTTTGAAAAAAAATTTCATGGTTTTGTTTCTGTTACCAGCCACAACTTTTAGGTAAATTACAACCTTGTAGTATGAAAAATTGAAAATCACCCCTGATTTGGCCCAGCCTAATACATACATACATACATATATATATATACATACACATATATATATATATATATACATACACATATATATATATATATATATATATATACATATATATATACATATGCATATATATATACACATATATATACACATATATATCTACATATGCATATATATATACACACACATATATATACACATATATATCTACATATGCATATATATATACACACATATATATACACATATATATCTACATATGCATATATATATATATATATATATATATATATATATATATATACTCCATATGATGAGGAGGTCGGAGGGTCGAGGTCGACTCCATATGATGAGTGGATACCAGAGATAACGTCACCGCGTGGCAGGCGGTGCGTATCGCTCCCAGCAAGGTGCAGCAGCAGCTGTATGGGATACCTTGCTGGCGGTTCTCCACTGATGATATGAAGGTCGCATAGTGACTGATATGTATATATATATATATATATATATATATATATATATATATATATATATATATACGTATATATATATATATATATGTATATGTGTGTGTGTGTGTGTGTGTGTGTGTGTGTGTGTGTGTGTGTGTGCAAACATAGCCTGACCAAGTCACAAATTTCTGACCATATCAGCAGCTGCAGCCGAATGTCAGGCCTTTGCCGGAAAGATTTGGGCCGGAAAAAATATCGTACACGCGTTTATCCCTTGCTCGACCTTGTCGATCATGCAATGAATTTAACATTCCATAGAAATGAGCAATAAGGTAATGATTTTCGACATGCAGTAAGTGGTTTTCAGATTACTATTTATCCATCTTGTAAAGATTTCATACATTACTCATTGTGTTATCTGCCAGGATAATAGTTGGAGGGATTAAAAGATCCCACGGTGTCCATTGTGCAGAGTAGGCGAGCTGTCGCCGGCATCATTGCCAAATTCCAAATTCTTGCCCTAACTTACCAGGGGCACTGCATCAGTGGCACAGCCGCGCCCTCAGTCAATGATTCCCTTATTCTGCATACGAATGAAGAAGGAGATTCGCTCAGTATCGTGACATTCCGCATGAAAGCCTTTTCAAACGAGAGAAACCCTTGTGCAATCTTGAGAAAAAGGACACGGGAAGGATCTCTTCAACTCTAACTGTGCGTATCCGAGCACGATCTATATTTCCTGCGAGTTTGCCGAGATACTTTTGCTAATGCTGAGAGCGCAAGCGGTAAATTTGATTGGTCGAGATGGCGTAAAATGGCGTAATATTTTATCCAGGTATGTACTCTTAAACTGGAGGTTTTTGAAATTGCGAACCAGGCTATTTGTCTTCCATGATGTTCAAGTATATAATTAAATTGAAAAAAAAAAAGTTTTCCTGGGTTGTAGAAAATAGTTCCCCGCCCCCCCCTCCCCCCCCCCCCCAATCTCTAGTTTGCATGCGGCCACGCAAAAAAGAAACAATGTCATGGACATCAAGGTTTCTTACAAGATTCGACTCATTTAAGCACCATATTACTTTCAATATCCCTTGTGGTATAATGTGCAGGAAACTGTCCTAGACCACTGAATAAAACCTTAAATGAAACCAAGTGTGTGTGTATACATATAGTTATACTGTATAGCTATAGAGTTATTTATATATAATAATAATTTCAAAACACACCTGGTCACAAGTGTGCCTCACTGACCGGTTCTTCAGTCGAGGTCCTCAGCATCACCCCGTTTCGGTCCTCAGCATCATCCCGTTTCGGTCCTTTAACCTCGAATATAATATATTGCAGGAGTTGCGGATAACGAGAGGGCGAGCCGCTTTGTTGCTTGATCAAAGCTCCTTTATTCCAACAGAACTAACACATACCGGAACTCACGCATCTTTTATATCACAACTCACTCTTAAGGGGGCGTGGCCAACCGAGCGCACGCCACGCCCATACAATCAATAGCCCCACTGGTCCCGTGCCTGTGGATTATGTCCCAATGGGGTAACCCCCACATGCACCCCCCCCCCCCAGAATTCACTTGCACGGGCAATGTCCGTTTTCAGGGGTTGAGCCAATCGAGGGGGCTGGTCTAGGGCCAAGTGAGCCAGCTTGAGGCGGTCCACCGAAAGGTGGTCCGATTTGCCGCCGATGTCGACCACGAGGGGACTTGTCCCCGGTCTCCAGGATGCGGAAAGCCCCGTCGCAAGGCACCAGGGCCACGTTAACCTGGTCAAACCATCACTCGGGGCGATGCACCTCCGAGCGTTGACACTCGACGCAGGTGTTTGCCCAGTCGCTCACATCCTTCCTGAGCCCGTGTCAAACGAACTTCGCCACCACCAACTTTTGTGACGCCTTCCTGCCCGAGTGAGAAAGACCGTGGACGGGATCGAACACCAGCCGTCTCCAGCTGGTGGGTACGACGGGGCGAGGCTGACCCAAGGAAACGTCACACAGTAGCGTGGTGCCTGTGTCCTTGAACGGCACATCAGACAGTCGAAGCCCCGTGACCGCCGCCCTGCTGGCCTGGACCTCCGGGTCGGCGATCTGATCGGCCGCCATGCGGGCGTAGTCGATGCCAAGGTGGACCGCGCCGACTATGGACCGGGAGAGACAATCGGCGACCGTATTATCCTCCCCAGCAACATGTTGGATGTCTGTCGTGAACTCGGAAATGAAGGAGAGCTGGCGTTGTTGACGGGCGGACCATGGCTCCGAGACCTTCGCCATGGCAAAAGCCCGGGGCTTGTGGTCCACCAACGTCGTGAACGGTGAACGGGCGGGCTTCCAACAGGTAACGGAAGTGTCGGACTGCTAGGTAGAGGCCTAGGAGCTCACGATCGAACGTACTGTACTTTCGTTCGTTAGGGCGGAGCTGCCGGCTAAAAAAGGCAAGCGGCTGCCAGGCCCCGTTGACCCACTGCTCGTGCACGGCGCCAACCACGTAGTCTGAATCGTCCGTGGTGAGAGCAATCGGTGCATCGGGCGACGGATGCGCCAGCATGGTTGCGCTGGCGAGGGCCAGTTTAGCATCTGTGAAAGCGGTGGCCATCTCCTCGGTCCAGTCAATGGCGCATTTGGTAGGCTTGCCCTTGAGGGCCTCATAAAGGGGCCGCATGAGCTGAGCCGCACGGGGCATGAAACGATGGTAAAAGTTCACCATGCCCAAAAGGTCCTGCAGGGCCTTGATGGTGAGGGGCGTGGAAAACCTTTCACGGCCTCCACTTTAGAAGGCAGTAGGACGGCCCCCTCCTTCATGTTGCGGTGGCCGAGAAAGTCGATTGAAGCCACCGCAAACAAGCACTTGGCCGGGTTAGTGATAAGGCCGTGCTGACTGAGGCGTTCAAAGAGCGCTCGGAGGTGAAGCATGTGCTCTGTCCTAGAAGCGCTGGCGATGAGGATATCGTCCAGGTAGACGAACAGAAACGGCAAATCCCGCAACATCCTGTCCATCAGGCGCTGGAAAGCCTGGGCCGCGTTTTTGAGCCTAAAAGGCATACGGAGGAATTCGAAAAGCCCGAACGGTGTAATCACCGCGGTCTTAGGAACGTCCTGCGGCCGGACGGGGACCTGGTGGTAACCACGAACGAGGTCCGCCTTAGAAAAAAAAAACTTTACCGGCCAAGTGGGCAGAAAAATCCTGGATGTGCGGTATTGGGTAGCGGTCGGGGGTAGTGGCGTCGTTAAGGCGGCGATAATCCCCGCAGGGCGCCAACCACCACCCGGCTTCGGCGCAATGTGGAGAGGCGAGGCCCATGGGCTGTCGGGCCGTCGTACGATGCCAAGACGCTCCAACGTGTTGAACTCCGCCTTTGTGACAGCGAGTTTCCCTTGGTCGAGGCGTCGAGCCTGGGCATAGACAGGTGGGCCGGTGGTCGGAATGTGATGCTCCACTCCATGTCTGACGACAACGGCCGAAAAGGCGGGCTGTGTAAGGGCCGGGAACTCGGTGAGGAGGCGGGCGAACTCATCAGAGGTCGAGAGCGTGCAAGCAAGTCTCGTCGAGGCGGACCCGCTCAGCGAGCATGGAAGAGAACTGAATGTCTCCTCATTAATGAGCCGCCGATTTTTAACATCCACCAATAGGCCGTTTGCGCAGAGGAAATCAGTGCCCAGCAAGGGGGTGGACACCCTCGCCATGACAAAATCCCATGTAAACTGCTGCCCGCCAAAATACAGTGCCACGGTCCGTTTGCCCAAAGTCTGAATAGCACTGCCGTTGGCGGCTTCCAGGGCGGGGACATGACTCCCGGCCTCCTGGTCCAATGCCGATGCAGGTAGAACACTCACCTGGGCCCTGTGTCGTAGAGGAAACGACATCCGGAGTCGGTGTCCGAAATGAACAACAAACTGCCCGAACGGCCGACGCTCATGGCAGTTAACAAGCACCAGCCATCTCGTTTCCCGACTCGCTGAAGCTGCAGGGTGGCCGGCATGCCTTGGCCTTGGAACCAAACCTTGCGTGGTAAAAGCACAAGCCTGGGGCCTTCCGCCGCTGGGCCGTAATGGCAGCCGTGACAGGGTCCGCCAGTGGTGCAGGCTCGATGGGGCCGGGGTCCCATGCGGCCGCACTACATTGCTGTCTGGTGGAGAAATACTTGTCTGCTTCCCTGGCCAGGGCGTGGAAATCCTTAACAGACGAGTTGGCCAGGGCTGTCTGTACCTCACCTGGCAGCTGTTGCAGGAACAGTTCTTTGAAGAGGAAACATGGTCGGTGGCTGCCCAGGAGAGACAACATGTGGTCCATGAGCTCCGACGGCTTGGAGTCGCCCAGCCCAGGTAGAGAAAGTAGTTCGCGGGCGAGCTTGGCCTCAGTGAGCTCGAAGGTTACAAGCAGCAGTGCCTTTAGCGTCTCGTACTTGCGGTCCTTCGGAGGATCCTGAAGAAGGCTCACCACTCTGGTCGCAGTGGAGCCGCTGAGCACAGACACGACATAATAATACTTCGTGTTGTCCGCAGAAATGTTCCGAATGGCGAATTGGGCCTCAGCTTGTGCGAACCAAACAGCCGCTTGTCGTTCCCAAAACTCCGGCAGTTTGATCGAAACTGCCCTTGTCGCCATGTTCGTTTGAAGCCCCGAAAACGTTCGGGAGAAAGACGGGGTCACCAATGTAGGAGTTGCGGGTAACGAGAGGGCGAGACGCTTTGTAGCTTGATCAAAGCTCCTTTATTCCAACAGAACTAACACATACCGGAACTCACACATCTTTTATATCACAACTCACTCTTAAGGGGGCGTGGCTCCAACAACCGAGCGCACGCCACGCCCATACAATCAATAGCCCCACTAGTCCCGTGCCTGTGGATTATGTCCCAATGGGGTAACCCCCACAATATACCACCGTTGGAGGCCATTTTTCCACGCAGAGCAGATATAACCTCGAATATAATATAAACAAGAAAACGAGCAATCAGAGATTGCAAACCCTCGCCAGCATATATTTTCAGTGGTTTTGAAGGCTTTTGTGTTAAAACAAATATGGCGGCCGAACCACGCAACCGATGACGTCATCATTATTATTTTTCTCCACCACTTTATGCCTAAAAGACACTGAAGAAATTTCATCTTGATCGGATGAAGTTTTGTACTTGTCGAATTATGACGTCATAATGGAGGCACCTATGACATCATCATTAACATATTTTATTCCCCATGGAAAGTTCTTTACAATGAGCCATCTCTCAATTTTTTCTATTCAGTGCTTTCGGAGATACAGAGGTGCAAAGTTTTTCGGTTTTTCCAAGATGGTGGCCGAACCACGTGACCGATGACATCATAATTATCATTAAAAAATTCTACATGTGGAGTTTCACCTATGCTGAAAATTTCATGTCGATCGGACCAACGGTTGCAGAGAAAATCATATTTATTCTGTACGGACAAAGACAAATGGACTCAAATGCAATACCCTCTCCTCAGGCGAGGGTAATAATATATATATATACATATATATATATATATATATATATATATATATATATATATATATATATATATATATATATATATATATATATATACACTACATGACCAAAAGTATGTGGACACTCCTAACTAGTGGATTCGGCTATTTCAGCCACTCCCATTGCTGACAGGTATATATAATCAAGCACACAGCCATGCAATCTCCATAGACAAACATTGGTAGTCAAATGGGCTGTACTGAAGAGCTCGGTGGCTTTCAACGTGGCACCGTCATAGGATGCCACCTTTCCAACAAGTCAGTTCGTCAAATTTCTGCCCTGCTAGAGCTGCCCCGGTCAACTGTAAGTGCTGTTATTGTGAAGTGGAAACGTTTAGGAGCAACAACAGCTCAGCCGCGAAGTGGTAGGCCACACAAGCTCACAGAACAGGACCGCCGAGTGCGGAAGCGCGTAAAAATCGTCTGTCCTCGGTTGCAACACTCACTACCGAGTTCCAAACTGCCTCTGGAAGCAACGTCAGCACAACAACTGTTCATTGGAACCTTCATGAAATGGGCTTCCATGGCCGAGCAGCCGTACACAAGCCTAGGATCACCATGTGCAATGCCACACGTCGGCTGGAGTGGTGTAAAGCTCGCCGCCATTGGACTCTGGAGCAGTGGAAATGCGTTCTCTGGAGTGGGGAATCACACTTCACCATCTGGCAGTCTGACAGACAAATCTGGGTTTGGCGGATGCCAGGAGAACGCTACCTGCCCGAATGCATAGTGCCAACTGTAAAGTTTGGTGGAGGAGGAATAATGGTCTGGGGCTGTTTTTCATGGTTTGGGCTAGGCCCCTTAGTTCTAGCGAAGGGAAATCTTAACGCAACAGCATACAATGACATTCTAAAATCTAAACGATTGTGTGCTTCCAACTTTGTGGCAACAGTTTGGGGAAGGCCCTTTTCTGTTTCAGTATGACAATGATGATGTTTCAGCATGCACAAAGCGAGTCCATACAGAAATGGTTTGTTGAGATCGGTGTGGAAGAACTTGACTGGCCTGCACAGAGCCCCGACCTCAACCCCATCGAACACCTTTGGGATGAATTGGAACGCCGACTGTGAGCCAGGCCTAATCACCCAACATCAGTGCCTGACCTCACTAATGTTCTTGTGGCTGAATGGAAGCAAATCCCAGCAGCAATGTTCTGACATCTTGTGGAAAGCCTTCCCAGAAGAGTGGAGACTGTTATAGCAGCAAAGGGGGGACCAACTCCATATTAATGCCCATGATTTTGGAATGAGATGTTTGATGTTTGGGTGTCCACATACTTTTGGTCATGTAGTGTATATATACATGATCTCAACCCTCAGATCGGCAGGCTGCAGCCTCTTCACTCTCTGCAGACCTGGACAATATCACAAACTGGTCAAACACCTGGAACATGTCTTTCAATTCTGACAAATCTCACACTCTCACTTTGTCTTTCCGAAAAGAATGTCTGGACAACCCTCCCATCTACTTTCTGAACAATCCACTTGAAGAAGTTCTGTCAATCAACTGTGCTGTGCATCCTCCATCGTGCGAAGTCCTTTCTGGGCATTTCTGAGCTCCTCACCACATACAAAGCTTTCATCCACAGCTCGATGGAATACTGCTCTCCCCTCTGGGCTGGTGCTCTTGCCTCACACCTAGCTCGGCTTCACATGGTTGAAACCAAAGCATTCAGAATCATTGGAATCTCCCGCGATGAAGCTGATTCAGAGGGCCTTTCTCTCTCTCACTGCAGACATGTTGGTGGTCTTTCTGTCTTCTCCCGACTCCTCTCCGGCCTTGCTCCCCCTGCTCTGCCTGTGCACTGTCCCCCAAATACTCCTGCAGGATGCACAAGATCTACCAGCAACCCTTTTCTGGTGAAACTGCCAAAATCAAGACTCTCTGCTCACCGTCACTCTTCATTCCTCTTTTCTCCTGCCTCTGGGTCAAACTCCCACACTCTCCTGAATCCCTCTCCTCCCTCGAGGTCTTTAGAACAGCTGTTCACCATTATCACTTGTCTTCCCCCATCCAAAACCTTGATCTTTTCTACCCCTGTTAAAACCCCCAAAATCCACCTCTTTCAATCCCCAGCTTCTTTCCTGAAATTCCTAGTAGTGTTCATTTGCTTTATACCGTGTGCCACTCCCTCCTCCCCAGCCCTCCCCCTTCCACAGATCTACCGACGTCCCTTTTCTCTACTGTTGTTGTGCTTGTGTGCTTCCCTCTCCCTCCCCCTCTTGTCTCCTGCTCCCTTCATTCTATGTTTTATGTGTCTGTGCATGTTTTCATGTTCAATGTGTTAGCTTTTTCTGTATCCCCTCCCCCCCCCCAAAAAAAGGTACATAATCTTACTATAATTCACCAAATGTCCGTCCGTCTGTCTGTCTGTCCGTCCGTCTCTCTTTCCGTCCGTCCGTTCGAAGGTACTGCAAAAACGGCCGAACCGATCGCAATGATATTTTGGGTGGGTAATCCTGGGATCTCCTGGAGTAAAATAGGGTATATTGTTTTTCCAATTTCAGCTTTGGCCTCCAGCATTTTCAGGTTTGGACTCCCGCATAACGTTATTTTCCCGGGTGCCGTACAAACGGCTGCACCGATCGCTGCACAGCTGCACCGATCGGCTGCACCGATCGGACTCAGTGACCTCGGACAAAGACCTTTTATAAGGACATGGGTTGAATCCCTGCTTGAGAGAACGCCAACCCCCTCCTCGCCATCACGGTCATCTCTCCAACTCACAATTCTACGAGATATGCGGAAAGGACGACCCAAAACCAATTATCTTCTTTTTGATTCGTATATAAACATCATTAACAGTAAATAATGACCTCGGCCAAAGTTCAAACGAGTGAGTTTAATCTCTACTTGAGAGAATTCCACATAGCTATTTGGGCGGTGTATACACTAACAGATCGCTGTTTCCTTCGATCTTTCCAAGGCTGTAACACCTATCGGCTCAAAATCCTTTTAACTGTTGACTTGGTAGTTTTTACAATGAAGGAAACATTAATAATGTTGTTAAAAGTTTCTTTTGTGAATAATTTGTGATTGGAGTTATGTTGTTTGGAATGAAAAAAGAGATATCGAGTTCAAGTGAATGACGACATGCCGTGATGGTTTCTACTTTCTGAACGTGAACTTCGCGGATCGCCATATGCAGATTCGCCATGGACCCACGATCGATGTTTCTATACGTGAACATACCCGTTTGTTTGCGAACAGGTACGTTTTTCATGGAAGTCCTTCACGAACTTGTTGTCCATGTCTGACGTGCGACTGAGGGTGCTACGGGAATGTGGAATTTATTGGTTTCATGCTTTGGCATTCGCCATATCTGCATTGCCTGTTTGCTTCTGGCCTCCCACCCGTGCGTAGCATGGGTATCTCACTCGTAATAATAATAATAATAATAATAATAATAATAATAATAATAATAATAATCATCATCATCATCATTGATAAAATAATAAATTCAGATTTATTAACATAAAAAGCATACAAGACCATAATCCGAAGGCTAAAATGGTCATGTTTACATTGAAATGAGAAAAGCCATTTCCAATGAATGAAAAAGCAAATAAATACCCATATATAAAATTTCAAAATAAACCATAACATGCAAATAACAAGAAATTATTCATTAAATGTCAGTAAAATAAAATAAGTTAACTAGATATACAAATATCTGACAAAACAGATTTAAAAACAACAAACCAATAAAAAACATTGTAGAGATGACTATTTAACAGACATTAAGAAGTTGAAAATATTCAATCATTAAATGTAGAAGATGGTGAAATACAATATATGACAACGCAGGGTAGATTGAAGACAATGAAGGGTTTTGGCAAAGCAATAATACAACAACAACAGGCATTTTAAGGCCATTTTCCCTGCTAGAGCGGGAGTTAGCCTTGCGGGCCCCCTGACAATCTTCTCCATTTTGCGCTATTTTCTACATCTCCACTTGTTAAGACCCTTGCCCGCATTTCTTCTTCCACCACCTTTAGCCAAGTCTTTCTCGGTCTTCCCCATCCTCTACCTCCTTCTACATTCATTTCCATCATTCTTCTCAACCAGTCACTTTCATCCTTCCTCAACACATGACCAAACCATCTCAACCTGTTTCTCTTCACAGCATCCATCACAGGCTCTATTACCATCATCTTTCGCAATTCATCATTTGTCTTCCTCTTGCGCTCTCCGCACATCCACCGAACCATTCGCATTTCCACCCTTTCCTGCCTTCGTTGCTGCTCTACGTTCATTACCCATGTCTCGCTCCCATAAATCATAACACTTCTCACACATGCAGCATACACCTTTCCCTTCAGCTTCAACGACACTCCCCTCCTCATCAGCACACCACTCAGTTCCCGAAACTTCTTCCATGCACATCTCACTCTAGCAACCGTTGCCAAGTCTGATCCACTTTCTCCATTCAGCATGTCTCCAGGTAGCAAAATGTTTTCACACCTTCCAGCTTCACGCCGTCTCCAAGATCCAACTCAACATTTCCTCCATCTGCAGCTCCCTCTGTGCACACCTTACACTTGAATGTAGCTACCCCACTGGTTAATGACCCTCTCAGACCACTACATTTTTGATGAACCCACTCAGCGCACATTGTACATTGAATGGAGTTCACGACAACACCCTTCCTGCACAGAGCACACGGCCACTTCCCAGTTCTTTCCACCTCACCACATGCTTTACCACTTGCCATCACCTTCGTTTTTCCGATATTCACCTTCAGACCTTTTGTCTCCATACATTCCTTCCACTGGTTCATCTTCTCCTTCAGTCCATCCATACTCTCCGCAATAAACACCAGATCATCTGCATACAACAACTCCCACGTTAAACCCTCCTTTACGTTCCGAGCCACTTAATATTCTATTGTGAAAAGCCTGGCAAAGCAATAATATTGCACCTTAATATTCTATTGTGAATTTAACAGTTGGACCAAAGTAGGAATACTCGAACGTTTGCATCTCTGAGGTATCATTTGGGGGATTTGGGGGACATACATCACATACATAGGTATTTACTGAACAGCACTTGAATTCCGTTATTTAATTCTATCAAACCTCATGTATGCAGGCAGTTGGATGGAACAAATATATTACATTAGGGCAGATGTTCTCAAACTATTCACCAGGGAGGATATCCAGCTACTCCATCACATTGTATACCGCATCATACGACACGTTATATGAAAGCAAAGTAACACAAATAAATAAATAGAACAGCACTCGGTAGAGCGCATACCCAGGTTGAACAGTTTACGTTTCGTATCCCACTGATAGGCCAGATCTGCATTTGGACCTGAATCAAAATTGAATCAATTCTTCCTTGTCACACACCCAACCTGTCCACCAAGTTTCGTCCGAATCCGTCCACAACTTTTTGAGATATCCTGCTCACAGACAAACAAACAGGGGCGAATACATAACGCCCCGTTCACCTTCGGTGGAGAAGGTAATAATACTTCGTCAAATATCAAGAGCTATCAAAATTTGTAAAACAAGGAAATAAAAAATATTAAATCAATTCACATTTGAAATGAATACTTTACGAACCACCCACAAGCCACACCTATTTGCCGGTTGGGCAACTTACGACCTGCAGGTCATGGGTCGAGAACCCCCACTTTAAGGGGATTAACAAACTATAATTCCTATTGAGCAATCTTCCATATGGTCAGTGCAAGGTTCTCATGCGCCCCAGTTTTCAATGCACAAAAGCCTACAAACGGCACTCCGAGAGGCCGACCATCTTTGGGATGGAAGGTATGCAACCAATGCGAAGGTAGCTCTACAAACATTGAAAGCATCATCAGGGCCAACATTAACACAACAACCAATTCAAAATAACATTTGCTATCATGATCACCAGTCATTGACAAACTCATTTTGGTGATGGAACTATTGTAGTTTTATGAACCAGGATGTGTCATTGAGATTGCCCCTGAGTTTCACATTGAAAATAAATTGCAGGAAAAACAAGAAAACTGCTAGAAAATGGCAGTAGGGAGTAATATCTTTATCATCTGCTCATTTGAGACAGCCAATGAAAAGGCCACAAAAGCCAAAATGGCTGGAGTTAGTGTACATGATAACAATTGTGCACATGGTGAATGTGAAGACCAACTGCTGGACGATGGTCTGATGATCCCGCCTTGTAACATGTCGTCGAACTCCTGGCGGGTGATACATACTTTATCTGGTGGTCGTCGGCGAGCACACGCAGAGACAGGGGGTCCCCGTATGGTCTCGAGGTGATGCGTGATCTGGTGTTTGATGGGCTGGATTGTCGCCGATGGGCTCCTCATCGACCGAAAGTCATCAAGTACTTTCTGAAAAGGGCACGTGCGCAAGGATGGAAGACGTGTGATATTCAGCGACGAAATGGAACACTAAGCTGTGTTGAGGCAATGTTTGAAATCTACGAAGAGATTGAAATGACGCAAAAAATCTGCATCTAGGAGAGAATATCTGGTGCCGGAAATAGTATAAACACCCACAGAAATGAGCGAGGTAAACCCAAATCAAGCTGGAGGAGACCTTCTCCAAAAGTAGCAATAACACTGTTGTTAGTGGCATGTAATGAATATTCCTGATTTTTCCGTTCAGTTGCAGATGGAGGCACAATGCTCACCTCTGCTTTGTATCCACAAGAAAACAAATTCCGTTAGTACGATCCACAAGGACGAGAAGGTGACTGATGTGAACTTGTCATCATCAGTTGTGGGCCTCATTTCCCTGCGGCCTTTAAGAGCACCGAGCTCTACACTGACGAGCATTAGCACCGAAGGTCATGTGGTACCAACAACACTTTGTAGTGTTCCTGAGGCGGGGGAAGGCAAAGGCGATTGGTATCATGAGGTAGGCACTTCTCTCTATCCCTGCATGGGGCACACAAAGATGGGAAAGACTGGTGTTGCACAGCATGGGGCTCCAGGACAAGCTAGCATCCGCCATTTCAGATTGTAGCTGTGCGATGTGCTGTGGTGGAGGTGCCACGTTAGCCATCATGGTCGGTGTAATGGTGTCAATGATCAGGCAGATCTGCAGTGGCGGGTAGTGCTAGATTTGCATTAGCTGCAAGTATCATGTAGATGTGGGGTGGTAAACATAAAACGTTACAAGAACACCTCACGGAGGAGGTCAAATGTGGCATGGCAGTCACCGAGAAGTTGCTTTATATGACGCTGTGGAGCTATGCTCTCACGAGAAAACCGGACAAAATGGACGGCACCAGGAACGAAGTTTCACTGAGCTATTTATTTATAGCTCAACTCAAAAGCACTAAAAAGCCCGATAGAACGGGCGGTAATTTATAACAAAAGTTCACCACACAAAAGCCACGCCTCTCAGGCGGGGCGTGGTATGCAAATCGGTAAGCCACGCCTCTCAACGGGGCGTGGTATGCAAACCAAGTGCCCGCCCGGGCAAGGCAAGTCCGGACGAGCCCGGGCAAGTGACCGCCCGCCGGTTACGTCATCGGCCGGTGCAAGGGGATTGTGTAATGCTTCCGGTAACCGCTACATGCGCCCCCCCAGAATTAACTTGCACCGGGAGAGTCAGTTTGAGGGGGTCTTGATGACCCGGCCGAAACAACCCCTGGCGATTCGTGTGGGGGTGGTAGGTGGCATGGCGGTGGATGGTCGGGCGGGGGGCTTGGTTGACGGGGGACGGCCCTGTCGTGGAGGAAGGGCCAACCATGGAGGTTGGTCGAGGTCCAAATGGGCCGGCTTGAGGCGGTCCACGGAGATGTGGTCTGGTTTGCCGCCGATGTCCACGATGAACGACTTGTCGTCCCTCTTCAGGACCCGGAAAGGTCCATCGTACGGCGGCCAGAGCGGTCCCCGGTGTGCGTCGTTCCGGATGAAAACGTACTCCACAGTGCAAAGTGCTGGGGAGACGTGGGGTTGGGGGCAGCCGTGATGGGACGTGGGCACGGGGGCAAACCTCCTGGCGGCCTCCTGGAGGACCGAGCGTTGGCGAGCCGCGGACCAGGGGCCGGTGGCGTCGGGGATGAACTCGCCCGGCACGCGCAGTGGCTGGCCGTAGACCAGCTCGGCGGTGGAAGCCTGGAGGTCCTCTTTAGGGGCCGTTCGGAGGCCCAATAGGACCCACGGGAGCCTGTCAGCCCAACCGTCATCCTGGAGGCTGGCCCTGAGAGCGGCCTTCATCGAGCGGTGGAACCGCTTGCACAAGCCGTTGGCTTGGGGGTGGTAGGCCGTGGTGCGGTGTAGCTTGACCCCCAAGGCCTGGGCGGCCGCGCCCCAAAGCTCAGAGGTAAATTGCAGGCCTCTGTCGGAGGAGATGTCCGAGGGGGCGCCGAAACGGGCAATCCAGGTGCCAATGAAGGCCTGCGCCACATCGGCGGATGTTGTTGATGCCAGCGGGATGGCCTCCGGCCACCTGGTGGTCCTGTTCACCATTGTGAGGAGGTGGGTGAAGCCCGGCGAGGAGGGAAGGGGTCCCACCAGGTCCACATTGATGTGGTCGAAGCGCCGCGCAGGCACGTCGAATGGTGCCAACGGGGCCTGAGTACGCCGGTGGACCTTCGCGCACTGGCAGGCGACACAGGTGTTGGCCCAGTCGCGGACGTCCTTACGGAGCCCGTGCCAGACGAATTTCGCTGCCACGAGCTTCTGCGACGCTTTCCGGCCCGGGTGGGAAAGGCCGTGGAGGGCGTCAAAAATGTGCCGCTGCCATCCGGTGGGCACGATGGGGCGAGGTTAGCCCAGGGAAACGTTGCACAGGAGAACTGTGCCTGTGTCCTCGAAGGGGACGTCGGCCAACCGCAGGCCTGTGTCCGCTGTCCGGAGGGCTTGCACCGTGGGGTCAGTGGTCTGGTCGGCCGCCATGCGGGCAAAGTCCACATCGAGGTGGACGGCGTTCGCGCCGGATCGGGAGAGGCAATCAGCCACAGCGTTGTCCTTGCCCACGACGTGCCGGATGTCCGTCGTAAATTCAGACACGGCGGAGAGGTGGCGCTGCTGGCGGGCCGAGCATGGCTCTGCAACCTTGGCCATGGCGAAGACCAGGGGTTTGTGGTCCACAAACGCCGTGAACGGGTGTCCCTCTAAAAGATGGCGGAAGTGGCGAACGGCCAGGTAAAGGCCGAGGAGCTCGCGGACGAAAGCGCTATACTTGCGCTCGTTAGGGCGAAGCTGTCGGCTGAAGAAGGCCAGTGGTTGCCAAGCCCCGTTCACCCACTGTTCATGCACGGCGCCCACCGCATAGTCGGAAGCGTCGAGTGCGTCGAGGGGTGCGTCGAGCGCCGGGTGCGCGAGCATGGTCGCGTTGGCGAGGGGCAGCTTAGCGCCCGTGAACGCCTCGTCCATCTCTTTGGTCCAGGTGACGTTGTGCTTGGCCGGCTTGCCCCGGAGGGCTTCGTACAGGGGGCGCATGAGTTGGGCGGCGCGAGGCACGAACCGGTGGTAGAAATTTACCATTCCCAAAAATTCCTGTAGGGCCTTGATGGAGCGGGGGCGCGGGAAACTTGTGACTGCCTCCACCTTGGTCGGCAGCGGAACGGCCCCACGCTTCGTGATGCGGTGCCCCAGGAAGTCGACGGCTGTTATGCCAAATTCGCATTTCGCCGGGTTGATGATGAGGCCGTGCTGGCCGAGGCGCTCAAAAAGCGTGCGCAGGTGGATGAGGTGCTCCGCCCCGGGAAGTGCTGGCGACGAGAATGTCGTCCAAGTAGACGAAAAGGAAGGTGAGGTCGCGCAGCACGCTGTGCACCAGCCGTTGGAAGGCCTGGGCCGCGTTCTTAAGGCCGAATGGCATGCGAAGGAACTCGAAGAGGCCAAAAGGTGTAAATACCGCCGTCTTCGGCACGTCGGCCGGCCGGACAGGTACCTGGTGATAGCCCCGAATGAGGTCGACCTTGGAAAAGATCACCCGCCCCGCCAAACGGGCGGAAAAGTCCTGTATATGTGGTTTCGGGTACCGGTCAGGGGTGGTGGCATCGTTGAGACGGCGGTAATCGCCGCATGGTCACCATCCGCCACCCGGTTTGGGCACAATGTGCAGGGGCGAGGCCCATGCGCTATTCGAGCGCCGCACAATGCCCAATCGCTCCAGCGCGTCGAATTCCGCCTTCGCCACGGCGAGTTTGGCCGGGTCGAGGCGACGAGCCCTGGCGTAGAGCGGTGGACCTGTGGTCGGGATGTGGTGTTCGATGCCGTGTTTGATGGCGACGGCCGAAAATGTCGGCTGCGTGAGGGCGGGAAACTTGGCGAGTAGGCGGGTGAAATCGTCCGCGGCTGGGAGAGCGCAGGCCAGCTTGGTTGGTGCGGAGCCGCTCAATGAGCAAGCGAGTGAGCTGAAGGTCTCCGCGTTGATGAGCCGACGCCGTTTGACGTCAACCAAAAAGCCCATGCACGCAAAGAAAATCTGCACCCAGCAAGGCCATGGGTACGTTCGCCGTGATGAAGTCCCACTTGAAGTGCTGGCCCCCGAAGCAGAATGTGACGCTGCGCGATCCGAAGGTGCGGATGGAGGAGCCGCTTGCGGCGACCAAGGCGGGGCCGCAAAGCGCAGCCTGTTTGTCTTGCACCGAGGCGGGTATCACGCTCAGCTGAGCGCCGGTGTCGCACAAAAAACGCCGCCCGGACGCTGTGTCCGTAATAAACAGAAGGCTGCCTGAATGGCCGACGCTCATGGCAGTCAGCGAGCGCCGGCCTGGTCGTTTCCCGACCTGCCAAAAGTGCACGGTGGGTGGCACGTTCTGGCCTTCTGCCCGAACCTGGCGTGGTAGTAGCACATGGTCCGCTTTGGGGGAGGCTCAGGCGGTCGCGTCGGGTTCGGTCGACGGGGCGTCACGGCGGCCGCGTCGGGTTCGGTCGACGGGGCGTCACGGCGGCCGCTGCCGCCAGTGGCGCTAACTCGGCCGGTGGTGGCGCCGGTCGTGGCACGGGCGTTGCCTCGGTCGGCCCAGGGTTCTAGGTGGCCGCTCCGAAGTGTCGCCTGGCCGAGAAAAATTTATCGGCCTCCTTGGCCATGGCGCGAGGGTCTGTGATGGGCGAATTAGCCAAAGCTAATCGTACCTGCCCGGGTAGCTGCCGGAGGAACAGCTCGCGGTAGAGGAAATCTGGGCTGTGGTCGCCGAGTAGAGCAAGCATGTGGTCCATGCGTTCAGATGGACGGGCCTCACCCAGCTCCGGGAGGTCGAGCAGTTGTCGCATGCGTTCGGTCTCCGTGAGTCCAAACGCACTGAGGAGTAGGCCTTTGAGCGCGCCGTATTTGTTGGCGTTCGGCGGGTTCTGTAGGAAGCTCAGGACCCGGGCGGCAGTGGAGGTGTTGAGCACGGAGACCACATGGTGGTAGCGCATCGTGTCCTCCGTAATGTTCCGCAGGGCGAATTGAGAATCTGCTTGGGCGAACCAGACGGCTGTGTGCGATGCCCAAAAGCCAGGGAGCTTCAAAGCTACAGATGACTCCATCGCCGTGTTCTTGAAAAGGGGTCAACAATTGTGGAGCTATGCTCTCACGATAAAGCCGGACAAAATGGACACCAGGAACGAAGTTTCACTGAGTTATTTATTTCTAGCTCAACTCAAAAGCACGAAAAAGCCCGATAGAACGGGCAGCAATTTATAACCAAAGTTCACCACACAAAAGCCACGCCTCTCAGGTGGGGTGTGGTATGCAAATCGGTAAGCCACGCCTCTCAACGGGGCGTGGTATGCAAACCAAGTGTCCGCCCGGGCAAGGCAAGTCCGGGCAAATCCGGACGAGCCCGGCAAGTGACCGCCCGCCGGTTACGTCATTGGCCGGTGCAAGGGGATTGTGTAATGCTTCCGGTAACCGCTACAACGCAGTAGTTGTGTGGTCTTCAATCTCCTAAATCCTCAGCTTTAATAAGTTGTTGGAAGCGGTAGTGTTCAGATGGAGTTATATATGCTTTATTAGCATGGCCTTCAAAGTCGTGTACTTCAAAGTCAAAGTCGTTCATTGGACATTGTAGAAAACTATCTCTCACCTCCATCGCATAATCCCGTGAGAAGGAGCCAACGATGTATTTGAATCGCGTTAACTCGGTAGTAAATGTTTTGGGTGTCAAATTTGGTTTTGACTTGGGTTAACCACAGCCGCGGGTCATAAACCATAATGGCGGCATCTTTATTGAAACTTCTGCCACCGATGAAGCTGGATGAGCATCTGGGAAGGGGATGACTGACTGGTTGGTCATTCCCAGAGACTGGTTGCGTGCTTGCAACTCCTTGTCCATCCATTTGGAGCACAACAGGGTCTCCAATTTAGCATGGAAGGAAAGGCATCCTAGACTTTTGGATTCCGAGTCTTTTCTTAATTCAAGCGCAACAGTCCAAACTATCAAAACCCCTGCTGGGAAACCCCTTTCGGCCAAAGTTAATGCATCTTCACATATTACGAAACCAAAGGCAAAATGATACAGCTACACTCTCCATTTGGTTACCTTTATAAGTGTGTGTGTCGTTGGTTGTTATCTCCATCTGCAGGCTTCAGGAGGTGGAACAGAGTCCTCCCAGCACCCAACGTATCCACCACCGCTTTGGTACAGGATCACGGTTCATGGACAAAGCTGTTCAACATTTTCAGAGTTTTCTTCCAAGGAATCTTTTCAGGATCGTCACCAAACCCCGAATTGTACTTTCACTGTATTGTCGTGTGGACAGCTCTCAGTTAAGATAGAGCGTCCACGGATGGAATCGAGCTTACTTTGAGGCATATCCAATTCAATGGCGAATCAATACACGAGCCGGGGGAGGATGCCACGGCTTACCTTCATGGCCCCGACGATGACTTCTCCCTGTGGAAATTAACTCAACCCGAGACGGAGGTAAAATGTACAAGAAAGAAATATTTATTACGGAAACCGAGAACAATGAAACGCGACGATAAAACCTAAACCCCTCCAATGGAGCACTCCCACACTTCACTTCAAATACACAACACAGGAAGAATGAAGCGAGAAGGGCCAAGGGAAGAGCTGAAAATGTCGGTCTCTGACCACTTGCTTTCACATCCAGAACAAGAGGGAGAAAATGTCGGCACACAACCGTTCACCACCAAAGTCCGGACCAAAGAGAGAAAATGTCCGCCGCTCCAAGTATCTTGTCTAGGCCACTCTGACATCATCCGGGCCTCTTACCAATCCACGAGTCCCAAACGGGCGGAAAAGTCCTGAATATGCGGGATCGGGTACCTGTCGGGGGTGGTAGCGTCGTTGAGACGGCGGTAGTCGCCACACGGGCGCCATCCACCCCCCGGCTTTGGCACGATGTGCAGTGGCGAGGCCCACGCGCTATCGGAGCGCCGCACGATGCCGAGGTGCTCCAACGTGTCGAACTCGGCCTTCGCCACGGCGAGCTTGGCCGGGTTGAGGCAGCGGGCCCTGGCGTAGACCGGCGGGCCCGTAGTGGGTATGTGGTGCTCAATCCCGTGCTGCACCGCGACGGCCGAAAACGTCGGCCGCGTGAGGGCCGGGAATTCCGCGAGCAGGCGAGCGAACTCGTTCGCTGCCGGGAGGGCGCACGCCAGTTCGGTCGGCGCGGAGCTGCTCATCGTGCACGCCAGGGAGCTGAAGGTCTCGGCATTGACAAGGCGACGACGTTTGACGTCGACCAGCAGCCCGTGCGTGCAGAGGAAGTCGGCGCCCAGCAAAGCCATGGGGACGCAGGCGGTCACAAAAGTCCATTGAAAACGCTGGCTGCCGAAGCAGAGGGTGACGACGCGTGGGCCGAAAGTGCGTATGGCCGAGCCATTAGCAGCGACCAAAGAGGGGCCGCAAACGGCGTCCCGCCTGTCCTGCTCGGAGGCGGGTATGACGCTCAGTTGGGCGCCGGTGTCACACAGGAAACGCCGCCCAGACGCTTTGTCCCGAATAAACAGCAAGTTGCCCGAGTGGCCGGCGCTCATGGCTGGGAATGAACGCCGGCCCGGCCGTTTCCTGACCTGCCGAAAGTGCACGGGGGCCGGCACGTCCGAGCCTTGTGTCCGAACCTGGCGTGGTAATAACACCACGCCCGGTCAGTTTGAGGCCCCGGCCGTCGTGTCGGAAGCGGGCGGTGTGGCGTGGCGGCCACCAGTTGCACCGGCAGTTCGGCCTCCAACCGCGCAGGGCGCTCGGGCGTCGTGGGCGTCGCCTCGGACGGCGGCGGGCTCCAGGTAACCGCGCCGATGTGCTGGCCCGCCGAGGAGATCTTATCGGCTTCCCTGGCGAGGGCGCGGGAATCCGTGATCAACGTGCCAGCCAGGGCGAGGCGTACCGGGTGAGGCAGCTGGCGAAGGAACAGCTCGCGGAACAGAAAATCCGGAGAGTGCTCACCGAGCAACGAGAGCATATAGTCCATGCGCTCTGACGGGCGCGTGTCGCCGAGCTCGGGCAGAGCGAGCAGGCGCCGTGCGCGTGCTGCCGGTGAGAGGGCGAAAGCGTCGAGGAGGAGTGTCTTCAGCGCGTCGTATTTGTCAGCAGCCGGCGGGTGCTCGAGGAGGCTCAAGGCGCGGGCCGCGGTGGCGGAACCGAGCGCCGCCACAACATGGTGGAAGCGGGTGTCGTCCGCGGTGATGCCTCGCAGGGCGAACTGAGAGTCCGCCTGAGCGAACCAAACAGTCGCGTGAGCCTCCCAGAAGGTAGGCAGTTTAAGCGTCACTGCTGTATCCATGTCGGTAGGTCACCAATGAAGGAACTGCGCTCCAACGCGAGTCGAAAGAATTGACGCGACCAAAGACGGCATTCGTCCGAGTTGCTTTATTGAAACAAAACAGCTCAGGTATTCTGACAAGCCCGTTTATCGGGCAGCAATATATATACACATTTATGTCGGGAAGTTTGCCCGGCAAAAGCTATACCGGGCATGCCCGGGTGTCAAGGGCGAGCCTTGGAAAGGCGAGTCTGGACCTGCCCGGGCGTGTTTGGCTGCGGCCTGGCAAGTCGAGGCTGGGCGTGCCCGGGCGCTCTGGGCGAGCCCTGGAAAGGCGATAGCGGGCATGCCCGGACGCTCTGGGCGAGCCCTGGAAAGGCGATAGCGGGCATGCCCGGACGCTCTGGGCGAGCCCTGAAAAGGCGATAGCGGGCATGCCCGGACGCTCTGGGCGAGCCCTGGAAAGGCGAGAGCGGGCATGCCCGGGAAAGACGAGACCGGGCGTGCCCGGGAGGTTCGGGCGTGCCCGGGAACAGTGAGTCCGGGCATGCCCGGGAGAGGCGCGTCTGGCCGTGTTCTGGCCGGTGCAAGGCGATTGTGTGCATCCAGCGGTAACCGCTACAGCACCACCAACCATAAGGGGGTTGGAACAAACCGGAAGTAAAGCCCTAAACGGTGGTTCTAAACGTGCTGATAAAAAACAAGGCAGGCTTGATTTAGGAGCATGAATAATTAGGCATATGTGCAAGCAATGCATTAACTATTCACGTATGTAATATTTAATATAAATGCTAATTCCTGATTCAACATTAACTGTACTTTCATTACTGCCCCACAAACACGAAGCAAAAAGTGCGGTTAAGCAATTAAGTCTGTCCGTCTGTCCGTCTGTGCTATCAGTTTATGATCGAGGGACAGCTTATTTAAATTGGCTGTTATATTTTGAACACGAAACGGAACCCTGTCTGCATGTTTTTTTTGTTTGTTTTTTTTGGATACTGAATCGAGGCTCGTGAAAGAGCTAACATTTACTTCACAAACAAATCAACCAGACAAACAAAATATATAAAAAGAGGGTGCGGAAGACAAGATGGGGAGAGAAGGGGACGCACACAAACACAACATTTGAGAGCAGGGAGATGTGTGGGAGGGAGAGGGTTTGGGGGGAGGAGGCGTGGGAAGGGGGTGGGGGGGTGGGAGAAGTACAAAACACAAGGACACCAAGGACTTCCAGGACAGAAGTTGGTATTTCAAAAAAGTGGAATTGGGGTGAAATTAGCGGGGGTAGAAAAGATCAAGGTTTTGGATGGGGGGGGGGGGGGGGGGGAAGATAAGAGATGGTGGTGAACAGCTGTTTTAAAGACCTGGAGGGTGGAGTGGCATTGAAGAGAGTGAGGGAGTTTGTTCCAGAGGCGGGAGAAAAGAGGAATGAAGGAGTGAAGGTGAGCAGAGAGTCTTGATTTTGGCAGTTCAACCATAAGAGGGTTGCAGGCAGATCTTGTGCGACCTGTAGGAATATTTCCGGGACAGAGCCCAGAGAGAGCTGGGGGGGCAAGGCCAGAGAGGAGTCGGTAGAAGACGGAAAGACCACCAACCTGCCTGCGGTGAGTGAGTGAGAGGCCCTTGGAGTTAGCTTCATCGCGGGAGATTCCAATGATTCTGAACGCTTTGGTTTCAACAGCGTGAAGACGAGCGAGGTGTGAGGCAGGAGCACCAGCCCAGAGGGGAGAGCAGTATTCCATTGAGCTGCGGATGAAAGCCTTGTATGTGGTGAGGAGCTCAGGTGTGCCAAGGAAGGACTTCGCACGACGGAGGATGCCCAGTCGGCGACTGGCTTTGGAGGCCAGATTTGAAATGTGGTTTTCCCAGGAAAGATCACGGCAGATAGTGAGACCCAAAAGCTTGAGTGACAGAACTTATTGGAGAGGATTATTCAGAAAGTGGATGGGAGGGTTGTCCAGTCGGTCTTTTCGGAGAGACATCGTAAGAGTGTGAGATTTGTCAGGATTGAAAGACATGTTCCACTTGTTTGCCCAGTCTGTGATTTTGTCCAGGTCTGCAGAGAGTGAGGAGGCTGCAGACTGCCGATCTGAGGGATGAAGAATGGAGCGACAGAGAGTAGAGTCATCAGCAAAGAGATAGAGAGGATTTTCAAGAGAGTTAGAGAGATCATTGATGAAGACCAGAAAAAGCACAGGGCCCAGAACACTGCCTTGGGGAACTCCAGCCTGAACAGGAAGAGGAGATGAGAGAAACCCATTCAGGGCCACACGTTTACTACGACTAGAGAGGAAGTCCGCCAGCCATGCGTGGAGATTTCCATGGATACCAAAAGAGGATAGTTTGGTGAGCAGGGCGGGGTGCCAGACCATATCGAAGGCACGTGATATGTCAAGGGAGACAGCTCTAATTTCCTGTTTGGCATTGAGGACCTCCATCCATTGTTGAGAAAGCAGAAGCAGCATGTCCAGAGTAGAGTGACCAGGTCTGAAACCAAATTGATGATCAGAGATCAAGCCATTGGAGAAGACAAAAGATTTCATATCTGAAGCAATGATGGATTCCATGACTTTGCTGATAATTGGCAGAAGGCTGATTGGTCTGTAGTTGCTGGGATCTGTTTTTGCACCTTTTTTGTGCAAAGCGGTGATGTTGGCAGATTTCCAAGCAGATGGCAGATGACCTTGAGCAAAAGAGAGGGTGAAGAGAACAGAGAGAGGGAGTGAAAGAGCGGAAGGACAGGATTTTAGGACCCTTGGGCTGATGCCGTCAGGTCCAGTTGCAGAATCAGAGTCGAGGGTTGACAGAAACTTTTCCACCTTGTCAGGAGGAAAGGACACAGAGTCCCGGAGCAGCTGGGTACGACTGGGTACGGTGGGTACAGAGAGGGATGGGTTTGGGACAAAAGATTTAGAGGCAAACACAGAGTTGAGGCATTCAGCTTTTTCACGTGCGGAGTCAGCCATTTGGGCGTTTGAGGTGAGGGAGGGGATGGAGGGGGAACAAACACCAGAAACAGATTTGACCAGACGCCACCAGGATTTGGAAGAGGGAGACAGATAAGAGAGTTCGGTCCTGAGAACGGAGAGATATTGTTTCCTGGCTCTCCTGAGGGTGGACACACACTTGTTTCGGGCTTTGTGAAAGGAAATGAGATTTCCTTCCGTTGGATTTGCTTTCCAGGAGACGAAAGCAAGTTGTTTCTGGGCAATAGCCTCACGACAAGATTCCGTGTACCATGGATGGGAGGAAGGGTATGACAACTGAAGACGAGATGGGATAAATCTGTGCATGAGAGAGAGCAATTTACTTTGGAAGAATTCCCAGGATGAGTTGATGTCAGAGGCGGTAGAGATAGGAGACCAGTCCAGATGATTGCTGGCTGCTTGAAGACCATGCCAGTTGGCCTGAGTGAAATGCCAGACTCGTCGACACTGAGGAGGCTCTCTGAGAATGGTCAGAGAGATGTCCACTTTAACAAGCACATGATCAGATGAGCCGATTGGAGCAGAAGAAGAGCAGCAGACATTTTCAGGGAAGTTAGTCATAACCAAGTCCAGAAGAGAAGATGCTCCGTTGACTGAGATCCGGGTCGGGAAATTGACAGATTGCGTCAGTCCCAGTGAGTCACAGAAGTCCTTTGCTGAAGAGCTATGGCTGGTGAGAGAGGTACCCACACCCAGCCAACTGGCATGGTGACAATTGAAATCACCACATATGAGGAAGAGAGAGTTGGGATGGGTAGATAGAAGTTGGTCCATATTTATCAGACAGCGAGATGTAGATGGAGTCAGCACTGTTTGGTGGACGGTACAACACACATATGACCAAAATGTGGGAGCGAAGGGGAAGCCGTAGCCAAAGGTATTCCTGGGGGTGAGGTGGAGAGAGGGCAGTGCAGGGCAAGTGAGGAAGAGAGTTTTTTTTATAAAGATAGCAACCCCACCTCCAGGACGAGGCTCAGGTCTATCATACCGGAGGAGGGAGTAACCTGGGAGAGATACCAAGGATTCAGAGACATCATGAAGGAGGAAAGTTTCTGTTTAGCAGATCACGTCTGGTTTGTCAGAAGCAACCTGTATGGAGAGATCAGTCAAGTTTGAGTGAACGCCCCGGATGTTTGAGGTCCATACTGTTAAAGAAGAGGAAGGGGGAGCATCAGATACAGAACGGGGGGGGGGGGGGGGGGGAGCGGTAGGGTAAGATGTGGAAGAGGAGGAAGAGGTAGGGAGAGCTGTTGAAGGTGTGTCAGAGATTTCAGAATAGCTTGGAGAAAGGGAAGAATGGGGCGGCCAAAAGGTTTGATGGTGATTGGGTGAGGCGCAGTGAGGTGTTATTTGAGGAGGGCGAAGAGTGAGGCAGAAGGTTGGGGGAGATGAAGGTGAAAGTTGGAAGGGGGAAGAAGCGGGGAGGACGCTTTGAGGAGGAGGGGTGAGAGGGGAGTCTAGGAGGGGAGGAGCGAGGGAGAGTCTCGGAGGGGAGGGGTGTGGGGGGAGTTTAGGAGGGAAGGGGCAAGGGGGGAGATTTGAAAGGGATGGGTGATGGGGAAGATTTGGCGGGGAGGGGCAAGGGGGAAGATTTGAAAGAGATGGGTGATGGGGATGATTTGGCGGGGAGGGGCAAGGGGGTAGATTTAGAGGGGAGGGGTGATGGGGAAGTTTTGGAGGGGAGGGGTGATGGGGAAGTTTTGGAGGGAAGGGGTGATGGGGAAGATTTGGAGGGGAGGGGCAAGGGGGAAGATTTGAAAGGGATGGATGATGGGTAAGATTTGGAGGGGAGGGGCAAGGGGGAATATTTGAAAGAGATGGGTGATGGGGAAGATTTGGAGGGGAGGGGCAAGGGGGTAGATTTGGAGGGGAGGGGTGATGGGGAAGTTTTGAAGGGGAGGGGTGATGGGGAAGTTTTTGAGGGAAGGGGTGATGGGGAAGTTTTGGAGGGAAGGGGTGATGGGGAAGATTTGGAGGGGAGGGGTGAGATTGGATTTTGAAAAGTGTACGATTAATGGGAAACGAACATTTATTGCAAAATGAGTTTCTTGAGACCTTCGAGTCAAAAATACGTTTGAGGACGCTGAAGGATGGGGGGAGTGCTGGAGAGTTTAGGGAATGTATGAAAGAGGCACTGTAAGAGATGGAATTTTTTTTTGGAATGAATAGATTTGGTGAGCAAGTCGAAAGCATCCTTTTATAGAAGAAGAAGAAAAAGGTGTTATAGTATACGACAGAATACAGTTCTTCAGGGGACAGTTTAAACATTTTAAACAACGTGATCACGAACAACGTGGTCGAAGAGCGAACGAACAAAAAGAACGAACAAACGGATAAGAACAGAGAAGGAAATATTTTTTTGGTTTTTTTTTTTTGAGTTGAGATTTTAAACAAGGAAGTATGGGGTGAAAAGACCGGGAAAAACAGAGACCGAAAGTAATTGCAGCGCAATCGAAGAACCGCTAAGACAAAAACAAAGCCTCAAGCCAAGGTCGGACACGGTGGCCTACTACACTAGGCCTCAGAATACGCGACACGAACCAACCGACGATTCTGTACACAGGTATGAAAAACCAACATCGAGAATCCTATTAAAGACACACCAATAGGTACACACACCGAAAGAAAGATACAGTTTCGACAAAAACACAATTGTGAAAAATTACTTAACTTCGAAAGCGTGAGCGCATGGACAGGTGAACAGCTTATGTTCAAAAGTTGAACAGCTTATGAACCGTGATCCCTTACCGAAGTGGAGCTGGATACTTTTCAAGTAGTTTTGTCTGACTTTGTTTGTCTTTTCAATAGTTTGTCTGTTTGTTTGTGAACAGGATATCTCAAAAAAGTTATGGACGGATTCGGACGAAATTTGGTGGAGAGTTTCGGTGTGTGACATGGACGGAAGGGTTAGATTTTGGTGAAGATCTGGATTATGATCTGGATACTAGAATTTTCAAGTGATTCTTCACCATTGAGATCAGATGATACATAGCACGATGCCAAAAATGATACATAGCACGATGTTTCCAAAACGTTGTGAACGGATTTGAATGAAACTTGGTGGACATGTTGGGAGTGTGACAAGGATGAAACGATTACATTTCAGGAAGAAACGATTACATTTCAGTGAAGACCCGGATCCGGATAAGAGAATTGTTGATTTTAAAAAGTGATTCTTCATTTTGAGATAAGGTAAAAAAGATACAGAGCATGATATTTCAAAAAGTTATGGATGAGTTATGAACGAGTTATGACAAAACAAGGCGGATGAGTTGGTTAGGTTACAAGAACAAGTTGATTACATTTTGGTTCAGGTCCAGATCCAGGTCCGGCCTGTCAGTGGGATACAAAACGTAAACCGTTCAGCCTGGCTGGAAGGGGGCGAGGGCGGGGGTTAAGGGGGGGGGGGGGGAATGGGTGTCGCTTTGCTGGGCGCTGTCCTCGTTAGGTTATTTCTGCGAAATAACCTCAGAGTTGATCCCATTGTCTAGCTGTATGTACTTTCCCTCGAGACTAAAACATCTTCTTCCTCACAAACTACCTGACCAATATGGAGCAGATCTGGTACAATGTGTCAGGACAGAAAGGTCTCATGGGGTTGTGCCCCCCCCCCCCCCACCCCTATCCGGATACGGCCCCTATAAAGGAGGTGATAGAGGGGTTCTGCTCCAAAGCCACATTTCAAAGTTGGCCTACAAAACCAACTTGTTGGAGACAAAGTTGTCCTTATGTTCTAAATACAGGAAAGTAAACTTTATTTTATGTTCTTAAGACAGAAAAGTAAATTTTATTATATGCTCTTAATACAGGAAAGTAAACTTTATTATATGTTCTTAATACAGGAAAGTAAACTTTATTGTATACTTCATAACAAAGACAAAATGGAAAGTCATACCAATGACAAACTGCTACGTGCTGGGGTGTGTTCTATTACCAACTACAGACTTGGCATTTAATATGGAATATTTTTTTTGTGGGGGTGAACTTACTTTTCAAGATGTCTTAGAACCAAAAGTTCATTGGAATTATGTTGAAATTATTCTAGATTTTGTTAATGTGACCTTTAAAAGAAACAAAAACCACATTTGACATTTCGAAACAAATAAATGGATCCTTGAAAGTGATGTAAACTGATATCGAACTCAATTCATGGACAGTACTGTGTTAAACTTCTGTACGTTTTCCAGAAGTATCTCTTTATTTTGCACATTAGCCAAATTTTTTTTATAACAAAAACAAAAGTTAAATTACGACTGGGATTACGGACAGTAAAATTACAGTTCAGTACTTCGTGTAACCCCCACGAGCATTCAGGAGAGCACGTACACATTGAGGCATGCTGTTCACGAGATTTGCCAAGGTTTGGACAGGAATCGCTTGCCATGCAGTGACAATAGCTTGCTGCAATTTACGCACAGAGGTCGGCTGCTGGTCCAAGTGGTCGATTTGACGCGTTAATTCTGCCCACAAGTTCTCTATCGGATTCATATCCGGGGACATGGCAGGCCACTCCATATGCTCTACACCATGGTCAGCAAGAAAGTATTGGATCATGCGAGCACGATGAGGCCGTGCTTGTCATCTTGGAAGACAAAGTTTCCACGAAAGGCTGCACGAGCAAATGGAAGCATTGTTTCTTCCAGAATGGCCTTGTGCTTGAACTGGTTCAGGTTTCCATTCAGAACAACCAGGTCAGTTTTGCCCCCTGCATGAAAAGCAGCCGAAACGGCCACCCCACCACCTCCAGCTTGGACTCTTGGCACTATACAATCTTTGTTGTAGGCTTCATGCACTTGTCTGCACACTAGGACGCGACCATCTTGACAATAGACCAGAAAGCTAGACTCGTCACTGAAGATCATGTGATTCCAGTGTCCTGGCTGCCATTGACGGTGCTCTCTGGCCCACTGCAATCGGCGCTGGTGGTGCTGTCTGGTCAGGCGTGGCTTTCTCAGGGGACGCCTGGCACGATAGCCTGCTTGAA
Organism: Myxine glutinosa; assembly: GCF_964187855.1. Taxonomy (NCBI): domain Eukaryota; kingdom Metazoa; phylum Chordata; class Myxini; order Myxiniformes; family Myxinidae; genus Myxine; species Myxine glutinosa. The sequence continues at coordinate 335,051 of NW_027616355.1, read as the reverse complement.
CCAGTCGTTGGTTGACTAGCCTTCTGGATACAGGCACATTTGTCAGTTGCTGCCACTCAGCCCTAAGCCGATTAGCTGACTTGGTACGGCCATTGCGGACTAACCGGTGCAGCTGGCTATCATCCCTCCTTGTGGTTCTGCAGGGACGTCCTGGCCTCGGTATTGGAGTAGGGACACCCCTCTGAGCATTCACCCAGTTGGCCTGAGTGAAATGCCAGACTCGTCGACACTGAGGAGGCTCTCTGAGAATGGTCAGAGAGATGTCCACTTTAACAAGCACATGATCAGATGAGCCGATTGGAGCAGAAGAAGAGCAGCAGACATTTTCAGGGAAGTTAGTCATAACCAAGTCCAGAAGAGAAGATGCTCCGTTGACTGAGATCCGGGTCGGGAAATTGACATATTGCGTCAGTCCCAGTGAGTCACAGAAGTCCTTTGCTGAAGAGCTATGGCTGGTGAGAGAGGTACCCACACCCAGCCAACTGGCATGGTGACAATTGAAATCACCACATATGAGGAAGAGAGAGTTGGGATGGGTAGATAGAAGTTGGTCCATATTATCAGACAGCGAGATGTAGATGGAGTCAGCACTGTTTGGTGGATGGTACAACACACATATGACCAAAATGTGGGAGCGAAGGGGAAGCCGTAGCCAAAGGTATTCCTGGGGGTGAGGTGGAGAGAGGGCAGTGCAGGGCAAGTGAGGAAGAGAGTTTTTTTAAATAAAGATAGCAACCCCACCTCCAGGACGAGGCTCAGGTCTATCATACCAGAGGAGGGAGTAACCTGGGAGAGATACCAAGGATTCAGAGACATCATGAAGGAGGAAAGTTTCTGTTTAGCAGATCACGTCTGGTTTGTCAGAAGCAACCTTTATGTAGAGATCAGTCAAGTTTGAGCGAACGCCCCGGATGTTTGAGGTCCATACTGTTAAAGAAGAGGAAGGGGGAGCATCAGATACAGAACGGGGGGGGGGGGGGGGGGGAGCGGTAGGGTAAAATGTGGAAGAGGAGGAAGAGGTAGGGAGAGCTGTTGAAGGTGTGTCAGAGATTTCAGAATAGCTTGGAGAAAGGGAAGAATGGGGCGGCCAAAAGGTTTGATGGTGATTGGGTGAGGCGCAGTGAGGTGTTATTTGAGGAGGGGGAAGAGTGAAGCAGAAGGTTGGGGGAGATGAAGGTGAAAGTTGGAAGGGGGAAGAAGCGGGGAGGACGCTTTGAGGAGGAGGGGTGAGAGGGGAGTCTAGGAGGGGAGGAGCGAGGGAGAGTCTCGGAGGGGAGGGGTGTGGGGGGAGTTTAGGAGGGAAGGGGCAAGGGGGGAGATTTGAAAGGGATGGGTGATGGGGAAGATTTGGCGGGGAGGGGCAAGGGGGAAGATTTGAAAGAGATGGGTGATGGGGATGATTTGGCGGGGAGGGGCAAGGGGGTAGATTTAGAGGGGAGGGGTGATGGGGAAGTTTTGGAGGGGAGGGGTGATGGGGAAGTTTTGGAGGGAAGGGGTGATGGGGAAGATTTGGAGGGGAGGGGCAAGGGGGAAGATTTGAAAGGGATGGGTGATGGGTAGGATTTGGAGGGGAGGGGCAAGGGGGAATATTTGAAAGAGATGGGTGATGGGGAAGATTTGGAGGGGAGGGGCAAGGGGGTAGATTTGGAGGGGAGGGGTGATGGGGAAGTTTTGAAGGGGAGGGGTGATGGGGAAGTTTTTGAGGGAAGGGGTGATGGGGAAGTTTTGGAGGGAAGGGGTGATGGGGAAGATTTGGAGGGGAGGGGTGAGATTGGATTTTGAAAAGTATACGATTAATGGGAAACGAACATTTTTTGCAAAATGAGTTTCTTGAGACCTTCGAGTCAAAAATACGTTTGAGGACGCTGAAGGATGGGGGGAGTGCTGGAGAGTTTAGGGAATGTATGAAAGAGGCACTGTAAGAGATGGAATTTTTTTTTGGAATGAATAGATTTGGTGAGCAAGTCGAAAGCATCCTTTTATAGAAGAAGAAGAAAAAGGTGTTATAGTATACGACAGAATACAGTTCTTCAGGGGACAGTTTAAACATTTTTAACAACGTGATCACGAACAACGTGGTCGAAGAGCGAACGAACAAAAAGAACGAACAAACGGATAAGAACAGAGAAGGAAATATATATATATTTTTTTTGAGTTGAGATTTTAAACAAGGAAGTATGGGGTGAAAAGACCGGGAAAAACAGAGACCGAAAGTAATTGCAGCGCAATCGAAGAACCGCTGATACAAAAACAAAGCCTCAAGCCAAGGTCGGACACGGTGGCCTTCTACACTAGGCCTCAGAATACGCGACACGAACCAACCGACGATTCTGTACACAGGTATGAAAAACCAACATCGAGAATCCTATTAAAGACACACCAATAGGTACACACACCGAAAGAAAGATACAGTTTCGACAAAAACACAATTGTGAAAAATTACTTAACTTCGAAAGCGTGAGCGCATGGACAGGTGAACAGCTTATGTTCAAAAGTTGAACAGCTTATGAACCGTGATCCCTTACCGAAGTGGAGCTGGATACTTTTCAAGTAGTTTTTTCTGTCTTTGTTTGTCTTTTCAATAGTTTGTCTGTTTGTTTGTGAACAGGATATCTCAAAAAAGTTATGGACGGATTCGGACGAAATTTGGTGGAGAGTTTCGGTGTGTGACATGGACGGAAGGGTTAGATTTTGGTGAAGATCTGGATTATGATCTGGATACTAGAATTTTCAAGTGATTCTTCACCATTGAGATCAGATGATACATAGCACGATGCCAAAAATGATACATAGCACGATGTTTCCAAAACGTTGTGGACGGATTTGAATGAAACTTGGTGGACATGTTGGGAGTGTGACAAGGATGAAACGATTACATTTCAGGAAGAAACGATTACATTTCAGTGAAGACCCGGATCCGGATAAGAGAATTGTTGATTTTAAAAAGTGATTCTTCATTTTGAGATAAGGTAAAAAAGATACAGAGCATGATATTTCAAAAAGTTATGGATGAGTTATGAACGAGTTATGACAAAACAAGGCGGATGAGTTGGTTAGGTTACAAGAACAAGTTGATTACATTTTGGTTCAGGTCCAGATCCAGGTCCGGCTTGTCAGTGGGATACAAAACGTAAACCGTTCAGCCTGGCGGGAAGGGGGCGAGGGCGGGGGGTAAGGGGGGGGGGATGGGTGTCGCTTTGCTGGGCGCTGTCCTCGTTAGGTTATTTCTGCGAAATAACCTCAGAGTTGATCCCATTGTCTAGCTGTATGTACTTTCCCTCGAGACTAAAACATCTTCTTCCTCACAAACTACCTGACCAATATGGAGCAGATCTGGTACAATGTGTCAGGACAGAAAGGTCTCATGGGGTTGTGCCCCCCCCCCCCCACCCCTATCCGGATACGGCCCCTATAAAGGAGGTGATAGAGGGGTTCTGCTCCAAAGCCACATTTCAAAGTTGGCCTACAAAACCAACTTGTTGGAGACAAAGTTGTCCTTATCTATCTATAATTCCATTAATCTCTGTGTGTATGTGTGTATGTGTGTATGTGTGTATGTGTGTATGTGTGTTTGTATGTTTGTCTGTGACCGCTGTTTCTCGACAACCACGGGTCCGATATATATTAAACTTGCCAGGTATATTGCTGGGGACCCGAGGATGTGCCTTTTCAAGGTTTGAAATTAATCGGACAAGTACTTACCGAGCTATGGCGATTTAGCCGTTCGCCGTTCGCTTTGGCGTTGCGAATGGACCAAACCATTGCATGTAAATAGAGGGGGGGGGTTCTGTGGTCGTTGCGAATGGACCAAACCATTCATGTAAATAGAGGGGGGGGGGGGGGGGGTTCTGTGGTCGTTACTGCCACGTGGTTTCAAAGTTTTTTTTTGTTGTTGTTGTTTGCACGCATGTTTTTTTGCACCCACGTACGGGCACGCCCTAGGATGTTTACACACACACACCCCTACACAAATTTTTTTTTTTTTTTTTTTTGGCAAGGAACGGGCACCCACGTACGGGCACGTCCTAGCTTATATATAGTACGGGCATGCCCTAGTTTTCTAAATACAGGAAAGTAAACTTTATTTTATGTTCTTAAGACAGAAAAGTAAATTTTATTATATGCTCTTAATACAGGAAAGTAAACTTTATTATATGTTCTTAATACAGGAAAGTAAACTTTATTGTATACTTCATAACAAAGACAAAATGGAAAGTCATACCAATGACAAACTGCTACGTGCTGGGGTGTGTTCCATTACCAACTACAGACTTGGCATTTAATATGGAATATTTTTTTTGTGGGGGTGAACTTACTTTTCAAGATGTCTTAGAACCAAAAGTTCATTGGAATTATGTTGAAATTATTCTAGATTTTGTTAATGTGACCTTTAAAAGAAACAAAAACCACATTTGACATTTCGAAACAAATAAATGGATCCTTGAAAGTGATGGAAACTGAGATCGAACTCAATTCATGGACAGTACTGTGTTAAACTTCTGTACGTTTTCCAGAAGTATCTCTTTATTTTGCACATTAGCCAAATTTTTTTTATAACAAAAACAAAAGTTAAATTACGACTGGGATTACGGACAGTAAAATTACAGTTCAGTACTTCGTGTAACCCCCACGAGCATTCAGGAGAGCACGTACACGTTGAGGCATGCATGCTGTTCACGAGATTTGCCAAGGTTTGGACAGGAATCGCTTGCCATGCAGTGACAATAGCCTGCTGCAATTTACGCACAGAGGTCGGCCGCTGGTCCAAGTGGTCGATTTGACGCGTTAATTCTGCCCACAAGTTCTCTATCGGATTCATATCCGGGGACATGGCAGGCCACTCCATATGCTCTACACCATGGTCAGCAAGAAAGTATTGGATCATGCGAGCATGATGAGGCCGTGCATTGTCATCTTGGAAGACAAAGTTTCCTCGAAAGGCTGCACGAGCAAATGGAAGCATTGTTTCTTCCAGAATGGCCTTGTGCTTGAACTGGTTCAGGTTTCCATTCAGAACAACCAGATCAGTTTTGCCCCCTGCATGAAAAGCAGCCCAAACGGTCACCCCACCACCTCCAGCTTGGACTCTTGGCACTATACAATCTTTGTTGTAGGCTTCATGCACTTGTCTGCACACTAGGACGCGACCATCTTGACAATAGACCAGAAATCTAGACTCGTCACTGAAGATCATGTGATTCCAGTGTCCTGGCTGCCATTGACGGTGCTCTCTGGCCCACTGCAATTGGCGCTGGTGGTGCTGTCTGGTCAGGCGTGGCTTTCTCAGGGGATGCCTGGCACGATAGCCTGCTTGAACCAGTCGTTGGTTGACTAGCCTTCTGGATACAGGCACATTTGTCAGTTGCTGCCACTCAGCCCTAAGCCGATTAGCTGACTTGGTACGGCCATTGCGGACTAACCGGTGCAGCTGGCGATCATCCCTCCTTGTGGTTCTGTGGGGACGTCCTGGCCTCGGTATTGGAATAGGGACACCCCTCTGAGCATTTCGTTTCAGGATCTTTGACACCTGACCTTGAGTGATGCCATACTGCCGAGCAATAGCACGCTGTTTCATGCCGTAATTTCGTAAAGCCACCACTCCATGACAAACAGCATTGTCGAGTTGACGGACCATCTCCAGAGGAAGTGGCAATAACTTTTGGAGACGTGCAGCAGTTGTTTTCCACTAATACAGAACGCAACAACCCTTGTATACCCGAATGTGAAGCCAATCATCAAATGCACCTGTCCGTACATTTTGCCACGCCACCTGTGATATAATCCTGTTGTTGACTTCTTGCTGCGACAGACAATCAGTGACATGGTTCTTTTAACAAATAAATCACCAAAGTGTAAAAGAAACTCACTAGATTGATATACTGAGTTAAGAAAGTAAACCCAAGTCAAGAAAAAATATATATTCCATATTAAATGCCAAGTCTGCATATATAACGGAACTCGGTATATGCCTCTGCCAGGCTGAACAGTTTCACTTTGTGTCCCACTAATAGACTGGATTTGGATCTGGACCCGAACCAAAATCGAATAGGCTTGTTCTTGTCGCCTAAACAACTCATTCATCTCGATTTGCCATATAGTGGGGGGGCCAATGTAGCAGATTGAAATGCCCGGTGAAATTGCTTGTTAATTTTTGGACACTGGTTGGGCTGTCTTTAGGGATGATATAAGTTCTAGAAAAAATATGTCTCCAATTGTTTCAAGTTCTTTATGGCGGCCATTTTGGATTTTCAAAATGGCGGATGTCGAAAACGTAAAATTCCATTATCTTGGCTTCTAAATGACCTAGAGTTTCGATTCTGGTGTCCAGTTGTACATTTTTGGGGATAGAGAATTGAATGAAACCTTCTTTAATAACCTACAAGGGATAAAAATAGGTTTTTATGGCACAGCCGAACCAGTGTCCAAAATCTAACTTAATGCACATCTATCTTAATTGTTATTTGTTATTTGTATGTTCCAGATTCGTGACCCTGAGCTATGATGGAGCCAAAAAGCAAGAAAACCAAGAAAGAAACTGATTTCACACTTTGCATTCAGTGCCAGGATCCCCAAGGTGCACTAGTGACTGAGCCAGCACTGGGCTCATATGCAAAGTTTCTCCAGTTCATCCAGGAGAGGGCACGATATGGTGATGCCGACTTCAAACAGATCAGCGAACGATTAAGCTGTTTCACTGCCACTGACTTGAGGAACAATAAAGCAAAGTGGCACCGGGCATGTTATGGATCTACATGCAACACTGCTCACCTGGAGCGTGCTAGAGTTCGCCACCAGAAAGCCTGCGAACATGGCGACACCCAGCATCTTCATAAGAGGTGTGGACGTCCTTCTTCTGCACCTGCCGCTGCAAGTACCTCAGGTTCTACGCAAGACGAGACTCTTCGCTTCACACGTTCATCATCAACTCCATTCAACAGAGACCTTTGTTTCTTCTGTCAAGAGGTCACTAAGGAAAGTGTACATGTTGTATGCACGTTCAACGCAGGTAAACAGCTGAAGAAAGCTGTTGAAGAAGGCAGCAACCACAAGTGGAAAGTTCAGCTGAGTGCTGCCATCAGTGCACATGATGCTCATGCGATCGACGTCAAGTATCATCTCCCATGCTGGGTGCAGAATGTCCAACGTGCTCCCAAGAGTGGGACATCAAGTGATGACAAAGAACACATACTGCAAGAAACTAATGTTATCAAAATAGCCGCAGACATTGAGTTTGTCAGCCTTGTTCGCTCTCTACTCCAAGCTGGTGAAATTCTCAACATGTCTGACCTGAAGTCGGTTTACTCCAGGATTCTTGACAATAATGGTGTGCACAATGTCCCATCACCTACTACCCAAGGCATGAAGGAGAAAATCAACTCTCACATTGATGACGTTCACTTCATGAGAGGAAAGAAGCCAAGAGTCCACTGTTCAAGTTTGTGCGACGCTACATGCGGATGATAATGCTGATATACACATTCATCCGTGCCACCCGTGATGGACAATTTGAGCTTCACCTGTCTTCACTGGATGAGATGTGCATATACTTCTTTGCACATGACAAACAGAAATATGCCAGGCTGACTCCCCGGTACCTTGCAGAGCTGAAGGCCCTGAAGATGACAGATCCAGGGATCTACCAAGAGTTCATGGATGGGAACTTCAGTGTCCATAAGAATGAAATCCCCTTCTGTGCTGTAGGTGTGGACCATGCACTGGAGCACATCAACAGGATCATGAAGGTGACAGGGGGTATTGTGGGCATTACCCAGAATGCCAGTGCCCGCGAAAGGTTCTTTCTGACAGCACCAGAGCTGAGTAGGCTTGCTGAAGAAGCCCGTCAGATGGCTGGCTCACAATCAGCTACACGCAAGGAGCACCACGACCTATCAACCACAGTCTGGGCTCGGCAGGAAGACAGCATTCGTCGACTGAAGAATGTGATCAGAGAGTCCATGAATCCCATGACGCATGAGGGTGAAGACCTGACGACTATCATCACCAAGGTGGTGATGCCAGCTGAAGTACAGAAGGATGTCTGCAACCAAGATGAGATTGGTCAGAAAGCGTATAACACGTTTGTTGCAGAGCGCATCAACACAAATGAAATCAACCTTTGGGCCAGAATGGGAAAGGTCAAACTGAAGATGTGGAAGAGTGCCAGGAAAGCTGTGAAGCACAAACTGGCAGACAAGGTTGTAGAGCTGAAAGACGACAGGTCACTGTTTGCGCGCATGCTGATCGTGGCCCGCTCACGACCAGAGATCAACTTGAAGGATGCCATAGGTCAATATGAATTCACCGCGCTTCCACGAACCCTCTTTGCAATGGCTGGGACACTACTACCATGCACAGACAAAAGCAAGCTCATGGGCATCCTAGAAGATCTACCCAAGAAGTCAACTGGCACTGGTCAGCAGCCAGACGACGACAATCCTGAACATACTCCACCCCCTCCCAAGAAGGTGACTGTCATAGACGGCATGGCATTAGTGCAGGCAATGGGTAAGCCACAATGGGTCAAAACATGTGCCCAGTGGGCTGGCCATTTCAATGCAACACTGGACTGCAAGACCAACGGGTATGATGAAGTCCACCTCGTGTTTGACCGATATGATCTGCCAAATTCACTGAAAGAGGCCACACGGGAGAGGCGCCAAGGTGGCAAGCCGCCCACTGCTTACCACGTTCAAGACAGCACCCCGATTGGGAAACTGACAGCAAAACAGTTCCTGTCGCACACCAACACCAAAGATGAGCTAACTGTCTATCTGGCAAAGAAAGCTCTGTGTCACTTTGAGGGGACTACCAAGGTCTTCATCGTCACTTCAAGGCAGGATGTCTTCTCCAACTGCATGGATGTACAGCATCTCCGTAGCTCCCAGGAGGAGGCTGATACGAGGATCTTTCTTCACAGTCTAGATGCCGTCCGAAGAGGTGCAACACAGCTGTACATTCAGTCACCTGATACTGATGTATTCATCCTAGCACTCCACCGGTACCATGAACTATGCAAAGACACATACTTCATCACGGGTGTGGGGAACAAGAAGAGGCAAATCTCACTGGAACCAATAGTACATGAACTTGGTGTCAGGAAGGCTGCAGCCCTACCAGGATTCCATGCATTCACGGGAGCAGACCAGACTGGTCGGTTTGCCGGCAAGGGAAAGCTCACATGTTGGCAAGCCCTCAATAGGTGCTCTGTTGAGGTGGTATCTGCGTTTCATGACCTTGGGGCCTCTGAGGAGCTGAGAGCTGACACAGAAAGTGACATTGAGGCATTTGTATGCCAGCTGTATGAGCCTCGTACTACAGTTGTGGATGTGGGCAAGCTGAGGTGGAGACTGTTTACCAAGAAACAGCTAGAGGCACAGAAGCTGCCACCAACACGGGGAGCTTTACATGAAGCCATTGCTCGTGCACATTTCCAGGCCATGGTGTGGCATCAGGCTGATGTACCGGACCCCCAGATTCCACAACCAACAGAACATGGATGGAGAGCAGAAGGAGATCAGCTGGTGCCCATCACAACCAAGGACCCTCCAGCCCCAGCTGCCATCACACATCTAATCAAATGTAACTGCAAGAAGACCCAATGCATGTCTCACTGCTCATGCAGGTCTCAGCATCTCAACTGTTCTGAGATGTGTATGTGTGGGGCAGATGAAGAGGTGTGTGGTAACACGGGTCAGGAGCGCCCCATGGGAATCGATAACACTGATGATGAGGAGGATGGAGATCCTTCAATGTAACAATGAACACTGCCAACTAAAAATATTGCACAAAGACATTATAAGTGTACATTTGAACACTAAAGTCCAGCCTTTATGTGATTTAGAAGTGAAAATGATGGAAAAAAATATATATATGTGTTGGCATAAGTGCGTGAAAATCCAAGATGGCTGCCATAAGAACCCTTTTGATCATATGTAGGTGTATAAATGTGTGTTTATTGGATTAAGTATCCGCAAATATGTACATTTGGACACCAAAATTAACACTCTAGGTCATTTAGAAGCCAAGATAATGACAATTTCGGTTTTCAACAAACGCCATTTTGATAATCCAAAATGGCCGCTATAAAGAACTTGAAAAAAATGGAGACATATTTTTTCTACAACTTCTATCATCCCTAAAGACAACCCAACCAGTGTCCACAAATTAACATTTGAATTCAACGGGAAAACATTGGCCCCCCCACTAATAATCCGTTCACAACGTTTTGAAATATCTTGCATATCGGCCCTATCACTCAATGGTAAAGAATCACTTTAAAACATCGTATCCGGATCCGGGTATTCACCAAAATCGAATCATTTCCTCCTTGCCACATACGCTACATCTCTGCCAAATTTCGTCCGAATCTGTCCACAACTTTTTGAGATATTTTGTTGACAAACGGACAAACAGATAGGGGTGAAAACACAACGTCCATCCACCTTTGATGGCGGAGGTGATAAAGGACATTCACAAACTTGTACTTTTCATCGTGTTGGATGGAATTTGAATGCCATGTTCTATTAATGATGAATTATTTTTATCGTGCCATAAAAGTATTATTACGTTGATGGGGGAGGACAGAGATTACCTTAGAAGAGATAGAACTGTGCAGGAATAACATGGACCGCGTGTGAGTCGAAAGCCAATCTCGATGTAAAGGAAGTAGGTTCTTATGTTCTTATGTCTATATCTGTTAATGTTGGCTTAAGGAATGTGTTTGAATGGGCACGATTCGAGGGTCGTGCTTGTGATAAGATAGAAAGGGATTAAAGTTACGGAAACGTCTGTAAAATCTCATGTAAACTTCCACCGGGCGTGCCGGGTGACATCTCTGTTGAACATTGTTCACAAAAGCCCAGAAAATCTAGGCAGAAAGCAGAGGCGGCATTCTACTCGGCAGAAGGAGAGAGGGGGCGGAGCTATAATCGTCCCGTGCATGGGGGTGGAGCTCCACGCCTGTAGGAGGGGCAAGCGTTGTCAAGGGAGATGAGGGAGGAGAAAAAGAGAAGCGAGTTCGGTGTGCTAAAAGGAGCGGGAGCTGTTCTGAGAGGATTGCACCATCTGTGAGGAGAACTCAAGGACTGGAGAGGAGCTCTCGCAGGCTGAGGAGAGATTTAAGGATTAAGGAGGTCATCCTGCTTACCTGCTTTGGTCCTGGTGTTATCTTCGTCCTCCCCTCCAGTATTATTCAGTCCAACCATTCTGTCCAGTCCAATATAATCCAATCCAATGGAATCCAGTGCTTAGTTTCCCACCTCCCCCAGTGCTCAGTAGAGCAGAGGTCATATATATACGACACCGATACTGTATTTTGATAATTATAAACTGAAAGGTAAAAGATTGGTTTAAAAACAACTCCCATGCACTTCTGGAGATGTCACTTCCCGTTTCCTGAGAGGCACGTGTTACAGGTGTTAGCTTGTGTTGATAACCGCCCAGTGTACTGTGCACATACACTTCCGGAGTGACCTCCGGGCCGGAAGTGCCGGATGCGGAACATGGCTTGCTCGAACTACTAACGGCTCCCTGTCCTTTTATACGAGCGTCTGAAACATGGTGACAGAAGTGGCTTGATGCAAGTTACCCCATAACGGACTCCTTCAAGCACCACCGCATGTACAAAAGTGAGTAAATAACTGTGATCTCCCGCCACAACGTGCTGTGCTGAAACGCCTCGGGCATAGGCTTTTTGATCAACATGGCTGCCAACATTCCACCCCCGGACACGATGAAAATGCGTGGTGACTGGAGCAGTAATTGGGACAATTTTAGAGCTGAATTTGAGGATTATCTACTCGCAACCGGTCTGAATGAGAAGCCAAGGGAAGTGCAAGCGGCAACTCTGAGAAGGGTGATGGGCAGCGAATGTCGTCATGTTTATAAGCACAACTTGAATCTCATTTTCACAGCCGAGCAGGAGAAAGACGTGTTGGCCATACTAATTGCGTTAGAGACGTACTTCAAGCCGGCAAGAAACGTGATTTTTGAACGATACGTGTTCGGCAGCTGTAAGCAAGAAGAGGGAGAATCGATTGACAATTTTGTTACGCGTCTCAGAGAGAAAGCGGCATCTTGTGAATATGGCTTATTGAAGGACGAGCTGATTGGAGAGAAAATCGTTCTCGGCATTGCTAATGAGAGTACACGCCGTCGCCTCCTGAGGGAACGGGATTTAACCCTAAACACAGCCATCGAGACATGCCGGGCAGCGGAGCTCACGGACATGCGGATGAAAACAATGGAGCAGGAAAAGCCGCTGTTCGACAGTGTCAATGTCACAGCGAGGCAACAGTACAGCAGGACCGGCTCTCCAAAAGCGACAAGGCAAAACGACCACCCTCCCAGCATGTCGACAGACGACCGGGCCACATGTAAATACTGTGGCAATGCACACAGACGAGGACGAGAACACTGTCCAGCCTATGGTAAGGCATGCAGGTTATGTGGCACGGCTAATCACTTTGCCAAAGTATGCTTTAAGACTGGGGTGGGGAACCTCCGGCCTCCGGGCCGTATATGGCCCGCGAGACCGTTTGATCCGGCCCACGAGGCAATTCATCTATCTATAAAAAAAAATTTTTTTTTTTTTTTTTTTTTTTTGTATACAAGATCGAGGCTCGTGAAAGAGCGAACATTAATCACACAGAAAGACAAACCGACACATAAAACATATAACATCGGGAGCAGTAGACAAGATGGGGAGAGAGGGGGAAGGACACAAACACAACATTTGAGAGCAGGGACCGAGAGACATGGAGACATCGAGAGATCTGTGAGAGGGAAAGGGCTTTGGGGCGGGGGCATGGGAAGGGGGGGCATGGGAAGGGGGGTGGGAGAGGTATAAAACATATGGACACTGCCAGGACTTCCAGGAAAGAAGTTGGAATTTCAAACAAGGTGGATCTGGGGTGAATTAGTGGGGGTAGAAAAGATCAAGGTTTTGGATGGGGGAAGATAAGAGATGGTGGTGAACAGCTGTTTTAAAGACCTGGAGGGAGGAGTGGGATTGAAGGGAGTGAGGGAGTTTGTTCCAGAGGTGGGGGAAAAGAGGAATGAAAGAGTGAAGGTGAGCAGACAGCCGAGATTTCGGCAGTTTAACCATCAGAGGGTTGCTGGCAGATCTTGTGCGACCTGTAGGAATATTTGGGGGACAGAGCACAGAGAGAGCTGGGGGTGCAAGGCCAGAGAGGAGTCGGAAGAAGACAGAAAGACCACCTACCTGCCTGCGGTGAGTGAGTGAAAGGCCCTCAGAGATAGCTTCATCGCGGGAGATTCCAATAATTCTGAAAGCTTTGGTTTCAACAGCGTGAAGCCGAGCTAGGTGTGAGGCAGGAGCACCGGCCCATAGGGGAGAACAGTATTCCATTGAGCTGCGGATGAAAGCCTTGTATGTGGTGAGGAGCTCAGGTGTGCCGAGGAAGGACTTCGCACGACGGGGGATGCCCAGTCGGCGACTGGCTTTGGAGGCCAGCTTGGAAATGTGGTTTTCCCAAGAAAGATCATGGCAGATAGTGAGACCCAAAAGCTTGAGCGACAGAACTTCTTGGAGAGGATTGTTGAGAAAGTAGATGGGAGGGTTGTCCAGTCGATCTTTTCGGAGAGACATAGTAAGAGTGTGAGATTTGTCCTCCCTTTGCTCGAGTTCTACAAACTGTATGTACGTGCTGAGGATTTTCCCATTCTGAGGAGACATGCACTGAAGTTTGCATCACTGTTTGGGACGACCTACAGCTGTGAGCAGTTCTTTTCAAAACTGACTTGCAAAGACTCGGTTTCGCTCAAGACTGACTGACCCAAACCTGCAAAACCAGCTGCGAGTAGCATCATCATCACTACCACCTGACACCAAACGCCTCGCCAAAGAGAAACAGTTCCAGCCATCGCATTAGGTGAGTCCGATATATGTATTCAATAATTTAGCATGGCCCTCGAAGGATGTTCTAAAAATCGAAATGGCCCTCGACAGGAAAAAGGTTCCCCACCCCTGCTTTAAGAGCACGAGAAGGCCCGCAGAAGGGCAGCTGCACAAGGTGGAAAATACTGAATCTGAAGAGGAAGATGATAACAGTGGCAATTTCATTTACACAAGCGAGTGCATCGGTGCTGTGAGGTCGAGAGGGAAAAAAATGGTTCATCACACTACAACTGCATAACAAGTTACAGCAATGCCAGCTTGACTCTGGGGCAACGTGCAACGTAATGAGCCATAAAGACAAGATGAATATCGCACCGAAAGCGCGACTCTTACCAAGTAACACGAGACTGAAGTTGTATTCTGGCGAGTTGTTGAAGTCACTGGGACTTTTCAAAACAAAGTATGTAATATGTGGACGAACACACAAGCTTGAGTTCGAAATTGTGGAGGTCAGTCAGAAACCCCTGTTGTCAGGCTCCACATGTGAGCGCTTGGGACTGATGCACTTCACTGTCCCCGCTGAACTGCACAAAATGGAGCACCATCTGACTGGGCCTTTGACCAAACAACAGCTCATAAGCATGTAAAACGATGTTTTCAATGGGCCAATAGAGTCAGTTCCAGGAGAAATACATTTTGAACAGGCCGCCCAAATCCGTCCAGTCCAGTGCTCCCCACGCAATGTACCCGTGGCCATGAAGTCCGCCGTGAAGGCACAGCTGGACAGACATGAGGGAGATGGGCACATTACCACTGTGACTGGATAAGTAACATGGTCATAATAAAAAAGCTTGAGAAGCTGAGAATTTGCATAGATCCAAAGTTTTTGAACCAAGCACTGCAAAGATCTCACTACCTCATGCCAACACTTGAAGATGTCTTATACAAATTACCAAAGGCACGGGTATTCACACTTGTAGATGCACGTGATGCCTTTTTACAATGCAAGCTAGACGAGAAGAGCAGTCACATGACAACATTTTGGACTCCCTGGGGCAGGAAACGGTGGCTCAAACTGCCTTTTGGAGTCTCCGTAGCACCAGAGGTGTACCAACGCAAGCAGCATGAGCTATTGGCTGGACTAGATGGAGTAGAGCCCATTGCAGATGACATCCTCATTGTTGGCTGCGGGGATACAGATGACGAGGCAGATAGTGACCACGATGCAAAGGTACTGGCGCTGATGGACCGCTGCAGGCACATTAAACTAAGACTTGGCCTGAAAAAGCTGCAGTTCAAAGTAGCAAAGGTCCGTTTCCATGGACATGTACTGTCTTCAAATGGCCTGACGGCTGATCCTGAAAAGGTGAGAGCCATTCTGGAAATGTCACACCCAACAGATGGGAAGGCGGTCCAGCGTTTCATTGGCTTTGTGACCTACCTTGCCAAATTCATGCCACACCTTTCTGAGGTTTGTGAGCCGTTGAGACTGCTGGACAAGGATGCGATATGGCATTGGCTACCGAAACATGATGCTGCAGTGCAGGAAATAAAGCGCCTGGTCACCACGCTGCCTGCATTAAGGTACTATGACATCTCAAAGCCAGTCACTATACAAAGTGACTCAAGCCAAAATGGACTGGGGTGCTGTCTCATGCAAGAGGGACAACCGGTTGCATTTGCATCAAGGGCGCTAACGCGGACGGAACAAAACTCTGCACAAATCGAAAAAGAATGCCTGAGCATAGTGTTTGCCTGTCAACGCTTCCATCACTATCTGTATGGCCGGGAAGTGATCACGTCAGAGACTGATCACAAGCCGCTCATTGCCATTTTCAGCAAGCCTCTCCTAAGCACACCTAAGCGGCTCCAGAGCAGCTCACACTCCAGAACTACAGCCTCAGGGTTGTGTACAAGCCTGGGCCTAAAATGTATATCAGCGACATGCTCAGCAGGGCAACAGCAGCGGTCAGTACTTCCAATGTGGAACATGAGCGACACACAGTTTGTAGCATGCAGCAGGAGCAGTATGATGTGGAGCAGATCAATCAGGCAGATTACCTGAACGTCACTGATTGACACCTGCTTCAGATCAGACAGCACACAGACAGAGACGAATACCTGCAAGCACTAAAAGCTGTTGTCTTGACCGGGTGGCCTGACCAGAGAGAGGAGACATCTCTTGCTGTTAGAGATTATTGGCTATGCAGAGATGAAATCAGTGTGCAGAATGGCATGCTGTTCAAAGGTCAGAGAGTTATCATACCAAAGTCTTTGCGCCCAGAGATGCTGGCATGAATCCACTCCAACCACATTGGAGGGGAAGCATGCTACAGGCAAGCACACGATAGTCTCTTCTGGCCAAACATGCAAGCAGAGATCAAAGACTTTGTCAGTAAATGTTCCGTGTGCAATGAATATGCACATGAGTAGCAAAAGGAGACGATGATGTCGCATGAGTTGCCCACACAGCCCTGGCAGATCATCAGCATGGACTTATTCAAGTACATTGGGAAAGACTTCCTCCTGATGGTCGATCACTATTCTGACTTCTGGGAAATTGAGCTGCTCCCAGACCTGTTTGCTGAGACAACAATCCGGCGATGCAAGGCACAATTCGCACGTCACGGTCAACCGGACCGTATAATCTCTGACAATGGGCTTCAATTTGCAGGCGAGCAATTCAGACGCTTTACCATCGAAGGGGAATTCGAGCATCTCACATCCTCTCCACACACCCAAAGGCCAATGGCAAAGCTGAGTCTGCCGTCAAAATCGTAAAGAACCTGTGCAAGAAAGCTACATGTGATGGCAATGACCCCTGGAAGGCCATACTCCAGTGGAGGAACGCACCAACGGAGGGCATGGATAGCAGCCCAGCGCAGCGCTTAATGTGAAGAAGGCTGAAAACACCTTTACCCTGTGACCAACAAGTTGCTCGAGCCTTGTGTTGTGCCAGGTGTTTTGGAGAAACTGCGTCAAAAAAGCAGATATCCAAGCTCAGCTATGACAGGTCAGCCAGAGACTTACCTGAACTAAAAGTTGGTGAGTACATCCGTATGAAACCATTGCCTGGAGACCGAACTGGTCGCTGGAAAATAGGAACCTGCGTGCAACAGGTTGCCCCACGCTTCCTTCTTATGAGGGCGCCTTTTTTATAATAAAAAAAGGAAAAAAATCAAACATTTAAACAGCCTTGGACGTGCACCTTGACCCCATGGCCAAGGCACACCATCCATCAAGACTGTCCTCCCATTAGCATACTCATGCACCTCAACCCAAAGGCTGAAGCACGTGGTCAATCAAAAACACATGCATCCTGACCCCGAAGGGCCCATGCTCCTATCTCGTGGATGTGGAGGGTGCCCTGTATCGCCGCAATCGCGTGGACCTGAGAGTAGCTGAGTCAGCACCATCTCCCTGTTATGTACAGCCCTCGGATGGGCTAGTAGAAGAAAGGCACAACCGGAGCATCACAAGACCGGATGTGCAAAGTGAAGACAAAACTGCCATTGAGCCTGAAGGCTGCAATGAATGAATGAATGAATGAATGAATGATCGTTTTAAGGCCATTTTCCCCACTAGAGCAGGGGTTAGCCTTGCGGGCCCCATGACAACCATGGTTCCCTGTTTGAGGCAATGTTTTTATGGCCGGATGCCCTTCCTGGCGCCAACCCTTAGTCGACTCTTACGATGCGCAGGGATACGGTGTACCTATTCTAAACCGGGGTACACACCGGGATGCTGCAATGCTAAGAAGAATTTGGTGAGAGTGAGCACACCAGCAGGGAGGACCTGCAGCACACCCTCAACACCGGCCATGGTCAAAGAGCCTCTTTCACACAGGAGCCCTGTTTTCTCCCGCAGTGGAAGACTGTCAAAACCCCCAAACAGACTCGATCTGTGAACTGTTGCAAGTAACAGCAAGGACATTTAGTTATTGATTTGATGTCATTGATTGGTGGAAATGTTCAGCTCCTGGCATAATCCTATGTTATAGTTTAGCCAGAATATTTCCCACGGGTGACCCCACTAGTATTCTATTGTTATGTTGTGTTACCAGTTTACATCTCTTTTCGAAATTTTGGGAGAATAGATTGCATCACATGATATTAGTAATGTTAAAAAAGGGAGATGTTACAGTTGTTAGCTTGTGTTGATAACACCGTCCAGTGTACTGTGCACATGTACTTCCGGAGTGACCTCCAGGCCGGGGGCCCGGGAGTGCCGGACACGGAACATGGCTTGCTCGAACTACTAACGGCTCCGTGTCCTTTTATACGAGCGTCTGAAACAGCACGCGCTGTGAGTTTGTTCGTTGTACGGTAGTTTCCTGATACGAACTGGAGATCTTAATCAACTTAAGTACGTCCACGAGAACACAATTACCATCCGGTTCTTGTACATCCATCGGAAATCGGATCGTATGTCGTGTGACGTAACATGTCGTGACATCGTAACAACGATCTCCGGAATAGCGACTTCACTTGTCATTTTCAATGTCCCTCCTTTGACATGCTGGGAACCGAAAGTGAGGTCGAAACAGGGTCGTGCTTACATAAGGGGACATTTGGACCTTCACTGCCGTGTTGTATCGTCTTACATACTTCATGCAGGGCGATTCAACTGATGGACGTGAACCTGGGGCTGGAGGACCCGTCCACCGTCACTTGTGGTTGACTCGTCGGTGGACGTTCGAAATCCTACGTCGTATTTCACGAGGAGCATGCGGGTTATCGCCAGCACCTTGATCAAATTACAAATTCCTGTTCCTTATAACCCGATTAACAACGAGTACCATAACACAAACCGGAATATCTTGAATGGAATCGTTAAGATTTTTGAGAATTCCATTGCATCGTGTTCTGTGTGATCTACAGTATCAAGATGGCCCATAACAGTGCCTTGTTGGTCCAACTGCAACAGAAGGCAGTGGAGGCAGATGCTTTGATCAGTAGTCTGAAGGTGCAGTTGGCAGATCTCCGCCAGAAAACAAGTGAGCTCGTTTCAACAACCTTTGTAACAGTAGTTTCTGATACTAACTGAAGTCTGTGCCAAATTACACATTTCCAAACAATCTATGGATAATCGTGGGGAAGTATGTTGTATGCATGTATCATCTCCTCCTCCAGGAGGATTTGGCCTTGGAAGCTGTAACTTTTCGAGATTAATGATGCCATCCCGAAGTTGTGCACGTGCAAGTTTCGATTGATTCCATCGTTTTGAATTTTTTTTTACCCACATCATGGCATTTTCTTCCTTTGGGGGTGGGTGGGGAAGTGGGGGAGGAGAGAGGAGTAATGCAATTATAATTTTTTGAGATATATAAGCACGTCGTATTATACATGCAGATAAGCAGAAGGCAGGTTTTTTACTTCCCCTACATACATCTTTTTTTTTCATTTTTTATTTTGGAGCGATCGAGGCAGCGGTTTGTTGCCCATACATCTCCCAGATATATGGATGTGTCAGAAGAATGTGATGCATGCTTGGAACAAGATCTCCCTTAGGGTGGGTACTCTGCAATGTTATTAAAATAACACGACCTCCACTGGCTGCTCCAGTAGGGTGTGGGTGCTTTTCGTGTTATCAATATAGTGGAAGTATTATTGGTTAAGATAACTCATGTAACTATAGGCCTCTGTATCCATTTTTGGATATTAACAGTGTACATAAACCTTTAAGTGACAACTATTTAGAACGTGCGTTAAAATGTGAAATTTAGACTTCCACTCCACCCTCCCCCACATGCATATAATGGATACCTTTTCCATTTATTTCATTCTTAACTCCACCTCCCTCCACTTCCACAACCGTTCCCACTTTTTCCCACTCCTCATACGATTCCTAACACAAACTTATTTTTAGCTCACCTGGAAAGTAGTTCTGGGTAGCATATGCGATCAGGGGCGTATCTACGGAAAAGAGCGCCTTTGGCAAGCTCTGAAATTGCGCCCCTGTCCAAACATCTGACACCCATCTTTTAGGTTAACTTTACCATAAAATCAGCTCAAAAATACAAGTCAAGGTCGTTAATCTTTTAATTAACAAATTATGGCACTACATGAAAATTACAACTGCACCTTCCTTGCTTTCACTGATGCAAATTGGTCTATGATGTGCTCAAAGTCAGTTTTTTCAGTTTCTTCTCTTTCTACACTCAGCAGAGCAAGATCACAGAGTCTGCCTTGACCCATGGAGGCTCTCAAATACGAAAGTATTTGTTTTAACTTGCTGAATGATCTCTCACAGCTGGCGATGGAAACTGCGATGGTAACATTATCTGAATAGCAATGCGAAGATTGGGGAAGATGCTCTCATCTCCATACTGAACAATTAATTCGAGAAGCTCTTCAGGTCTTGATATTTTCATGTTGGCCCGACTTGATAGTAACATTCTGCAATCCAAAATTTCTTCATATAGCTGCTGTCCATCAACATAAGAGCTTCACAATTCGCCCAAATTTTCGCACTTCTTCTTTTGGTCGTTATTGTCGACGCCGTAACACAGTCCCTCGACATCGAGAAGGAACCCAAACTTGGCGTCGGTGTCGTGCAAACGAGCGAACCTTTCATCCATTTCTCTGTGAAGACGGTCAAGTGTTCCCTTCATGACTCTTTCCATTTCCTCCTTGGCTGTTAACCCAGCGTCTCTCGAGTTCTCATCAGCCATTCGTTTCTTTCGTCTCTGACGTCTTTCAACTTCAATATTCCATTCTTGACAGAGACCGAGTCCTTCTTCGAGTGACTCACTGACCAACACTTCTCTTTCATCATCAAAATGATCTCAGAGGGCTTTCAAATCCAGGGCAGCATGGTGGAAGTTCATGCTAGGATCCTGCAGCCTCTTTTGAATACGGTCAATGTGAAAGTACTTTGTTCCAAAATCCTAGCAAAGTCAGAAAATCGTAACTCAACATGCGGTTATACAGCTGCCTTGCGTCACTTCTTGTTTCACTGGTCTCGTTTTCATTGTCCATCATGCCCTGGAGAACTTGAAGTATCTCCTCAAGGTACTTGTTGACGGGCTTCACTGCTTCTGTCCATGCACTCCACCTGGTTTCGGACTCCGACTGAACAACCACAGGCACGGCGTTTTTGAGTTTTTCCCAGCGCTGTGTTGAACGAGAGAAGAACACGTAGAGAGCTTCGATGGTTCCAAAAAACGTGACCATCATTGTATCCTGCTTGGCTGCATGTACACTCACCAAGTTGAGTGAGTGATTGTCGCAATTCACAAACACTGCCAGGTTGTTTTTCTCACTTATTCTTTGATGAACACCACTTCTGTGTCCAGCCATCACAGCAGCGTTGTCATAGCACTGTGACCGACAAACTTGTAGCTCCATTTCGTCCTTCTCTGGCTGTTTCAAGATGTCTTCAACCAAGTTCTCAGCATCCTTCTGGCTAATCTGGATAAAACCAAGGAAGGACTCTCTAACACGGACTGTTTTCCTCTTAAAATCAACTTCCACGTACCTCACTACTTCTGACATCTGCTCACGGTGTGCCTGATCAGTAGTTGAGTCGAACATGAGACCATAGTACTTGGCTTTACGAATGCTTCTCAGTAAACTCTGGCGAACAGTGGATGCCATCATGTGGATGAATTCGTTCTGGACATGAATTCGTTCCCACTTTTTGTGGAGTTGGCAGGGAATGTTTTTAGTCCATATCTTTCGCAAACCAGCTGGCCAGGCCTGATGTTGTGCCTGCAAAGCTCCTATCTACAGTTTGTAGTCTGTTTGAGAATCAAATTAGTTTAAGAATCAAACGGTTTTGAAAATCAAACCTCTTTCAATCCCCAACCTCATTCCTGAAATTCCTAGTAGTGTCAAATTTGCTTTATACCGTGTACCCCTTCCCCCCCCCCCCCACTGCCCCCTCCCACAGATCCACCGACATCCCTGTTCTCTACTGTTGTGCTTGTATGCTTTCCTCTTCCCCCCCCCCCCTCTTGTCTCCCACTCCCTTTATTTATCGTATGTTTTATGGGTCTGTGCTTGTTCTCGTATGTAATGTGTTAGCTCTTACATGAGCCTTGACTCTGTATACCAAAAAAACCCAAAAACCCAGACTAGTCAACTCAAAGGTAAGTGCACCATCCCGCCATCCCGTTGGAGAATACATAAATAGCAGCTGAAGTACCTGGCATTGCCTGGGGAAATTAAATGAAATATGTATTTAAATATTTATTGCATGACAAATTGGGGAATGTTAGCCTTATGGTTTTGTATGAATGATCAATCTTGGGCATTGCAAAATGCGATTGGACTTGTATCGAAATGTTTCATCATCTAAGGGTGCCCTAAATGCTGACCAGGAGGCTGCTTGACCTGCACGTTGATCATTGACCCGAGCCTGTCTGCTCTGTAGTCTCAGCTGACCTGGAGGCTGCTTGTCTTGCACATTGATCTTCAACCCGAGCCTGTGTCTGCTCTGTAGTCTCAGCTGACCTGGAGTCTGCTTGTCTTGCACATTGATCCTCAACCCGAGCCTGTGTCTGCTCTGCAGTCTCAGCTGCCCTGGATGTTTCTTGTCGTGCACGTTGATCCTCAACTCGAGCCTGTGTCTGCTCTGTAGTCTCAGCTTACCTGGAGGCTGTGGAAAGGGGATCAGTTTTTGCATCTTTTTTATGTAATGCGGTGATGTTGGTGGACTCTCAAGCAGATGGAAGATGACCTCGAGCAAATGATAGGGTGAAAAGGGCAGAGAGAGGACTTGTATGTGGAAATACAAAACTGGAAATGCAAGACCAGCAGAGCAGGTTTTTAGGACACAGGAGATGATGCCGTCCAGGCCAGTAGCACAGTCAGAGTCAAGGGTTGAAAGAACCTTCTCCACCTTCTCTGGTGCAAAAGACAGAGTCTAGGAGCAGTTGGGCACAACAGGGAAAGGTGGGTCCTGAGAGTGAGGGGGTTGGGGACACAAGATTTGAAAGCAAACACAGAATTGAGGCATTTGACCTTCTCACAAGCGGAGTCGGCTCTGGTGCCATGATGGAAGGGGAGCATACTCCAGAGACGGACTTAACAAGGCACCACTAGTTTTTAGAGGAGGGAGACAAGTTTGAAAGTTCAATCACGAGGTTGGACAGATGTTGTTTCCTGCCTCTACTGAGACTGGGCACAACTTGTTGTGGACTTTTTGGAATGCAACGAGATTGCCTTCTCTTGGATTTACCTTCTAGGAAGAGAATGCAGGTTGTTTCGTAGCAACTGCCTCACAACAGGATTCAGTGCACTACTATTGGTGGGAAGGATAGGATAATTGGAGATGAGATAGGATGAATCTGTGCATGAGAGAGAGCAGGTTTCTGTGTAAGAATTCTCAGGCTGAGTTAATATCAGGGGCAGTAGATATGGGAGACCAGTCCTGAAGTGATCGATGGTTGCTTGAGTGAAATGCTGCTCACCGATGTTGAGGCAGCTCTCTGAGAACAGCCAGTTCTCTGAGACCATAATGTAATGCCTTTGATGTTTCCAACCCTACCCTCTACAGCTGCAGGCATTTACACGCAGCACCTGCATGAGAACCCCAACACTACATGCACCATCAGCCGCCAGATTGGATTAATCGCTTATCAAAGACAGCAGAGAAAGAAACTCGTAACATCAAGGTTGCCAACCATGTATCACGTGCATTGCCGATAGCAGTTACCATATGACTACTAAAAGCCAATGCCATCTCTCACCCGTAATTGAAGGAAACACCAATCAGTTCTAACTTAAGCAATTATCCTCAGCTGTGACTCGGAATATATAATTATCAACACTCGACTGTGTGTGGGGAGGAGGGTGTGTGTGTCAGGAGGCTGCCTCCCAGAAAAGAAAGAGGAGGTGGGTGAGATGAATGTTATTATGCACACATACACACCCTGGATTAAGTTAAAGGTGGGAGGAAACAAAAGCACATCACAAACGCCAATCAAAGGGAGGCGTGAAGTGCCCCTCCCTTTATATATGGCATCGTTTCTCTGTATGCAGCTTTAACATGTGGACTGAAAATACGTTCTTGGCTTCCACTGGACGAAATTGGCTCCAAGTTTCAGAAGTAAATGCTTTGTACATCGAGGTACTATGTTCTAAATTTCAGCAACGCCTGTTTCTGCATTCTTGTGTTTTATGAAGAAAACCCTCGAATTCACGTTGGTGTCTGTCCGTCCGCCTAAAATATGTTGGCGCTCATATCTCAAGGACTATACATTGAAACTAGCTGAAACTTGGAATATTGTTATGTTTGTGGGGGTAGTGATATGTAGAGTCAGGTAGATTTGTGTAGGTATCATGCTCCGATGTTGGGTAAGAACCATCACCTGTAATAAGTTCTGTTTAGACTGTGTGTTCGGATTAAGCTTGTATCTTCGTCTCCATTACGAGGAATGGGGCATGTTAGCTAGTTTCGGGATAATGTTAATTTCCCTGTTCGTCAAACCTCAGTCATTTATCCTTTGGCTCTTTTGGCACTGCACTGTAGACACTAGTGAGAAAGGCCCATTAATTGCACCAAATAATAACCATAAAACCAACTGGAAGCCAGTTCTGAACACTGCCATTTGGATGCACCAGCTACATCGCCACGGAAGTCAAGCAGGCCGAAGACACGCCCCGGGTACTCGTGTTTGGCCGGGGCGGAGCAAGAAGCGACTCGCTATTGGGTGGGAGTCGACCAATGGAAAGGCCAGGTTAAGGAAAGACTCGTGATTGGACAGGGTGGAGCAAGAAGCTACCCGCTGATTGGTGGAAGGAAGGCCGAGGAGGAAGCAGAGCACCGATTGGCAAAGACCACCGATTACGTCAGGGGCAAGCAGGAAGCGGCGCACTGGTTGGTGGAGAAGCGCTGATGACGTCATTACCCGACGTTAAAAGAACTCAAGGTCCGACATTTTCTCTACTTCTTGGCCTCCACCCTTGCTCACTGACCCGGGACTCTTGCTTTTTGCCCTTCACACCTGCATTTTGCCCTTCCTCGCCTCTTGGATCTTCCTATTGTCCCTCAGCGTTCCTGCCTCTCGCTCACCCCTGGCCTTCGACACTCTGACGGAAACAATCTTTTGGCATGCGAGGAGAACGGAGGCCTGACTTTGTGCGCGTGCGCCAAACGACGAGCGGCTTCCCGCCAACGCTGGAGCCGCGTCAAGACTGCTCGCTGGGGCCTGGACGATTGCTGACGAGGCAGCGAGTTGAGCTAAGTGCCACGATAAAACACATAATTTATTTTATCCAGTTTACCCTTTCCCTTTGTATGTGTTATAAGTCTGGTGTGGCGACATCCCGATTAGTAAATTGATTTTACCGTCGCGCTTTCTTGTTATCGGCATCCGTTTTAATAAACCCATTCATTATTTTCTGTACATTTATAAACCCAGTTTTTCTTTGAGTTTATTTTTTGCAGGGTGAAGACGTCGGTGAGACCCGTCCAGGTAAGTCGGTACTCTTCTTTCCCCCTCACGTATTATCCGCGAGGGGGAAGAAGGGACGTCGGAGAGATCATCATTATTTGATGACAAAACGAAAATAGTAAATCTAAATTTCAGGTCAATTGGATGAAAATTGATGATTTTATGTGATGCTGACCTTTGACCTTTTCACAAAATTATTAATTTGCCTTCTCCGTATTATCATAACTAGCAACGGTAACCACCCTACGGGCGGGGCTTCAATGGGGGGGGGGGGGGGGGGGGGGGGTCCAAATGAAAAGGCAAAATATCAGAAATTGAAGGCTTTTTTTTATTTTAAACGATTTATATAAACATCCGTTAAATCATATCACACACACAAATCATCAAAATCTAAACAGTATTTGTAGAATTTCAAAAAAAGCCACATTACTGTTCATATCGGTAAATACTATTCCATCGTGTTTGGAAAAACTGGAAAATTGGAAATTGGAAAAAAATGGAAAAAGAATATAGCCTATTTTACTCCAGGGGGTCCCAGGATTACCCACCCAAAATTTCGTTACGATCGGTTCAGCCGTTTTTGCGGTACCTGGGAACAGACAGACAGACATTTGGTGAATTATTGTAAGATAAAGCTCTGGTGAAAATTTAATTACAAAACTCAAATGGTAAAAAAGGTACAGCCCGGACAGACACATACACGCACATAAGTTATTACAAAACCCCGTCTCCTGCTGTGCAGGGGACAGACTAAAAATCTAGAATACAGTATGACAACCATGCAGGTAGAGTGCAAAAAGTGCACTTGTAGTAAAAAATCTTACTATAATTCACCAAATGTCTGTCCGTCTGTTCGAAGGTACCGCAAAAACGGCTCAACCGATCGAAACGATATTTTGTGTGGGTAATCCTGGGATCTCCAGGAATAAAATAGGCTATTTAGTTTTTCCAATTTCAGCTTTGGTCTCCAGTATTCTCAGGTTTGGACTCCCGCATAACATTCACGTTCGCACGACAATTGTTCTCATTGTGACGATGTTGTTTTCCCGGGTGTTGCACAAACGGCTGCACAGTTGCACCTATCGAACTCGTGACCTCGGACAAAGACCTTTTATTATTCCTTTAAACCTTTTATTAAATTCGATTAAATAATTATTAAATTAAATTATTAATTAAATTATTAAATTATTAAATTAAGTTATTAAATTATTAAATTATTAATAAAGTAAATTATTAAAAAATTAAGCAATTAATTAATTAATTATTAAAATTTAAGAAGATTAAATTATTTATTAATACATTCGACTGAACGAATTAATTATTCAAGGACGATTCGATTCAATTTTGGTGAAGATCCGGATCCAGCTAGTAGAATGTTTTATGTGATTCTTCACCATTGAGTGATATGGCCAACCAGGCGGAGGTATGCTCTCTACTGAGTGCCGTTCTAGTTTTGTATAGACTTCCTTGTCCAAAAACGCATGTTCTTCCTGTCTTTTCTCTAGGCCTGAAAAGTTAATGAAAACTCCTTTCCTGATTTGAGCTCTCCGTGGGAATGTCCTTCGTGGAAAACAGTCCCAGAGCTCCATAAATGGCGATTATCTCCAGACCATATCCAATTATATGCTTATTCAACTGGAGTAATTACCTCCGCCATCAAAGGTGGATGGAGGTTATGTTTTCACCCCTGTCTGTCTATTTGTTTGTTTGTTACTTGGCAAAAAAAAACTTTTTGACAAGTACGTTGATCACTCCAGTTTGTGTGTTTGTTTGTTTGTCTGTCCGCTCACTTATATTTGCCTACAGGTCACAATTTAAAACTGATGTTCACGAAACTTCGCCAAATGGTGGAGTTTGTGGTCTGACAAAATTCTATATATATTTGAGGTCAAAAGGTCAACATAGGCCAAAGGTCAACCACTTTTCTCAAATTACTAAAATCCTCAATTTTCATCTGATTGGCTTGAAATTTGAATAGGATTTTCATATCAGCTAACTGAATTCAACGACCGACTATTTTTGAGATCAACATCGGCCAAAAGATCAACATAGGCTAAATTTCTAAAATTGTCAATTTTAATCCGATTATCTTAAAATTTGAAGACGATTTGCATATTTAGTCACTGAATTCAACCGCTAACTATATTTGAGGTCAACATAGGCCAAAAGGTCAACATAGGCCAGATTTCTAAAATCCTGAATTTTCATCCGATTGACTTGAAATTTGAATAGGATTTTCATATCTGTGAAATGAATTCAACCACAAGCTATTTTAGAGATCAAAATAGACCAAAGGTCAACATAGGCCTAAGGTCAACCACTTTCCTCAATATTTCTAAAATCCTCAATTTGCATCCGATTGTCCGATCTGTCCAGGATGTTCATATCAGCTGAATGAAATCAACCACCAACTATTTTTGAGGTCAACATAAGCCAAGTTTCTAAAATTGTCAATTTTCATCTGATTAACTTAAAATTTGAAGGCGATTTGCACATCAGGTCATATAATCCAACCACAAATTATTTATGAGGTCAAAATGATGCTCCACTGAGTGCCATTCTACTTTGTTCCCTTTTGCCAAGTGTCACTCTGAGTGATTTTTCATCTGTCTGTCTGTGAATAAGATATCTCAAAAAGTTGTAGACAGATTCGGATGAAATTTGGCAGAGATGCAGTGTATCTGACAAGGACGAAATGATTAGATTTCGGTGAATATCCGGAATTTTTAAAGTGATTCTTCACCATTGGGAAATAGTACCAAAAACGATATCTTAAAAAGTTGTGGACGAATTTGGACGAAACTTGGTGGACCGGTTGCGTGTATGAGAAGGACGAATCGATTCGATTTTGGGAAAGATCTGAATATGGATTTGGATACGATAATTATTTAATTTTAAAGAGATTCTTCACCATTGAGAGATCGGGTGAAAAGTGATATACTGTATAACATGATATTTATAAAAGTTGTGAACGAGTTATGACTAAACTTGGTGGTCGAGTTGCTTAGGTGACAAGAACAAGCCGATTCGATTTTTGGTTCAGGTCCGAATCCATATCCGGCAGATCAGTCAGATACAAAACATGACCTGTTCAGCCAGGTAAATTATTACTCTACCGAGTGCCTTTCTAGTTTTGTCTATGAGATTAATGAACAGGTCTTGTAACCTCCAGACAATGATGTAACTCCAGCAA
This sequence comes from Myxine glutinosa, assembly GCF_964187855.1. Classification (NCBI taxonomy): domain Eukaryota; kingdom Metazoa; phylum Chordata; class Myxini; order Myxiniformes; family Myxinidae; genus Myxine; species Myxine glutinosa. Next base: position 306,599 of record NW_027616355.1, on the reverse strand, counting down.
CACTGACCGACGAGGAGGTGCTTTCCCAGAAACAGCACACAAATGTACAAGGAACGAGCCCGTCGAGGTTCTTTCCAAGGCAACCAAAGAGTTATTGTAACCCAAGGAGCCCATTTGGCGTCAAGATGAAGAATCTAATGATCACACTGCCTTCTTTGTTGCTCTTCGGGTGGAGCTTTTGCGCACGTGCTGTGAACTGGCGAAAGCATCATGGAATAAGGATTTAAATGCCTCGAGATAAATAAAAAAAAGAGACTACACAAACAACCACAGCACGTGCACGCACAAACAACCAGAGCACATGCACGCACAAACAACCATAGCGCATGCACGCACAAACAACCATAGAACAGGCACGCACAAACAAACATAGCACATGTACACACAAACAACCATAGCGCATGCACGCACAAACAACCATAGCGCATGCATGCACAAACAACCATAGCGCAGGCACGCACAAACAACCATAGCACAGGCACGCACAAACAACCATAGCACAGGCACACACAAACAACCATAGCACAGGCACACACAAACAACCACAGCACAGGCACACACAAACAACCCAAGCACAGGCACGCACAAACAACCATAGCACAGGCACGCACAAACAACCATAGCACAGGCACGCACAAACAACCATATCGCATGCATGCACAAACAACCATATCGCATACACGCACAAACAACCATAGCAGATGCACGCACAAACAACCATAGCAGATGCACGCACAAACAACCAGAGCAGATGCACGCACAAACAACCATAGCAGATGCACGCACAAACATCCATAGCAGATGCATGCACAAACAACCATAGCACAGGCACGCACAAACAACCATAGCACAGGCACGCACAAACAACCATATCGCATGCATGCACAAACAACCATATCGCATACACGCACAAACAACCATAGCAGATGCACGCACAAACAACCATAGCAGATGCACGCACAAACAACCATAGCACATGCATGCACAAACAACCATAGCACATGCACGCACAAACAACCATAGCACATGCACGCACAAACAACCATAGCACATGCACGCACAAACAACCATAGGCCTGCACGCACAAACAACCATAGCACATGCACGCACAAACAACCATAGCACTTGCACGCACAAACAACCATAGCACATGCACGCACAAACAACCATAGTGTAGCGACCCATGGGTCCCCCAAGCGAGACCAGCAACAGAATCTCCTTGCTCCAGCCGGTGGCGTAACCGGCGGGCAAACCACGGCGCCGGGGTGGCCGGTCACGTGACCACCAAAGCGTGCCGCGCGTGCGGTTATAATCCTTTGCACCTGTCGGTCACGTGACCACCAAAGTGCGCCTCGCCTGAGAGGCGGGGCTTTCAGTGTCGGTTGTGCTTTCTGGTTGTGATATATATGCAGCCCGATAAACGGGCTTTTGAGAGTTCCCGAGTTGGTTTTTACAATAAACATCTCGGACGAGTTTGTGCCTTGTCCGTCACTTTGTCCGTCTCAAGCAAGAGCCCTGCTCTTCACTGGTGACCCCGAATTTACGACACGCGATGGACACCGCAGTGTCCCTCAAATTGCCCACCTTCTGGGAAGCACACGCCGCCATCTGGTTCGCGCAGGCGGACTCCCAGTTCGCCCTGCGTAGCATAACGGAGGACGCCACGCGATACCATTACGTGGTCGCCGCGCTTGGCTCCGCGACCGCCGCCCGCTGCCTGAGCTTCCTCCAGAACCCGCCCGCTGACGGCAAGTACGACGCCATCAAGGCACTTCTTCTGGGCGCTTTCGCCCTCTCCCCGGCTGAGCGCGCACGACGCCTGCTCGACCTTCCTGAGCTTGGCGATACGTGCCTGTCCGAACGCATGGACTACATGCTCGCGTTGCTCGGCGAGCACCCCTCGGATTTCCTGTTTCGGGAGCTTTTTCTTCGCCAGCTCCCGGCCCAGGTACGGGTCGCCCTGGCAGGCACGACCATCGTGAACCCCCGCGACCTCGCCAGGGAGGCCGACAAGATCGATTCGGCAAGCCAGCTCGCCGGAGCGGCGAGCCAGCTCGTCGGGGTGGCGGCCGGGAGTCCTCCCGCCCACCCGCCCGGTGCCCGCGACGCAGTTTCCTTCCCGGAGGCCGCCGGGCCGGCGCGACTGGCAGCGGCAACGCCGCGTCGCCCGGTCCCGACGCGTCGACCAGAGCCCCCGCCGTACCCGGCCTGGTGTTATTTACACGCCAGGTTGTGGCGGCAGGCCCGATCGTGTCGACCCCCGTGCACGTTCGGCAAGTCGGGAAATGGGCGGGCCGGCGTTCCCTACCAGCAATGAACGCCGGCCGTTCCGGAAACCTGCTATTCATCGCGGACAAAGCGTCGGGGCGGTGCTTCCTCTGCGACACCGGCGCCCAGCTGAGCGTCATTCCCGCTTCGGCGGAGGACAGGCGGGCCGCCGTTTGCGGCCCCTCTTTAATCGCGGCCAACGGCTCCGCCATCCGCACCTTCGGCCCATGCACCGTCGCCCTCCGCTTCGGCAGCCAGCTCTTTCACTGGGAGTTCGTGACGGCGGACGTCCCCATGGCTTTGCTCGGGGCCGATTTTCTGTGCGCCCACGGGCTGCTGGTCGACGTGAAACGCCGGCGTCTCGTCAATGCCGAAACATTCAGCTCCCTGGCATGCGCCTTGAGCCGTTCCGCGCCCACCGAGTTTTCCTGCGTCCTCCCATTGGCAGATGACTTCGCACGTCTCCTCGCGGATTTCCCGGCCCTCACGTGACCGATGTTTTCGGCCATCGCAGTGCGTCACGGCATCGAGCATCACATCCCCACTACGGGCCCGCCGGTGTACGCCCGGGCTCGCCGTCTCGATCCCGCCAAACTCGCCGTCGCCAAGGCCGAGTTCGCCACGCTGGAGCGCCTCGGCATCGTGCGGCGCTCCGACAGCACCTGGGCCTCGCCGCTGCACATCGTCCCGAAGCCGGGGGGCGGATGGCGGCCATGCGGCGACTACCGCCGCCTTAACGACGCCACTACCCCCGACAGGTACCCTGTCCCGCACATCCAGGATTTTTCCGCCCGGTTGGCGGGGCGGACCATTTTTTCAAAAGTGGACCTGATTCGGGGGTACCACCAGGTGCCCGTCCGCCCGGCCGACATCCCGAAGATGGCCGTTATTACACCTTTCGGCCTCTTTGAATTCCTCCGGATGCCCTTTGGCCTCAAAAACGCGGCACAGGCGTTCCAGCGCCTGATGGACGGCGTGCTGCGCAACTTGCCGTTCCTCTACACCTACCTGGACGACATCCTCGTCGCCAGCACGTCCAGAGCCGAGCACCTCCTCCACCTCCGGACGCTGTTCGGCCGCCTCAGCGAGCACGGATTGATCGTCAACCCGGCCAAATGTCACTTTGGTGCGGCGACGATCGACTTTTTGGGCCACCGCATGACCCGGACCGGCGCCGTGTCGCTACCGGCCAAAGTCGAGGCCATCGCCGCTTGCCCGCGCCCCCCGCTCCGTCAAGGCGCTGCATGAGTTCCTCGGGATGGTGAACGTTTATCACCGCTTCGTGCCCCGAGCTGCGCAACTCATGCGGCCCTTGTACGCCGCCCTCCGCGGCCAGCCGGCGAAACGCGACGTTGTCTGGTCCACGGACATGGACGCTGCTTTTACCGGCGCAAAACGGGCCCTCGCCAATGCCACGCTGCTGGCCCACCCGGTACCCCAGGCTCCCATCGCCCTCACCACGGACGCCTCCGACTACGCTGTGGGCGCGGTCCATGAACAATGGGTAAACGGGGCCTGGCAGCCGCTCGCGTTCTTCAGCCGGCAACTCCTGCCCAACGAGTTGAAGTACAGCACCTTCGACCGCGAGCTCCTCGGGCTGTACCTGGCCGTCCGCCATTTTCGCCACCTCCTGGAGGGCCGCCCGTTCACGGCTTTTGTCGACCACAAGCCGTTGGTTTTCGCCATGGCCAAGGTCACGGAGCCGTGGTCGGCCCGCCAGCAGCGCCACCTCTCCGCCGTGTCGGAGTACACCACGGACATCCGGCACGTCGCCGGGAAGGACAACGCCGTGGCCGACTGCCTTTCTCGAGCCGGCGCCAACGCCGTCCACCTCGGCGTCGATTTTGCCCTAATGGCAACGGACCAGGCCACCGACGGCACGGTGCAGGCGCTCCGGGTGGCGGACACGGGCCTCCGCTTGGCTGACGTCCCCTTCACGGACACGGTCCTGCTGTGCGACATCTCCCAAGGCCGACCGCGCCCCGTTGTGCCGGTCACCTGGCGGCGTCGCATTTTTGTTTCGCTCCACGGCCTCTCTCACCCGGGCCGGAAGGCGTCCCAGAGGCTGGTGGCGGCACGTTTCGTCTGGCATGGGCTGCGACGGGACGTCCGCGACTGGGCCAACGCCTGCACACCCTGCCAAGGTCCACTGTCATACCCAGGCTCCGCTGGCTCCCTTCACCGTGCCCGAGCGACGGTTCGACCACGTCCACGTGGACCTGGTGGGTCCCCTTCCCCCATCGCAGGGGTTCACCCACCTGCTTACCATGGTGGACAGGACCACCAGGTGGCCGGGGCCGTGCCCCTCACCTCCACCACCACCGCCGACGTGGCCCAGGCGTTCATCGCCACCTGGGTCGCGCGTTTCGGCGCACCAGCGGACATCTCGTCGGACCGCGGCCCACAGTTCACGTCCGAACTATGGGGCGCGGTCGCCCGCAAGTTGGGCGTTACCCTGCACCGCACCACGGCCTACCACCCCCAGGCCAACGGGTTGTGCGAGCGGTTCCACCGCTCCATGAAGGCCGCACTCATGGCCGGCCTCCAGGACGACGGCTGGGCCGACCGGCTCCCGTGGGTCCTTTTGGGCCTCCGCACGGCTCCCAAAGAGGACCTCCAGGCGTCCACCGCCGAGCTGGTGTACGGCCAGGCCCTCCGCGTTCCGGGCGAGTTCATTCCCGACGCCACCAGCCCCTGGTCCCCCGCGCGCCAGTGCACGGACTTCCAGGAGGCCGCCCGACGTTTCGCCCCGGTGCCCACGTTCCGCCACGGCGACCCCCAATCCTACGTCCCCCCAGCACTCCGCACGGCGGAGTATGTCTTCGTGCGCCACGACGCGCACCGGGGGCCGCTCCGGCCACCATACGACGGACCCTTCTGGGTCCTACGACGGGACAACAAGTCCTTCATCGTCAACATCGGCGGCCGGGCGGACCGGATTTCGCTGGACCGCCTCAAGCCGGCCCACATGGACGTCGGCCAGCCGCCATGGCTGGCTCTCCCACCGCGGCGCGGCCGCCTCCCATCCACTGCACCCCCCGTTCGACCACCCGCCACCACACCGGACCCCCCCCCCCCGCGACTGGCCAGGGGTCGTTTCAGTCGGGTCATCCGGACCCCCCTCAGGTTGACCTTCCTGTATCAAGTCCATTCTGGGGGGGCGTGTGTAGCGACCCATGGGTCCCCCAAGCGAGACCAGCAACAGAATCTCCGCGACCCATGGGTCCCCCAAGCGAGACCAGCAACAGAATCTCCTTGCTCCAGCCGGTGACGTAACCGGTGGGCAAACCACGGTGCCGGGGTGGCCGGTCACGTGACTACCATAGCGTGCCGCGCGTGCGGTTATAATCCTTTGCACCTGTCGGTCACGTGACCACCAAAGCGCGCCTCGCCTGAGAGGCGGGGCTTTCGCTTTCGGTTGTGCTTTCTGGTTGTGATATATATGCAGCCCGATAAACGGGCTTTTGAGAGTTCCCGAGTTGGTTTTTACAATAAACATCTTCTCGGACGAGTTTGTGTCTTGCCCGTCACTTCGTCTGTCTCAAGCAAGAGCCCTGCTCTTCAATAGCACATGCACGCACAAACAACCATAGCACATGCACGCACAAACAACCATAGCACATGCACGCACGAACAACCATAGCACATGCACGCACAAACAACCATAGGCCATGGCATGCAGGCTCTTTATGGTCCCCTTGTGTTGAAATCCTTGTAGTTGCAGGTGAACATGTTGTTCGAAAAGAGAGGATTAAACATCAGCTTCTTCCATGTTGTTTTTACTCCTCACCGGTATGTTGTAGCGGCTGCCGCTGGGGTTACACAATCGCCTTGCACCTATCAAGGACGCGGAGCGATCACCAGGCCGGGCTCGTCCAGGACGCCCGGGCAGGCCCGCGCTCGACTTGCCAGGCCTCGGTCGGGACGCCCGGGCAGGCTCGCCCTCAACTTGCCAGGCCGCAGCCGGGACGCGGGGCCACGCCCCCTGGCGCCAGGCCTGGGCAAACCCCCTGGCGGAATAGATATATATTGCTGACCGTAAAACGTTTTTCCCAGAGTGCCTGAGTGTTTGATTCGAATAAAGCAGCTCAGATGAATTCAAGCTTTTTGTCGCGTCCATTCTTTCGATCGACGTGGGAGCCACAGCTCCTTCATTGGTGACCTACCGACATGGACACGGCAGTGACGCTTAAACTGCCTACCTTCTGGGAGGCTCACGCGGCTGTTTGGTTCGCTCAGGCGGACTCTCAGTTCGCCCTGCGAGGCATCACCGCGGACGACACCCGCTTCCACCATGTTGTGGCGGCGCTTGGTTCCGCCACCGCGGCCCGCGCCTTGAGCCTCCTCGAGCACCCGCCGGCTGCTGACAAATACGGCGCGATTAAGAAGCTTCTACTCGATGCTTTCGCCCTCCCAGCGGCGGAACGCGCACGGCGCCTGCTCGATTTGCCCGAGCTCGGCGACACGCGCCCTTCCGAGCGAATGGACTACATGCTTTCGCTGCTCGGCGAGCACTCTCCGGCATTCCTGTTCCGGGAGCTGTTCCTCCGTCAGCTGCCTAACCCGGTACGCCTCGCCCTGGCAAGCACGACGATCACAGATCCCCGGGCCCTTGCCAGAGAAGCCGACAAAATCTCCGCCGCGGGACAGCGCATCGCAGCGGCGACATGGGACCCGCCGCCGCCTGATGCACCATCCATGGCGCCCGAGCACCCGGCGCGTTCGACGGCCGAACTGCCGACGCAATTGGCGGCCGCTATACCGAGCCGACCACGTCCAGCACGACGTCCGAAGCCTCCACCCGACCAAGCGTGGTGTTCCTATCATGCCAGGTTCGGACAGAAGGCCCGGACATGCCGACCCCCGTGCACCTTCGGCGGGTCGGGAAACGGCCAGGCCGGCGTTCATTACCTGCCATGAGCGCCGGCCACAGTCACACGGGCAACTTACTGTTCATCACGGACAAAGCGTCCGGACGGCGCTTCCTGTGCGACACCGGCGCCCAACTGAGCGTCATGCCCGCCTCTGACCAGGACAGGCAATCCGCGGTTTGCGGCCCCTCCTTGGTTGCGGCCAACGGATCGACTATCCGCACCTTCGGCCCGCGCAACGTCACCCTCTGCTTCGGCGGCCAACGCTTTGCTTGGACGTTTGTAACCGCCAACGTGCCCATGGCTCTGCTAGGCGCCGACTTCCTCTGCGCACACGGACTGCTGGTGGACGTCCAACGGCGTCGTTTAATCAACGCTGAAACCTTCAGCTCCCTGGTATGCACATTAAGCAGCTCCGCGCCGACCGAGCTGGCATGCACCGTCCCGGCGGCGAACGAGTTTGCTCGCCTGCTCGCGGAGTTCCCGGCCCTCACGCGGCCGACGTTTTCGGCCGTCGCAGTACGGCATGGGATCGAGCACCACATACCAACCACGGGCCCGCCGGTCTACGCCAGGGCCCGCCGCCTCGACCCAGCCAAGCTTGCCGTTGCGAAGGCCGAATTCGACGCGTTGGAGCACCTCGGCATCGTGCGGCGCTCCGATAGCGCGTGGGCCTCGCCACTGCACATCGTGCCAAAGCCGGGGGGTGGATGGCGCCCGTGTGGCGACTACCGCCGTCTTAATGACGCTACAACACCCGACAGGTACCCGATCCCGCATATCCAAGACTTCTCCGCCCGTCTGGCGGGACGGGTCATTTTTTCGAAAATTGATCTCATACGGGGATATCACCAGGTACCTGTCAGGGCGGCCGACGTCCCTAAAACGGCAGTCATCACGCCGTTCGGCTTATTCGAGTTCTTGCGGATGCCGTTTGGTCTCAAGAACGCGGCTCAGGCGTTCCAGCGCTTGATGGACGGCGTGCTGCGTGACCTGCCGTTCCTTTTCGTTTACCTGGACGACATCCTCGTCGCCAGCACGTCCCGGGCCGAGCACCTCCTCCACCTCCGAACACTGTTCGGGCGCCTCAGCGAGCACGGCCTCATCGTCAACCCGGCCAAATGCCACTTCGGCACGACGGCCGTTGATTTTTTGGGCCACCACATCACCAAGAACGGGGCTGTGCCGCTGCCAACCAAGGTCGAGGCCATCACCACTTTCCCGCGTCCCCGCACCATAAAGGCCCTGCAGGAATTCCTGGGAATGGTGAATTTTTATCACCGCTTCGTGCCCCGCGCTGCTCAACTCATGCGGCCCCTCTACGAAGCCCTCCGGGGCAAGCCGGCCAAGCACGACATCGCCTGGTCCGCAGCAATGGATGCGGCCTTCCAAAGCTCAAAGCGGGCCCTCGCCGACGCAACACTGCTCGCTCACCCGGTGCTCAACGCTCCCATCGCCCTCACCACGGATGCCTCCGACTACGCGGTGGGCGCCGTACATGAGCAATGGGTGAACGGGGTTTGGCAGCCACTCGCTTTTTTCAGCCGGCAGCTCCGGCCGAACGAGCTCAAATACAGCACGTTTGACCGGGAGCTCCTCGGTCTACACCTGGCCGTCCGCCATTTCCGCCACCTCCTGGAGGGCCGACCTTTCACGGCGTTCGTCGACCACAAGCCGTTGGTTTACGCAATGGCCAAGGTCACGGAGCCATGGTCGGCCCGCCAACAGCGCCACCTCTCCGCCGTGTCGGAGTTTACCACGGACATCCGGCACGTCGCCGGCAAAAACAACGCCGTGGCCGACTGTCTTTCCCGGGCCAGCGCGAATGCGGTCCACCTGGGCGTGGATTTTGCGCTTATGGCGGCGGACCAAACCACCGACACCACGGTGCAAGCCCTCCGGGCGGCGGACACGGGCCTCCGCCTGGCCGACATCCCCTGCGCGGACACTGTCCTGCTCTGCGACGTCTCCCAAGGCCGGCCTCGCCCCATCGTGCCCGTCACCTGGCAACGCCGCATCTTCGCCTCCCTCCACGGCCTTTCCCACCCGGGCCGGAAAGCTTCCCAGAAGCTGGTGTCGGCGCGTTTCGTCTGGCACGGCCTTCGTCGGGACGTCCGCGATTGGACCAGCGCCTGCACCGCCTGCCAACGGGCCAAGGTCCACCGACACACCCAGGCCCCGCTGGCACCTTTCACCGTGCCCGAACGACGTTTCGACCACGTCAACGTGGATCTGGTGGGCCCCCTTCCCCCATCACGAGGGTTCACACACCTGCTCACCATGGTGGACAGGACCACCAGGTGGCCGGAGGCCGTTCCCCTCGTCTCCACCACCACCGCCGACGTGGCGCAGGCCTTCATCGCCACCTGGGTCGCCCGCTTCGGCGCACCGGCGGACATCTCGTCAGACCGCGGACCACAGTTCACCTCCGAGCTGTGGGGCGCGGTCGCCCGCAACCTGGGGGTCAAGCTCCACCGTACTACGGCCTACCACCCCCAAGCAAATGGGTTGTGCGAGCGATTCCACCGCTCCATGAAGGCCGCGCTCATGGCCGGCCTTCAAGACGGCGGTTGGGCCGACCGGCTGCCGTGGGTCCTTTTGGGCCTTCGCACGGCCCCCAAGGAGGACCTCCAGGCATCCACCGCCGAGCTGGTCTATGGCCAGGTGCTACGCGTCCCGGGCGAATTCGTGCCCGACGCTACCAGCCCCTGGTCCGCAGCTCGCCAGCGCTCGGACCTCCAGGAGGCCGCCCGACGGTTTGCCCCCGTGCCGACATCCCACCACGGTGACCCCCAGTCCTACGTCCCCCCAGCACTCCGCACCGCGGAGTATGTTTTTGTGCGTCACGACGCACATCGGCGGCCACTCCAGCCGCCGTACGACGGGCCCTTCCGGGTGCTGCGACGGGACGACAAGTCGTTCGTCATCGACATCGGCGGCAGGTCAGACCGGATTGCAGTGGACCGCCTCAAGCCGGCGCACGTGGACGTCGACCACCCACCACGGGTGGCCCTCCCGCCGCGGCGAGGCCGCCCCCCGTCCACGGTGCCCCCCACTCGACCGCCCACCACCTCACCGGACCCCCTCCCACGACCCGCCAGGGGTCGCTTCGGCCGGGTCATCAGGACCCCCCTCAAGTTGACCCTGCCGGTGCAAGTCGATTCTGGGGGGACGTGTGTAGCGGCTGCCGCTGGGGTTACACAATCGCCTTGCACCTATCAAGGACGCGGAGCGATCACCAGGCCGGGCTCGTCCAGGACGCCCGGGCAGGCCCGCGCTCGACTTGCCAGGCCTCGGTCGGGACGCCCGGGCAGGCTCGCCCTCAACTTGCCAGGCCGCAGCCGGGACGCGGGGCCACGCCCCCTGGCGCCAGGCCTGGGCAAACCCCCTGGCGGAATAGATATATATTGCTGACCGTAAAACGTTTTTCCCAGAGTGCCTGAGTGTTTGATTCGAATAAAGCAGCTCAGATGAATTCAAGCTTTTTGTCGCGTCCATTCTTTCGATCGACGTGGGAGCCACAGCTCCTTCAATGTGACATTTTACAAGTTTAATTTTTCCCATTAATTTTTTTAATGGACGTCCTAATTTGTAGACTATTTTACTGGTCTTATTTTCAACCTTTGAATCAGTTTGCTCATCAAAAGGCACAATATGCGTTTCGAAAGTTTGTTAACCTTCGTACCAAATACATTGTGCGTATCTTCCTTGACACTGTACTGTACTGCATTGTACTGCACTGTACTGTACTATACTATACTCTACTGTACTGTACAAATTGGACAAACGATTGAGATGGTTAAAGGTTAGAATAGAATGTGAAGGTTGAAGTTGATGTGCGACGAATTTTCTAGGGAATCGGATCCGCTCGAAGTGAAAATGTCTGAATGTGTCCGTCGTGTTATAAGACTCGTAAACTCATCAGAGCAGCGAACTCCCAAGGCTTTCAGGTACATGAAACAACCACAACCACAAGAAGGCGACAAAAAACAACAACAACGTACGAGACGATTCCTATTCGCCGATCATCACTTCCGGGGTAGAGGGTGCGCGTTGATGGTTTTTCCAGCGATTTCCCCGGGAAGGTCCAGGAAGGAGTTTGGCAAATTGGCCACAGGGCACCGGCACACCGGGACCTTCGCTTTTCGAACGGCGCCATTGGTTCGTTATCATCCAGAAGCAAGTACGTACTGGCAGAAAAAGACAGGACAGCCGCCTTAATGTATCCTCCAAAAGGAAGATGTTGCTTCATATGTTATAATATCATATAATACACACCATGGTGACAGTTTAGGGCTGGATTGACATTCGAAGTCGTGAGGCGAGTGTGCATACCTTTAGGTAATCCTGCCAGTATAAATCAAAATGAAACTAGAAAACATCTGAAAATGCAAAGCCCGTCTCACGTCTGCATCCGTTTGTATTCAGATGTCGTCGTCGTCTTCTTCTCTTCTTTTCTTCTAAATAATGAAAACAAGTGGAAAAAAATACAAATTGATAATTTTATGCAGCCTTGACCTTTCGATCTAAAAAAAACAATCGGCTTGTAGCTTTTGATTGGTGAACCAATTCAGTGACCCAATATGCAAATTCTTAAAATTTCAGGTGAATCACATGAAAATTGATGATTTTATGTGACGCTGACCTTTGATATTTTAACCAAATTATTAATTTGTCTTCTCCATATACTCAGAGTAAAGCTTTGTTACTCCCGCCAGGGAGTAATGCATTCATTCACTCGTGTGTGTGTGTGTGTGTGTGTGTGTGTGTGTGTGTGTGTGTGTGTGTGTGTGTGTGAACAGGATATCTGGAAAAGTTCTCAACGGATTTGGATGAAAGTTGGTGGGATGATTGCCCTTGGGATAAGGAAGAATTGATTAGTTTTTGGTGAAGCTCAGGATATTATTCCCGATCCAGGAATTTTTTGAAGGATTTTCTTTACCATTGGAAGATAGAGCTCATTTTTTTTTTTTTAACATTATCTTCTATATATTCTATATTTAACATTGTGATATGAAAATACTTTTCATATTTGTTGTAAATGTAGTTTAAACTCGTGGTTATGCGTTAGAGCGGTGTATTTTTTTTAGCAGTGTCGTCTTCAATGTTCATTTTTTTTTTTTCTAATAAAGACATTCTGTCATTTTAAAACCACCAAAGTGTGTATTAGGTTTCCTCGTTTCATAAAATATATCGTTTGATACGTATAATGCTTTAAAACTGTTTTTTTTTCTTTACCTCAGAAGAGATATCACCATTTAGCTCAGCGAATGTCATTCGCGGTGTCAGTATTTGATGAACATATAAAGACTTAGTTCCAGATTTATCAATGGCTGAGGTATATTAACAAACGAATAAAACAGATTTGGCAAAATTCCAACTTTTAAAAAAAAGATTGCATATTCACCCAAGGTTGTGAGAGGCTGAAGAAGAAGAAACCTCGCATGGACTTCGCAGACCAAATAAATAATTCTGGTTCTGGCTCTGCGATTTTCAGGTTTATTACTCCCGCCAGGGAGTAACGCATTCGATCGTGTCCGTGTGTGTGTGTGTGTTTGTATGTTTGTGAACAAGATATCTGGAAAAGTTCTGAACGGATTTGGAAGAATTGATTAGTTTTTGGTGAAGCTCAGGATATTATTCCAGATCCAGGAATTTTTTTGTAAATTTTTTTGGGAAAGATTTTTTCTGTTTTACTGCTTTAAAGCTTTAATTCTTATTCTTAAATGATGTTTTTCTCTAATTCCGAGATATATCAAAATAAATTCTCTGACAGTTAGGGCTTACTTTTTTTCATTTATTGTTTTGGGGAGAGGGGATGTTAAACAAAACGTATTATTCCAACTAAACCCACGGCGGGAGTATGCGCTCGACTGAGTGGCGTTCTAGTTGAAAATGTAATGACAAAATTCAAATGGTAAATTGAAATTTCAGGGCAATTGGATGAAAATTGATGATTTTATGTGGCACTGACCCTTGACCTTTTGACAAAATTATTAATTTGCCTTCTCCATATTATCATAATAAGGCTTTGTTGAAAATTTGGTGACAAAACTCAAATGGTAAATTGAAATTTCAGGTCAATTGGATGAAAATTGATGATTTTAGGTAATGCTGACCTTTAACCTTTGACCTTTTGACAATTATGAATTTGCCTTCTCCATGTTCTCATAATAAACCTTTGGTGAAAATAGCTCAAATGATAAAAACGTTACTGCCCAGACATGCACACACGCACATACGCACACACTAAAAAACCCAAAAACCTCAAGGCAGAAATCCAAAATGCACCAAATCACACTTTTGGACACAGTCCAGTAAATTTTGTTGGTAGCAATTGTGAGAGAATATGCAAGTTAAATACATGATTGTGTTGACTATTTGTTGTGCCTGATTTGCAGTTTGAAGCTGTCAAGATTAACTGAAGTGTAACTGTATTTGAAGTGGATGACCAGTCGGGAGCCGTGCGTCAGGAACTCCTTACAGAACGGAGCATAGTTTTCCATTCGGTCAACCAATCGAACCTCGGTCAACCAATCGAACCTCGGTCAACCAGTCCAACCTCGGTCAACCAGTCCAACCTCGGTCAACCAGTCCAACCTCGGTCAACCAGTCCAACCTCGGTCAACCAGTCCAACCTCGGTCAACCAGTCCAACCTCGGTCAACCAGTCCAACTTCGGTCAACCAGTCCAACTTCGGTCAACCAATCAATGATCGTGTTCGAGTCTGCCATGTAATTTTCATGATGAATTTAAAAGATGACCAAAGAACAAACAACCTTGCACCTTTTGTGGAAAATGGTGATTTCAGCAATGTGTGCGAAACTCGAGCGGAAATCTTACCGTCAGTTCCATCACTACACGAAACGAATGTGACAGAAGAAAGTGGAAAAAATACAAGTTGTCTTTTCAATGCCATTATTAAAGAGAAGTCTGTTGTCAACGACAAAGAAACTCGATGTGATTTTGAACGGCTGATGGCACCAGACTGTAAAGTTGAAATGGAAGATAAAAAAATAGAAAACTCCAGTCTGAGTAGTCTCAGCAATGCATTACATGAACCTATAGTGACCAAAACTGACGGTAACAAAACTCATGATGGGTCACATATCCCAGATATTATTCCCACCAAAACTGAGCTGGTTGAGCAAGCCTTGAACCTTCAAATGCCAGAGAAAAACCCTTCAACCTGCCCAGTTCGGAGGAAATCCATTGCCCTGTTTTATAGGAGCATTGAAGCCGGATTACCACCAAACAATCAAATGCTTGATGGTGAGAATAAAGCCATGAGCATCGCAAGTGAATTAGAGGAATGCATTCATGGACTCCATCCCAATGAAGGACGGCACTATCGGGCATGTGTGCGCAGTCGCGCCGCCAACCTGGCAGACCGGCGTAATCCAGGCCTCTGCCATCGCCTGTTAACTGGGGAACTGAGTGCCCAGCTACTTGCGGCCATGTCAGCCGAGGAAATGGCAAGTCCGGGGCTTCGGCGATGGCGGCAGACCTGGAGGCGCGAGACCTTGAAGAAGTATCGGCTTCCTGAGGGTCTGCCAGGAACCACCACAACACAACTCAAATGTCGACGCTGTGAATGTCGCAACTGCACCATGTCGGTAGTTGAGCGCGGGGTATTGTGCTTGCCAGCCTGGGTGACACCTGACACTGAAGGACAACTCACTCTCATAACATGTCAAGGTTGTGGGGAGCGCTGGTACAACGCAGGTTGGCTCCCACCTTGATTGGGAAGTAGAAATGGTACTTTTGAAATGTATTGTACAAATCTGTAGCTCGTGGTCACTTTCCATTAAAGTCAATAAAGGCTGTCAATAAAGGCTGTCAATAAAGTCAATGAAGAAATTCTCATGTCTGGATCTTCACCAAAATCTAATCAATTTTTCTTTGTCGCATATCCAACCTGTCCACAAAGTTTTGTCCTTATCCGTCCATTACCTTTGAAGATATGCTATTCACAGACAGCCAAACAGACAGACAGGGTTGAAAACATAATCTCTGTCCACCTTCGGTGGCGGACGTAATAACTAGAACGGCACTCAGGAGAGAGCATACCTTTGTCTGGATGGCCATATCACACAATGGTGAAGAATCACTTTTAAAATTATACTAGCTGTATCCGGATTTTCACCAAAATTGAATCAATTCTTCCTTGTCTCACACAACCTGTCCAACAAGTTTCCTCCAAATCCATCGTTAACTCTTTCAGATATCCTGCTATGAATCGTTTTTGGCCCTATCTCCCAATGGTGAAGAATCACTTAAAAAATTCTACTATCCGGATCCGAATTCGGATCTTCACCAAAATCGAATCATTTCCTCCTTGCCACATACGCTACATCTCTGCCAAATTTCGTCCGAATCTGTCCACAACTTTTTGAGATATTTTGTTGACAAAAGGACAAACAGACATGGGTGAAAACACAACATCCATCCACCTTTGATGGCTGAGGTGATAAAGGACTTTCACAAACTTGTACTTTTCATCGTGTTCAATGGAATTTTAATGCCATGTTCTGTTCATGCTGAATTACTTTTTATCGTGCCATAAAAGTATTGTTACGGTTTCTAGAACCTTCACTTTATCAAATTTAGTATTAAAATCCCTAATAACTCCCCTTTGTACATTTCCCCCTTAATTGGCTGTTAATTGAAATGAGTGCACCTTAGCTCGTCCATCGCACACACGTAGGCCACCATAGAACCTCTCTGTAGTTATTTCTTTGTTATGTGCATCAGTTAAGGCTCTGTTTTCCACTAGTTACCTTCGCAAAAGCGGAAGGTTATGTTTTGATCGCTGTGTATTTATTTGTATGTCTGTGTGTGTGTGTGTGTGTGTATGTTATTCGCATAACTCAAAAAGTATTCAACCGAATTGCATGAAATTTGGTGGGATGATTGGTTATTATACGGGACACATTTGATTAGATTTTGGGAGCAATCGGGTCAAAGGTCAAGGTCAAGGTCACGAAAAGGTCAAAATCGTATTTTTACCATAGCGCGGTCAATTTTTATCCAATTGGCATGCAACTAATGCCAAAATGTTCAGAATTCAATGCCCGATCTTGTGATATACGACATGACCCAGTGAAGACATTACCCTTGTTAGCGGTTGGGGGTCAAAGGTCAGGGGGGTCACGACCTTGCAAAATGTGCGTTTTTTGTCATAACTCGGTCAATTCTTATCCGATTTGCATGAAATCAGCACCAAACTGTTCACTGTTCTGTTCCCTACACTCCCATGCCAAGTACAGAACAGTAGCTGCGGCGAAGGTATGTGCTCTACCGAGTGCCCGTTCTAGTTGACCTTGTGCTGCACCAAATCGAATAAGATAGATCCCCTTTCAATTGCCCAAAACCTCCATTGCCAACTGTATTGCCAACTGCATTCGCCCTCCATTACGCACGCGGTCAACTCGGGGAAGAAGGGTGTGGCCCAACTCGTCATCAGGAGGAGGAGTGAGCCAGCCCCGATAAACCAACCAAGAATGAGGGGTTTGGCCTGAGAGGGCGGAGAGAGAACGATTGAGGAGGTTCGTGAAAGTTCCATGGGCGTGGATATATAACGCATCGCGCAAAGCCCCCACCTCAGTTGAGTTGAGTTGAGCTGGAGGTTTGAAGGTTTGAGGAGTGAAGGAGTCCTGTGGAGAGGTGAGCTGAGTTCTAAGGGAGGTGCGCTGAACCAAGTCAGGCTTGCGGTTCTGCCGAGAGATGACGCTGTTCAACCAGCCCCTGCGCGCGCGCAGCTTTGACGCGCTGCTACGCGTGAACCAGATTGCGGTGGAGTCGGTGGCCGCTCACTTCCAGCCCCGATGTCCCGTGCGGGATCAAGCTCCAGCCCTGCGTCCAGCTGAACCTTCCTCTCCTTCCAGCCATTCGTTCCTGCCTTCAAGTTCCCCATTCGTGTGAGTCTGCTCGTCGTCTGTCCTCTGTGTTGTCTGAGGTATAAGTTAAGCTTGTTTTAAGGATTTGCTCTGTGTCCTGCTCCTTCCATTTCTTGTATAAATGCCCTTCTTTCATTTCCTCTTATAGATAGAAATAAACCTGTGTTCTTTCCTTACTTTGGTTTCCTCTTTCACATCCGATCGTCTTTGTGATTTCCCCCATTGAGTACCTGTGGCACGATTTTGGCCAACGCTTATGAATCGGGTTAGTCATTGATAAACGGCTCATGCCGCAGTTCGCTTCGCTCGGCGCAATTAGTCAATTACGCTGCGGCACGAGCGGAAGCATTTCCTCGCTGACGGCCGGTGGTAATACTTAGGTATTAAGACTAATTGGGCTTACGACCCTACGTACCATCGGCCATCAGTGACGTCATACTTCCAGGACTGGGGGAATCGGCCAGTGTAAAAGACAAGGGGATTGACCCCCCTTGGTAAGGGGAGCGCCGACCCCAGAACCGTAACAATTGGTGTCAGGAGTGGGATTTGGACCCGAAGCAAATTTTTAACATCTAAAAAAAATTTTGGTCAAAAATTACGAGTGGCCGAAATTTTATTAAAACAGCTAAATTTTAAAATCGTGCCATGGATAATCAAGGCGACCGGATGCCGGTCGGGGAGCTAGAAGAGGGGGTAGAGTCGACCCAGGACCCCAGGGAGGCAGTGGGAGTAATGGAGGAGGAGCGCAATACACATTGGGTTGTGGAGGGTTCAGGCGCACAAGATGGTGGCCTCGCGCACGAGGTGGCAGCAGCACCATGTGGCGCAGCGCACGTGACCGCGGCAGCCACGCCCGAGGCGCCCATGGACTGGGGCCTATTCATGCTGCAAATGCAGGCCTTCATGGAAAAGAACAGGGGGCTGGGAAGCCAAATTGAAGGAATGGAAAGCAGATTGAGGGACGAAGCGAGGGGTACCAGTGAACGGTTGGGCAATCAAATTGGGGGATTGAGAGAGGGGTTAAGTAATATGGAAAATCAAATTGGGGAATTGAGGAATGATATGGGAAGCCAAATCTGGGGGCTCGACGACAAAATTGGGGGGCTAGAAGCCAAATTTGAGGGGTTAGACAATAAATTTGAGGGGTTAGACAACAGGTTGGAAAGGCTAGAAGGTAAATTAGGGGGCCAATTGGAGGACATGGGTAATCAAATTGGGGAAATGAAGGAGGGGTTAACGGGGTTGGAAAATAGAATGGCCACCCAGGAGAACCAAATGGAAGGGGTGAAGAATGGGTTAGGGGGGTTAGAAAACACCATGGAAGGCAAACTGAGGGAAATAGGGGAGCAATCCGCCCGGGAAATTAAACAAATGGGGAATCAGATAGAGGAGGTGAAAATCGGGTTGGAAGGTAAATTGGATGCCCAGAGGAATGATTTGGAACAGATGAGGGCGGCATCTACCAAAGAGATGGGGGAGGAGATCAGGCGTGGTGTGGGCGAAGAGGTCGCGGGGGTACGCGAAGAGGTGAAGCGGGGTGAGGAGCGCATGGAGAAAGAGGTGAGGAATAGTACGGCTAGGTTACAGGGGGGTATAGAGGGTCTGACGAAGGGAGTAGAACAGCTGACATTGGGACAAAAGGAATTAGGGGAGCAAGTGGAGAAGAATACGGCGGTAATCGGGGGGTTGAAGGCGACACAGAAAGTGATAAAAAAAGGAACTTATAGCGACGAAGAGGGAATGTCAGATGGTACACGAGGGGTTGACAAAGAGGTTGGACGAGGTAACAGGGGCAATGGAGACAGAACGGGAAGTAAGAACGCACATAGAGACGACCAAGGTGGCCTTAGAGGAAGAAATTGAGGAGGCGCACCGGGAAATAAAAGAGGTAAAGCAAAAATTAGAGAATGTGGAAGAGGGGGTGAGCGAAATTAAGAAGAGACGGAGGGAAACTCAGAGGGAGATAAAGGAGGAAGTGATGGATTATGTACAAGGTCTGTGCTCAAATCGTGATGATGTGCTTACTGACCAAATAAAGAGTTTGCAGGTGGCGGAGGAGGAGCGAAGACGAGGTGCCGAGGTGAGTGGCGATATAATCGGAAATGTATATGGTGTGAGGGGAGATTCAGTGGGCTTGGGTGTTGGTTTGGACCCGGGCGTTCGTGAGAGGCCGCTGGTGAGGTGTGCGACAGGTACAGAGTGTGTGGAAAGAGGAGGTGTGCAAGGATGTCCGACTATGGGGTGTTTGAGGAAAAAGTGTGCTTTCAAGAGTGAGGGTGAATGCACGACAGAGTGTGGTGGTGAGAGTGACACGGAGTACGAGTTGGTTGTGACAGGTGAGAAAGAATGTACACCTGGAATGAAAGGATGCACACCTGGAATGGTCGAGCGTGTGTGTGAATGTACACCTGAGTTGGTGGTGGCGCGAGTGCGAGAGGGCACATTGAAGCACGTGATCGGGTGTGCAGAAGAGTGCACGCCCATGGTTGTCACAGAGGACGTGACCGAGGAGTGGGCGCGAAGAGGTGTGTTGATGAGGTGTGCGAACGACGAGTGTGTGCCAAGGTGGGCAGTGGTCAGGTGTGTGACGAAGTCTGTGAGCGGAATGGTTGTACCTGGGTGGTGTGTAAGGGGATGTGCAATGACGAAGTGTATGGAGACACCTGGATGTGTGAATAAGGAACGGAACGCGTGGTGTGAGCATGCAAGTGAAGCATCGACGCTAAACGGGATAGCGGTTAGATCGACGGTTAGCCGACGCGAGCCCTCGGTCCGTGCCGGGCTTTGGGTGCTGTGAGAACCGGCAGGGATCTGTGCAACGTGGCTCCTGTTCGGAGCGCCGCGCACGATCCGCGCCGGGCCTCGCCCTGAACGGTCGCATCCGCACTCTGCTAAGCGGAGCGGGCGGCCCGGTTCGAGGGCAGGTAGGAAGGGTCACCACGGTGACCCCTTGTGGTTGCGGCGTTCCGGCCGGGTGAGATCGGGCGGGAGACCGAAACGCTTCGCGCCGAGGTGGACCTTGGGATCTCGGCCCGAGCAAACCCCCTCCCCTGAACCGAGTGCCGGACGGATCCAACTGCAGGAAACGAACCACCCGCGTTCATAGCTCGGCTTGGCGAAGCCGAGCTTTGAAAATGTAAAGACGCACCGAGGCTCAAGTTAATTGACATTTGGTAGGGATAGGGAATTGGTGATTTGCAAAATTTGATGGGTAAGATGATTGGCAAATATGATTGGCAGGTGATTGGCAAATTTTGGATTGGCAAGAATTGGAATTTGATGGGCAAAATTGATAATGGAAGATGCCCGAGGTGGTGGGATGCCAAATCCATCATCCCTCCCACCCACCGGGCACATGAGCACTAGTTATGGGGTTTTGGCAGTGTAAGCTCGCCGAGGGAGGGTTTGGATAATTGTATAGGGATCTAGAGAAATGACAATAGGTAACGGTAGAGGTAAGTAGCGACATTGTACAGGTAGCCGGGGACGTATAATATTGTTATAGATCGCGGTTAGGATGTTATAGACCGAGCGGTGGTTTAAAACCGCGACCTAACAAAACTCACCCGAACGTTGGTTGTATCGCACCCTATCTGCTCAATGAGGGAAAAGACAAAAGCGACGCAATGCAAGAGGAAAACGGAGACAAAAAAAAGGTTTGAAATATTACTACTGAATTTATTTCTACTATTTACACACAAGCAACAAAAAGCAATTCAGTTTATTTACGAGTACAAGACGCAGGTGACACAGTGCAAATTTAGCTTATCTACAGACTTAACTTATTACCCAGGACAGAACAAACAAAGACGACTCACACGGGGAATTGCAGGAATCGCAGGATGTGGATGGCTGGAGGGAGAGGGAGAGGTCCAAGGGGGGGTCCCGCCGCACAACCGGCGCGTTCAGCAGCCGCCGTTCCTGCCCCCTTTTGCGGTTGCCGGGTGTCGCTGCTGCGGCGGCCTGCAGTTGCCTTGCCAGGCCTTGTCTTACTCGCTTCTCACCACCGACTTCTCACCACCGCAACCAACTGTGACCACTGACCCTCCTTTTTGGCACCCGACTCAGACCAACTCTTCTCTCTCTCTTTCTCTCTCGGTGCAACCAACTCCTCCTCTCTCTCTCTTTTTCCGACCAACCCAGAGTGCATCTCCCTTTCTTCTTCTTCTCCTCCGCTCCACTTCCGGTTGCGCCCTTTTATAGCGCCCCCAGCGATCACGCCCCCGGCGCTTTGGACACGCCCATCGGGGCGCTCACCTCGGCCCTGGCTGGTCGCACGACCCTCGGGCTCCGCCCCGGACGACGACGGGCGGGCGCGCCCCTCCCCTCCTCTGACGAGGTGGAGACACGCCTTTCTTCCCTGACTCGAGCCTCGTGGTCAATGGCGGTTATTGGAGGGGAGGTGATTGGGAATCGAGGGCTCAGCAATGACGAGAGGGGATGTAATATGGCAATCGAGGGTCGGCAATCACGAAAGGGATAATGTGAAGGAAATGGGGATTTTTGGGGATGGGAATGGAAGGGGATCTATTCTCTTTCACTGGTGCAATGGAGTACTTCAATTAATGGGAGACACAGCCTTATCCTAAAACACAGAATAAGATATAACTATCGAACATGAATATCCTATGATTGGCTGACGTGTATGCTTGTGGACTATGGGACGCCCTTTTGATCTTACACAGCTCCGGAGGCAGGAGGCACAGCACAACAACAATAATAATAATCATACAGCACACAATAAAAAAAAAATATATACAGTCCTCATATCCACAACACTGCACTCTCCTCCTCTTAGGCACGTCCCGGGCCTACAACTTTTAGCTTTAGCGTGACACGTAGGTGTAGTTCCCTCTATTTTTAACCTGACCCTGAGTGCGACAGTCTAAACATAAATAAATGTGTCCCGCTGCTCCATTGCACCCTGCCTAACAGACTTTCGCCCACAGTTAACCGAATTGCGGAATGGTCTTCAAACTATACACTGACGGTGGGGAGCATTATTTACAATGACTCTGCTTTTATTTACAAAACTAACCCAGGACCTGTAATTGTTCTTTCTGGGGGGAGGACAGTCTGCTCTGCATCAATGCACCATTAAAGCACCCAAAAACGCACCAATACACACCCAAGCACCAATCGGTGCAGTCCCCATTGTTCAATGAATAAAATAAAACCAACAAACCCAACCCTGCAGGTGTCTCTTGCTCTTCGGCTCCCTCTGCTGGTTATCATTATTTCTTCCAGTTGTTGTCATTTCCTTTGCTTTGCTTACTGGCGGCCTATTTGCAATAAAGCTTGCCCAAACGTGTCCATTTTATTTATCTTTATTTATGGCCCACAGGGCCGACTACGTGTGGTTCACCTGTGGGGCATCGGTGCCCTGTGGCCAAGGTCCGCCAGCAAGATTTCGGGCCCTCATGGCCGGTTCCAGCAGAGGGGCCTTGCCCCAACCCATGGGGTCCATAAGTGGTGCTCGGCCACTGACATGTGGTCCATAATGTGGTGCATCGATGCAGACAGCTGGTTCTGGGAATTTCGGGCGCACAATGGCCGACCCACGCACGCTCCCCTCGGCGCCCAACGGCGCTCAGGTCCTCATGTGGGAGACAAAAAGGGGGGACAAGACAGATGAGCGAGGGGTAAGGTCTCAAGGGTACACATCAAAAAGGCAATGCAAGGCGAAATGCGTACGGAGGGCGAAGTGAGAAAGCTCGTCCCTACCGTACGTCACCCCCCTGTTACCTAGCCCACCCTTGCCCTTACCCCATATGTCCAAAACCTACACATTACCAATTCGTCACTACTGTCACGTCTTCCCCATATTTCCCCTATATCAAATTCGTCACCACAATCCCTCTACTTCAAAAATTTGCCATCATCAATTCATCATCAATCCTCATAAGGAGGCAGAGATGGAACATCAAAGCACAATGTCACACCCACGTCATGATGCGTCTCACAATCCAAAACATTTGCATCAGAAATAATTAAACATGGCATGGTGCGGAGTACCTGTCACCTCAGGTGAGTGGATGCAGATGGTGCGAGGAGATCCTTCATCCTAACTATCCTCTAAATGATTTTAACACACTTTACACTACCCGGGGTCTTTCTCTGGCCAAACCATTGGCCCTCTTACACTAGGGGTTCTAATAACCAATTCCCATTGGCCAAACTGTGGTGCTTCTCAATTTGGGGTCTCACTCCCCCGATTCATCTCCCGGTGCTCTAGCACAATTTCTGGGCTGCGACGTGTACCTCTCCCAACAGGTCTACCCACCTGCACACCTCCACCACTGTAGTTGCCACCCGAGCTTACCTAGCTCCTTACCCTAACCTAACTAACTGGGGACAGCCCTTCTCCTGGCTCTGTCACCCCATGGTGCCCTCTGGCACTGGGCTACCCGGGTCCGTCCTCCGGATCCTCGGGCCCCATCCACAACAACTACTACCGGCTCCCAGAGCCCACCTGCGGCCTCACCTGGCCGACATCCTTACAGTGGTGGAGTGCCCAAACCAACTACACACACTAACAGGCTACACGCCCAGCCATTTCCACAACACCAACGCACCCATCCACATACCATTCTGTCACCCGCACCACAGATGCCAATATCCAACCACAATTTACCTATACCCTCTACCTAACACTTGCACTACCCGCCCCGGGTATCCGTGATGGGGGTCCACTCTTCCCCCATTCACACCTTCGCACCATCCACTCCACTCCACAATTTCCACCATACTCACTCCACGACCATCCATTCCAATACTCCATACCATTTATTCCATACACCTGTCTTTCATTCACCTGTCGTTGCACACCTGTGCAATCCTACCTGGTGCCACCTGCACCCTCCTCCTCTTCCTGGACCATTTGGTCAACACAACACGCAATCACCACTACTTCCTCATACACTGCTCCATTCACCTGTCAGTTGCACACCTGTGCAATCACACCTGTTCCATTCTCACCTGTCCAATCCTCACACACACGGCATCATCTCAGCTAACTACTCCCCTCTGAAACTCGCGCTTCCCAGTCGCCCCTTTTAACTATTGCGCTCCCACGTCATTATAATCCACACTAAGCTATCTGCGTCCCCACTACAGGTATCAGTCACTAACTACCCTTATCGTCACCTAATGTCATCTTCTAGAGCCCTATCAATATAACCTAACCCACCCGGGCTAGTTTTCACTGCCATACACCCCATAATCTATTGCTCCTTTGCCCCCACCTGTGAGGGATGGTGGATTTGCCATCCCACCACATCGGGGGTCTCTCACTACCAATTTCGCTCGTCCAAATCCAACAATTCAAAAATTTTCCATTTACTGCCAATTCTATTCACTTTTCTAAATTTCGTTTTAAATCACTATCACTATCACCATCACCCGTCTACTTATTACATCCTCTCGGTGCGCCAATTCACATCTACAGCCCGGCTTCGTACAGCCGAGCACTGAACGCGGATTCTTTTGTGCTGGCGGCTGGATGCGTCCCGCATTCGGGGCAGGGGCGGGGGCTTACCCGGGCCGAGATCCCACGCATCACCTCGGCGTGGAGCCATCCAATGTCCCGATCTCGACCTGCCGGCACGTCTCAACAAAACGTGGTCGCCATAGCGACCCTTCCTATCCAGCCGCCCGCTCCGCCTAGTGGAGCCCGGCCGCGGCCGTTCAAAGCGAGGCCCAGCACGCACCGAGGGCCCGATTCGGCTATAAGTCGTTCTAAACTCTACCCCGTCTAACGTCGATGCTTCACCTGGACGCTTACACCCCGCAGCCCGTTCCTTGCTCACACATCCAGCTGTGCCCATGCTCCTCGTACCTTTCCTTACACACCCAGGTACACCCATTCCACTCACAGCCTTGGTCACACACCTGACCACCGAACACTTTGGCACACATTCGTTGCTCGCACACCTCACCAATACACCGCTTCGCGCCCCCTCCTCGGTCACCTCCTCTGTGACAATCACAGGTGTGCCCTCATTCGCACACCCAACCACGTGCCTCACCACCAACTCCAGCGTGCATTCCCACTCACGCTCTACCATTCCAGGTGTGCATCCTTCCATCCCAGGTGTACATCCTCGCTCACCTGTCACAACCAACTCACGCTCCGTTTCACTCTCACTACTCTCACCTCCACTCTTGACAACGCACTCTTTCCTCATGCACCTGTCCGTTACACACCTTTCTCGCGCACACTCTCCCGTTACACCCTCTGTAACACTCACCACAGACGTACGCTTTCTTGTTACATCCTCTGTAACACTCACCACAGGTGTACACTCTCTCGTTACTTCCTCCGTAACACTCACCACACCGCGCTTCCATGTACCCCCTCGCACACGCGCTCCGACCGGCTCACTCCTGACGGCACACTCACCCCTCGGCGTGCACTTTTTCCTCACACACCCCATGGTCGGACATTCTCGCACACCTCTTTTTTCGCACACCTGTCCTGTCACACACTTCACCAACGGCCTTTCACGAACACCCGGATCCAAACCAATCCCCAAGCCGACTGAATCTCCCCTCACATCATGTACATTGCCACTCACCTCCGTACCTTGTCTCTGCACCTCCTTTGCCACCTGCAAACTTTTTATTTGGTTAGTGAGCATCTCATCATGATTTGAACACAGACCTTGTACATATTCCATGACTTCCTCCTTTATCTCCCTCTTAGTTTCCCTCCGTCTCTTTTTAATTTCACTCACCCCTTCTTCCACCTCCTCTAATTTTTCCTTTACCTCCTTCATCTCCCGGTGCGCCCCTTCTATCTCTTCCTCTATCGCTACTTTAACCGTTTCTACGTGCGTCCTTACCTCCCGGTCCTTCGTCTCCATTGCTTCTGTCACCTCTTCCAACCTCTTCGTCAATCCCTCATGTACCATTTGACATTCCTTTTGTGTCGCTATTAATTCATTTTTTATGTCCTTTTGTGTTGCTTTTAAACCCCCGATGATTGCTGTGTTCTTTTCCACTTGGTCCGTTAGTTCCTTTTGTCCCACTGTCAGCTGTTCTACTCCTTTCGTCAGATCTTCTATTCCCCCCTGTAACTTTGCCGTATTATTTCTCACCTCTTTCTCTATACGCTTTTCGCCTCGCTTTACCTCCTCGCGCAGCCCCGAGACCTCCTCACTCACCCCTCGTCGTATTTCCTCCATCTGGTTCCCCATCTGTTCGATTTCCCGGGCGGATTGTTCCCCTATTTCCCGCATTTTGTCCTCCATCCTATTTTCTAACCCCATTAACCCATTTTTCACCCCCTCTAACTGATTCTCCTGGGCAGCCATTCTATTTTCCACCCCCGTTAACCCATGTTTCACCCCTTCTATCCCATTGTCTAACCCCTCAAATTTCTTGTCTAACTCCTTAAAATTATTGTCTAACCCCTCAACGGTACCCCTTGCTTCGTCCCTCATTACCCCCATTTGGCCCTCCAATCGCTCACCCTGAGCATCCATCCGGTTCCCCATTACCCCCATTTGGTTTCCCATTACCCCCATTTGGCCCCCCACCCCATCCTATCCATTTTTGCATTCAGTTGGGTCAAGAATAATCTGAGGTCAAACCCGGTTTGCCCAGCGTCCCCAGCCGCCACCGCAGGCTCGCCCTCCGCGGCGCCGCTATTTTGGGACCCTTCAACCACGTGAGCGAGCGCGCCATTTTGCGCGCCTGATATTCCCGCAACCACATTGCCATTTTCCTCCTCCCTTTCTTCCCCGAAGTCCTGGGTTACTTCCAACCCCTCTATCTCTCCCACCGGCATCCCGTCGCCTTGGACAGCCATGGCGCGATTTCAAAATTCGGGCTTTTCCTTTAAAACAAAACAAATTTCGTACTTTATAATTTTGAGCGCGTGAAGCGCGCTCCGGGTCGATCTCACTCCCCGACACCAATTGTTATAGATCGCGGTTAGGATGTTATAGACCGAGCGGTGGTTTAAAACCGCGACCTAACAAAACTCACCCGATTCCACCCGAACGTTGGTTGTATCGCACCCTAGCTGCTCAATGAGGGAAAAGACAAAAGCGACGCAATGCAAGAGGAAAACGGAGACAAAAAAAAGGTTTGAAATATTACTACTGAATTTATTTCTACTATTTACACACAAGCAACAAAAAGCAATTCAGTTTATTTACAAGTACAAGACGCAGGTGACACAGTGCAAATTTAGCTTATCTACAGACTTAACTTATTACCCAGGACAGAACAAACAAAGACGACTCACACGGGGAATTGCAGGAATCGCAGGATGTGGATGGCTGGAGGGAGAGGGAGAGGTCCAAGGGGGGGTCCCGCCGCACAACCGGCGCGTTCAGCAGCCGCCGTTCCTGCCCCCTTTTGCGGTTGCCGGGTGTCGCTGCTGCGGCGGCCTGCAGTTGCCTTGCCAGGCCTTGTCTTACTCGCTTCTCACCACCGACTTCTCACCACCGCAACCAACTGTGACCACTGACCCTCCTTTTTGGCACCCGACTCAGACCAACTCTTCTCTCTCTCTTTCTCTCTCGGTGCAACCAACTCCTCCTCTCTCTCTCTTTCTCCGACCAACCCAGAGTGCATCTCCCTTTCTTCTTCTTCTCCTCCGCTCCACTTCCGGTTGCGCCCTTTTATAGCGCCCCCAGCGATCACGCCCCCGGCGCTTTGGACACGCCCATCGGGGCGCTCACCTCGGCCCTGGCTGGTCGCACGACCCTCGGGCTCCGCCCCGGACGACGACGGGCGGGCGCGCCCCTCCCCTCCTCTGACGAGGTGGAGACACGCCTTTCTTCCCTGACTCGAGCCTCGTGGTCAATGGCGGTTATTGGAGGGGAGGTGATTGGGAATCGAGGGCTCAGCAATGACGAGAGGGGATGTAATATGGCAATCGAGGGTCGGCAATCACGAAAGGGGGGTGTGAAGGAAATGGGGATTTTTGGGGATGGGAATGGAAGGGGATCTATTCTCTTTCACTGGTGCAATGGAGTACTTCAATTAATGGGAGACACAGCCTTATCCTAAAACACAGAATAAGATATAACTATCGAACATGAATATCCTATGATTGGCTGACGTGTATGCTTGTGGACTATGGGACGCCCTTTTGATCTTACACAGCTCCGGAGGCAGGAGGCACAGCACAACAACAATAATAATAATCATACAGCACACAATAAAAAAAATATATATACAGTCCTCATATCCACAACAATATATTAGTTGGATTATAACGACGAGGGAGCGCGATAATATAATGGGCGACTGGGAAGCGCAAGTTTCAGAAGGGAGTAGTCAGCTTAGATGATGCAGTGTGTTTGTGGTTTATTGAATGAGGAATTGGTATGGAAGTTTTGCGTGTGAGCATGTTGAGCAAATGAGGAATTGAGGGGCAATGCTCGGGAGAGATGTGTGTATGAGCGTGGGAGAATTTGGGTGCCTGAGGCAATGGTTTGGAGAGTTAGAAGTGTATGGTGAAAAGTCCGATTGTGGGTTGTATTGAGCGTGGAAGTGTATGGAGCAGTGTATGAGGAATAATTGTGATTGTGCATTGTATTGAGTGAATGAAGAAGCCTGGGAGGAAGGAGGGTGCAGGTGGCACCAGGTGTGATTGCACAGGTGTGCAAATTCAGGTGAGAATGGTTGTGAGGAATAAATGGTATGGAATACATGAAGTGTGGAATGGATGGTGTGGAGTGAGTATGGTGGAAAATGTGGAGTGGAGTGGTTGGTGCGAAGGGAGTGTATGGGGAGGATGGACCCCTATCACGAATACCCGGGGAGGGTAGTTTACGAGTTAGGTAGAGGGTATAGGAAAATTGTGGTTGGATATTGGCATCTGTGGTGCGTGTGGAAGAATGGTGTTTGGATGGGTGCATTAGTGACGTGGAAATGGCTGGGCGTGTGGCCTGTTAGTGTGTGTAGTTAAATGGGCACTCCGCCACTGTTAGGATGTCGGCCAGGTGAGGCCGCAGGTAGGCTCTGGAAGCCGGTAGAGTTGTGAATGGGGCCCGAGGATCCGGAGGACGGACCCGGGTAGCCCAGTGCCAGAGAGGGCACCGAAGGGGTAAGTGCCAAGGAGGGCCTTCCCCAGTTAGATAGGTTAGGGAAAGGAGCAGGTAAGCTCGGAGGCAACTGCAGTGGCGGAGGTGTGCAGGTGGGTAGACCTGCTGGGAGAGCCACACGACCCAGTCCTGAAATTGTGCGAAGGCACAGGGAGTTGAACCGGGGGAGTGAGACCCCATATTGATGAGCACCACAGTTTGGTCAATGGGAGTTTGGTTCTTAAAACCGCATAGAGTAAGACGGCCAATGGTTTTGCCGGGAAAGACCCCGGGTAGTGTAAAGTGTGTTAATGTCATTTAGAAGGTAGATAGGATTGAAAATCTCCTTGCACCATCCACATCCACTCACCTGAGGTGACGACGGTGCTCCACACAGTGCCATGGTTATTGTTTTTTTTGTGCAGATGTTTTAGAAATGTGAGACGCATCATGACGTGGGTGTGACATTGTGGTGATGTTCCATCTCTTCCTCCTTAAGAGGAATTGATGAGAAATTTGAATTTATGGCAAATTTGGTTAGTGGGATTGTGACGACTAATTTGGTATTAGGAGATATGGGGAAGACGTGACGGTAGTGACGAATTTGTAAATGTGTAGGTTTTGTAAATATGGGTAAGGGCAAGGGTGGAGTAGGTGACAGGGGGGGGGGGGTGACGTACGGTAGGGACGAGCTTTCTCACTTCGCTCTCCGTGCGCACCTCGTTCTGCATTGCCTTGATTGATGTGTACCCTTGCGCCCTTGCCTCGCTAATTCTGCTTTGTCTTCCTTCCCAGACCCATGGATCGTGCTCTCTGGGCACTAAGGGGGAGCGTGCGGGAGGCCGCGTCTGTGTGCCCGAATCCCCGCAACCAGCTGCTTGCATCGATGCACCACTTTATGGACCACGTTGTTGAGGCCAAGCACCACCATATTGACCACGGTACTGTGGCCGAGCACCACTGATGGACCCCACGTGTTGGGGCCTAGCCCCTCTGCTGGGACCGGCCACGATGGCCCAAGGGAGATCTTGCTTGCGGACCTCTGTGAGGTGGCACCAAGCCCACAGGTGAACCACCCATAGTTGGCCCCTGCTGGCCATAATTAAGAGAAAAGCAGACGCGTTGTGTGCCCTTTTTATTTTTCAAATAGGCCGCAAGCAAAGAACATCAAGAACATCGGCCCAGCAGCCAAGAACATCGGCCCAGCTGAGAAGACGTCATCGTTTATGAATAACCAATGTGATTACATATTTACATATTATGTTACATATTTATGTGAATGTATGTGGATTACCATTCAGGTCTTTGCTTATCCGTGTGTAGTATATTAAGGGTTGTTGTGATTGGAGGGTCAGGAGCCCTTCTGAACAAGTGGCCGGAAACGGAAGTGACCGGAAACGGAAGAGAAAAAGACACGAGGAAAAAAAGGACGAGTATTCTTCTTCCTCGCCCCGCACCGACGAAAGGTGGGATTGATTGAGCCGTGTGGAAAAGCGGCGTTCCGAAGCCCGCCTGGCGAGAGGAATCACCGGGACGTGTACCTGCCCGGTGGAGACGTCAAGTTGACGTGGGGCCGTGCATCGACCCCGCGTCTGGCACCGTTCCCAACACCGTCTAAAAAGGACGCGTACGGGTCGCCCGTTGGGGCCTAACACGCCTGGCAAGCGGCGTGGGGCTTGTGGCTTGCTTTCCCGTCCCCGCGTCGCGTGGCCGCGAGGGGCTGTAGCCGGGGTGCCGGGTACGATACCTGCCCGGTGGAAACACGTCCACCCGGGGTTCGTTCAACCGCCCGAGTGCGGCGACGCTGACTATCATCTTGGTCAGGAGGGGCCCAGAGATATTGTGCGGGACCGAGACCAAAAGGGTGTCGTGAGTACTCACCGGGACACACGTATATAAGATGGCCATCTTACTCATAGGGAATTGATTGTGGCTGGGGAATTGTTGATGGTAGTGTATGGTGGATTGCTCGGGGAAAATCTCCGTGGTTGTGTCATTGAAATATTGTTGATGGTTGTGTATTGTTGATTGCTCGGGGAAAATCTCCGTGGTTGTGTCATTGAAATTGTATGGTATCATTACCATTGGAAATATATCCTTGAACATCAGTTGTCTCCTGGGTGAAATTCATATGGATTGCGTGGCGAAAGCGCATATATAATACAGCTTGCTGGCGGAGTTCCTCTCACGGTCCGGGGGTCACCGAGACCAGGTATTCATCGAGGGGACCACGTAACAGTAAGGGCAAGGGTGGAGTAGGTGACAGGGGGGGGTGACGTACGGTAGGGACGAGCTTTCTCACTTCGCTCTCCGTGCGCACCTCGTTCTGCATTGCCTTGATTGATGTGTACCCTTGCGCCCTTGCCTCGCTAATTCTGCTTTGTCTTCCTTCCCCGACCCATGGATCGTGCTCTCTGGGCACTAAGGGGGAGCGTGCGGGAGGCCGCGTCTGTGTGCCCGAATCCCCGCAACCAGCTGCTTGCATCGATGCACCACTTTATGGACCACGTTGTTGTGGCCAAGCACCACCATATGGACCACGGTACTGTGGCCGAGCACCACTGATGGACCCCACGTGTTGGGGCCTAGCCCCTCTGCTGGGACCGGCCACGATGGCCCAAGGGAGATCTTGCTTGCGGACCTCTGTGAGGTGGCACCAAGCCCACAGGTGAACCACCCATAGTTGGCCCCTGCTGGCCATAATTAAGAGAAAAGCAGACGCGTTGTGTGCCCTTTTTATTTTTCAAATAGGCCGCAAGCAAAGAACATCAAGAACATCGGCCCAGCAGCCAAGAACATCGGCCCAGCTGAGAAGACGTCATCGTTTATGAATAACCAATGTGATGACTGTGCACCGGATGGTGCTTTATGGTGCTTTATGGTGCTTTGGTGTTTATTGGTGCTGGTGCGTCGATGCAGTGCATGCTGTCTCCTCCCTCCCACAGGATTTTCTTTTGCGTCTCCTGAAAGAGAAAATGACAGGTCCTGGGTTGCGTTTTGTAAATAATGAAATAGTGTAACTTGTAAATAATGCTCCCCACCGTTCATGTTTAGTTTGAAAACCATTCCGCAATTCGGTTATTCTGTGGGTGTGAATCTGTTAGGCAGGGTGCAGCGCAACAGCGGGACATATTTATTTGTGTTTTAAAATTGTTGCACTCAGGGTCAGCTTAATTGTAGAGGGAATTACACCTGAGTGTCACACTAAGTTAAAGTTTTGTCGGCCCGAGTCGTGCCGTGGGGAATGAGGGTGCTGTGTTACGCTTTCTAGAACCTTCACTTTATCAAATTTAGTATTAAAATCCCTAATAACCACCCTTTGTATATTTCCCCCTTAATTGGCTGTTAATTGAAATGAGTGCACCTTAGCTCGTCCATCGCACACACGTAGGCCACCATAGAACCTCTCTATAGTTATTTCTTTATTATGTGTATCAGTTAAGGCTCTGTTTTCCACTAGTTGACCTTGCGCTGCACCAAATCAAATAAGATAGATCCCCTTTCAATTGCCCAAAACCTCCATTGCCAACTGTATTGCCAACTGCATTCGCCCTCCATTACGCACGCGGTCAACTCGGGGAAGAAGGGTGTGGCCCCACCTCGTCATCAGGAGGAGGAGTGAGCCAGCCCTGATCAACCAACCAAGAATGAGGGGTTTGGCCTGAGAGGGCGGAGAGAGAACGATCGAGGAGGTTCGTGGAAGTTCCATGGGCGTGGATATATAACGCGTCGCGCAAAGCCCCCACCTCAGTTGAGTTGAGCTGGAGGTTTGAAGGTTTGAGGAGTGAAGGAGTCCTGTGGAGAGGTGAGCTGAGTTCTAAGGGAGGTGCGCTGAACCAAGTCAGGCTTGCGGTTCTGCCGAGAGACGACGCTGTTCAACCAGCCCCTGCGCGCGCGCAGCTTTGACGCGCTGCTACGCGTGAACCAGATTGCGGTGGAGTCGGTGGCCGCTCACTTCCAGCCCCGACGTCCCGTGCGGGATCAAGCTCCAGCCCTGCGTCCAGCTGAACCTTCCTCTCCTTCCAGCCATTCGTTCCTGCCTTCAAGTTCCCCATTCGTGTGAGTCTGCTCGTCGTCTGTCCTCTGTGTTGTCTGAGGTATAAGTTAAGCTTGTTTTAAGGATTTGCTCTGTGTCCTGCTCCTTCCATTTCTTGTATAAATGCCCTTCTTTCATTTCCTCTTATAGATAGAAATAAACCTGTGTTCTTTCCTTACTTTGGTTTCCTCTTTCACATCCGATCGTCTTTGTGATTTCCCCCATTGAGTACCTGTGGCACGATTTTGGCCACTGCTTATGAATCGGGTTAGTCATTGATAAACGGCTCACGCCGCAGTTCGCTTTTCGCTCGGCGCAATTAGTCAATTACGCTGCGGCACGAGCGGAAGCATTTCCTCGCTGACGGCCGGTGGTAATACTTAGGTATTAAGACTAATTGGGCTTACGACCCTACGTACCATCGGCCATCAGTGACGTCATACTTCCAGGACTGGGGGAATCGGCCAGTGTAAAAGACAAGGGGATTGACCCCCCCCTTGGTAAGGGGAGCGCCGACCCCAGAACCGTAACAGTAATATTACGTTGATGGGGGAGGACAGAGATTACCTTAGAAGAGATAGAACTGTGCAGGAATAACATGGACCGCGTGTGAGTCGAAAGCCAATCTCGATGTAAAGGAAGTACGTTCTTATGTGTATATCTGCTAATGTTGGCTTAAGGAATGTGTTTGAATGGGCACGATACGAGGGTCGTGCTTGTGATAAGATAGAAAGGGATTAAAGTTACGGAAACGTGTGTAAAACCTCATGTAAACTTCCACCGGGCGTGCCGGGTGACATCTCTGTTGAACATTGTTCACAAAAGCCCAGAAAATCGAGGCAGAAAGCAGTGGAGGCATTCCACTCGGCAGAAGGAGAGAGGGGGCGGAGCTATAATCGTCTCCTGCATGGGGGTGGAGCTCCAAGCCTGGAGGAGGGGCAAGCGTTGTCAAGGGAGACGAGGGAGGAGAAAAAGAGAGGCGAGTTCGTTGTGCTGAAAGGAGCGGGAACTGTTGTGAGAGGATTGCACCATCTGTGAGGAGAACTAAAGGACTGGAGAGGAGCGCTCGCAGGCTGAGGAGAGATGTAAGGATTAAGGAGGTCGTCCTGCTTAACTGCTTTGGACCTGGTGTTGTCTTCGTCCTCCCCTCCAGTATTATTCAGTCCAGCCATGCTATCCAGTTTAGGATAATCCAATCTAATGGAATCTAGTCCGGTTTGCTCGGTCCACGCCACTCGCATTCCCACCTCGCCGGTGCCATTCCGTGCACGTTAAGAAGTCCATGTGAAGCCGCAAAATAAATTCATTCAGTAGAGCGGAGGTCATACACCGACACCGATGCTGTATTTTGATAATTATAAACTGAAAGGTAAAAGATTGGTTTAAAAACAACTCCCAAGCACTTCCGGTGATGTCACTTCCGGTTTCCTGAGAGGCACGCGCTGAGTTTGTTTGTTGTACGGTAGTTTCATGATACGAACTGGAGATCTTAATCAACTTAAGTACGTCCACGAGAACATATGTACCATCCGGTTCTTGTACATCCATCGGAAATCCGATCGTATGTCGTGTGACGTAACATGTCGTGACATCGTAACAACGATCTCCGGAATAGCGACTTCACTTGTCATTTTCAATGTCCCTCCTTTGACATGCTGGGAACCGAAAGTGAGATCGAAACAGGGTCGTGCTTACATAAGGGGACATTTGGACCTTCACTGCCGTGTTGTATCATCTTATATACTTCATGCAGGGCGATTTAACTGATGGACGTGAACCTGGGGCTGGAGGACCCGTCCACCGTCACTTGTGGTTGACTCGTCGATGGACGTTCGAAATCCTACGTCGTATTTCACGAGGAGCATGCGGGTTATCGCCAGCACCTTGATCGAATTACAAATTCCTGTCACCGAGAGTGAAACGTAAGGTGGGACAGTGGCGTGCAGGTATGATCCTCCATGACGGGCCTCCTAGCTGTCACGTGGCCTGGCATGTCATGTGGCACACTCGCCTTCATCAATGTGTGTGCCATTCCCCAGATGGACGTCAAACTGGAAATCCCATCTGCCGGCATTAGTTGTTGGATCTTAAAGATCCCACGGTCTCCTTCTCGAAGAGTAGGTGAGCTATCACCGGCACTCTAGCCAAATTCCTCGCTTAACTACTTCTGGTAAGGCAATGGCAAACCACCCAGGATAATCCTTGGTCAGGAAGCAGCTTCGGGGTCACCGATACTCTGTGAAGCAGAGTACATCAAGACAGAAGGAGAGACAGAGAGATCGTCAAATGTCAGGCCTGGCCTGCCAGTTCGTGAATGACTTTATTTTTGTGTACATGACTTGGGCCAAAATAATTCTCCCAGTTGATCCCACATGGTGAGGTAGTTGTAGTTGAAGTACGTGCGCGTTTGTTGGAAGCATAACCCGATTTACACTTACCGGTTAGGGTGCCGGCTTGGGATCCTCGGGTCCTTGGTTCGAATCCTGGTTGATCGCCGAATTAATTCCCTGTGTGTCGCAAGAGGTGACCAACAGGGTTGGCGGCAGGAAGGGCATCCGGCCGTAAAACATTGCTTCAAAAAGGGGCCCACGGTGCCCGAAAAAAGACCAACCACCGCTCTACGGGGAAAAATGGCCTCCAAAGGCGGTTCCTTATGTTATCCCGATTAACAACGAGTACCATAACACAAACTGGAATATCTTGAATGGAATCGTTAAGATTTTTGAGAATTCCATTGCATCGTGTTCTGTGTGATCTACAGTATCAAGATGGCCCATAACAGTGCCTTGTTGGTCCAACTGCAACAGAAGGCAGTGGAGGCGGATGCTTTGATCAGTAGTCTGAAGGTGCAGTTGGCAGATCTCCATCAGAAAACAAGTGAGCTCGTTTCAACAACCTTTGTTACAGTAGTTTCTGATACAAACTGAAGTCTGTGCCAAATTACACATTTCCAAACAATCTATGTATAATCGTGGGGAAGTATGTTGTATGCATGTATCATCTACTCCTCCAGGAGGATTTGGCCTTGGAAGCTGTAACTTTTCGGGATTAATGAAGCCATCCTGAAGTTGTACACGTGCAAGTTTCGATTGATTCCATCGTTTTGAATTTTTTTTTTCCCTCCATGGCATTTTCTTCCTTTGGGGGTGGGTGGGAGAGGAGGGAGGAGTGATGAAATTAGAATTTTTTGAGATATATAAGCACGACGTATTATACATGCAGATAAGCAGAAGGCATGTTTTTGCTTCCTCTACAACAACACAACATGCATTTTAAGGCCATTTTCCCTGCTAGAGCGGGGGTTAGCCTTGCGGTCCCCATGACAATCCTCTCCATTTTGCCCTATTTTCTGCATCTCTCCTTGTTAACCCCCTTGCCCGCATTTCTTCTTCCACCATCTTTAGCCAAGTCTTTTTCGGTCTTCCCCGTCCTCTACTTCCTTCTACATTCATTTCCATCACTCTTCTCAACCAGTCACTTTCATCCTTCCTCAACACATGACCAAACCATCTCAACCTGTTTCTCTTCACAGCATCAATCACAGGCTCTATTCCCATCATCTTTCGCAATTCATCATTTGTCTTCCTCTCTCTCAACGATACTCCACACATCCACCGAACCATTCGCATTTCCACCCTTTCCAGCCTTCGTTGCTGTTCTAAGTTCATTACCCATGTCTCGCTCCCATAAATCATAACACTTCTCACATGCAGCATACACCTTTCCCTTCAGCTTCAACGACACTCCCCTCATCATCAGCACACCACTCAGTTCCCGAAACTTCTTCCATGCACATCTCACTCTAGCAACCGTTGCCGAGTCTGATCCACCTTCTCCATTCAGCATGTCGCCAGGCAGCAAAATGTTTTCACACCGTCCAGTTTCACGCCGTCTCCAAGATCCAACTCAACATTTTCTTTATCTGCAGCTCCCTCTGTGCACACCTTACATTTGAATGTAGCTGCCACACTGGTTAATGTCCCTCTCAGACCACTACATTTTTGATGAACCCACTCAGCGCACATTGTACATTGAATGGAGTTCACTCCGACACCCTTCCTGCACACAGCACAGGGCCACTTCCCAGTTCTTTCCACCTCACCACATGCTTTACCACTTGCCATCACCTTCGTCTTTCCGATATTCACCTTCAGACCTTTTGTCTCCATACATTCCTTCCACTTCTTCATCTTTTCCTTCAGTCCATCCATACTTTCCGCAATTAACACCAGATCATCTGCATACAACAATGCCCAGGGGAAACCCTCCCTTATGTTCTAAGCCAGCACCTCCATCACAGCTACAAATAGTAGTGGACTTAGTACCGACTCCTGATGCACTCCCACCTTCACCTCAAACTCATCACTGTTCCCGTCCTTTGTCCTGACAGCTGTGCGCGCTCTTTTGTACATTGCCATCACTACTCTGATCAACCATTCCTCCACTCCTAACTTCCTCAATGCCCATGTCACTACTTCGCGTGGAACCCTATCGAATGCTTTCTGCAGATCAACACACCCAAGAAACAACTTCTTCCTCTTCTCCATGTGCTTCTCCTGCAACTGCCTTACAATAAAAAGCGCGTCTGTCGTTCCTCTTCCTGGCAGAAATCCAAACTGCATTTCGTCAAACTTCACCTTCTTCCTTATCCTCCTCTCCAACACCCTTTCCAATACCTTCATTCCATGCTCCAATAACATTATCGCTTGATACGAGCCACAGTCCAGAGGGTCACCTTTCCCCTTGTATAGAGGGATGAGGGTACTCAGTTCCCAATCCACTGGAATGCGGCCTTCTTTCACCACCAGATTACAGATCTCTGTCATTCACTTCACATACATACATCTTTTTAATTTTTTAATTTATTTTGGTAGCGATTGAGACAGCGGTTTGTTGCCTATACATCTCCCAGATATATGGATGTGTCAGAAGAATGTGATGCATGCTTGGAACAGGATCTCCCTTTGGGTGGGTACTCTGCAATGTTATTAAAATAACACGACCTCCACTGGCTGCTCCAGTAGGGTGTGGGTGCTTTTCGTGTTATCAATATAGTGGCAGCATTATTGGTTAAGATAACTCGTGTAACTATAGGCCTCTGTATCCATCTTTGGATATTAACAGTGTACATAAACCTTTAAGTGACAACTATTTATATCGTGCGTTAAAATGTGAAATTTAGACTTCCACTCCACCCTCCTCCACATGCATATTATGATGGATACCTTTTCCTTTTATTTCACTCTTAACTCTACTTCCCTCCACTTCCACAACCGTTCCCACTTTTTCCCACTCCTCATACGACTCCTAACACAAACGTATTTTTGGCTCACTTGGAAAGTAGTTCCGTGTAGCATATGCGATGGCGCATCGTCTGTCCATCAATCCGTTGGTACATAAATACTTGCAACTTCTTCTCTGAAACCCATGATGGGATTGTGACCAAACATGGCACAAATTATATTTGGTATGTTGTGACTAAAGTTTGTTCACGGCTTTAAAAAAAATCTACCGGGGGTCAAAGTGGGTTCGGGTTTGACCCCCCAAAATAGGTATTTGCTTTCTTCTCTGAAACTACACATACAATTCCAATGGAACTTGACCACAACATTCCATTCATTACCTATGATGTACCAACGTATGTTCCCGGCATTTAAAAAAAATCGGGGTCTGAGGCGGTCTATGGGGGGGTTGCACCCCAAAAGAGGTATTTGCTTCCTTCGCAGAGACTACACACGCAATTCTAATAAAACTTGACCACAACCTTCACCAATCGTTGTGTACCAAGGTTTGTTTACGGCATTAAAAAAAAATCGGGTCGTGAAGGGAAAAATATGTATTTGCTTTCTTCTCAGAAACTACACATACAATTCCGATGAAACTTAACTACAACCTTCATCACCCGTGATGTACCAATGTTTGTTCAAGGCATTAGAAAAATTGGGTGGGTCTGAGGAGGTATACAGGATGGGAGAGGGGGGGGGGGGGGGGGGAGGGGTGTCCAAAATAGTATTTTTTTGGTTTGTTTAAAGTCTTATGATTATGTTAGTATGATTCTACATGCTGGCCTGTCTTCTAGCAATCATTGAAATTGGTTCTAAATACCTTTAGTCAGTGCAGTACTACTTATTCTACCAGGTGAGCACCAGGGGTATTGCCCCTATGTTTATCTTCCATCATCTTCAAGAACCTTCCTTACACTGTGCTTTATGTTGACTTCCACACGCTTCTTACCCTTTCACAGTGAGCAAGGCTTGCGAGGAAAAGGAGATGCATCTGAGAGCCGAGAACAAGAAACTCGAGCAAGAGATTTCATTGGTGAAAGAGCAGCTGATCAAGGCGGAGATTAGAAATGGATGTGAGCCCTTCCTTGTCTCGGTCTATTAATTGAGCAATAAGAGTCAGGTTGGGAGTTGGCTGTTTGTGTAACTTTTGTCTTTTTCACTCACCATATTAACTACCTAGAAATTAGAATAGATTTATTCAAATAATTGGTTATACAGAGTGAAAACCACATCTCAATTCTCAAGAAGCCAATTTCAAGAGGACCAGGTTTGTTTTTTAATGGTTACACGCAGGGGTATTGTCAAAATTATGGTTTCCACTAGATTTGTGCAAACACCGGCTGTGTTACGTAGTGATCGAGTTGACATTAAGCTGAATGTAGGACCGATTGCTGATTATTCAAAGTCCCTGTCATGCTAACGACAATATCATTTATATTTCATGCCATAGCATTGGCTGTATACTGCACTTTGGTTATGCTAATTCATTTTCCTGGTTTTCTTAAAAAAATTTGTCGACATGACCGAGGCTCAGGGAAGAGTTAGAACAGAATGGCAGAGAATGACACATGGGGGTGAACGACCTGCACACAAGCTGCATGAAACACAGGAAGAAGGGGAAGGGGAAGGTGTGGATGAAACAGAAAAGAAACAAACCAACCAGAAACTAACAAACGAAAAAAGGTGAGGGAAAGGGTGACAAAATCGCAATAACCTGAAAAAGGGAGTGCTTAGGAATGGCGTAATTTGGGGGTATAAGAGATCATGAGTATGGGTGGAGGTCAACTGAGGTAGTAGTGAACAGTTGTCTTGAAGCCCTGGAGGGGGTAATGGGACTGAACAGACGGGAAGTTGGTTCTGCACATGAGAGAAAAGAGGGGGGAGGGCGAATGAATGTGTGCCTAGCACAGACCTGGGAGGGACAGAGCCAAGAGAGGACAGAGGGTGCAAGACCAAATAGGAAGAGTAGAATACAGAGAGGCCACCAACTTATCTACAAGTAACCATCGGGGACACCTCTTTGCGGTGGTTGTACCCCCAACACAAGTTGTGGGGCCAAATCTTTCCCATTCTTCCCTGCTGCTCAGATTTGTCAGGGCAACACGGCCACGGTCAGAATGCTGATCGGTCCCCATGGATTGGTTCTTCTCTTCTCTCTTTTCTCTCCTCTTATCCATTCTCTCTCTCTTTCTCTCTCTCTCTCCCTCCATTTCTCGCTTTCTCGATGACGCTGTTCTGGCGCTCACTTTGTAAAGGCGGCGTACACCATTCTGGATATGGGTGATCTCTGGGTCACTTTCCTGGGAGATCGATCGGCTATCTCCGAGCCACGGGCTTGTACTGTTTAGAAGAACAGTAGATGAACAGTAGTTTAGAAGAACAGTAGAACAGTAGAACAGTAGAACAGTAGATTTAGAAGAACAGTAGAAGAACAGAAGATGGGGTAGAACTGTTTGGGGCTATGCAACAACAACATCAACCTATTTGTGAGGCTAAATTAACTGGCCTCTAATTTGCATTTCAATATATTGGATTTTTCCGTACCATACTTCCTGA
Organism: Myxine glutinosa; assembly: GCF_964187855.1. Lineage (NCBI taxonomy): Eukaryota > Metazoa > Chordata > Myxini > Myxiniformes > Myxinidae > Myxine > Myxine glutinosa. The sequence continues at coordinate 265,643 of NW_027616355.1, read as the reverse complement.
TGATCAGACATAACATGAAATGAGATTTGCTTATTGACAGCAAAGGTTGTGGAGATGGGGCTGAGTGGAGGTGGAAATGGAACAGGCACAGAAGAAATCATTGACATGGGCAAACATCCTCACCAAACAATTGCGACCCATCATCTCCAATAATGGATGAACACAATAATGTAGGGCATTCAAAAAGTTATGTTAATGAGATACAATAGTCCAAGACACAAAAAAAGTATAACAAGTCACGTGGCTCTATTGTGTGTTTTGGGCTGTTAAAAGCCTACTCACGCAGATCTCTGGATGCCACACAAACCGGTAATATATAATTTTGTGTACATGCCGGGATTAATTTCCATATGATCACTGAGCAATCCGATAGGTCGAATCCAAACTGGGAGGCGCAAACAATCATGTAAGTTCGTTCACAAAAGCAATGATTATGCTACCTAGCGGGATCTTCCTATCGACATGGAAAACAAGATGGTGGTCCACCACGAGTTGCAAGCAATATCAAACAGAGAGTAGGCACGGAACCGACGGAGCCTCGGCACGGCCACGGAGATACCACGCACTAAGCAATAAAACTGACTTATGGCTACAGATGTGATTAAAAACATGGAATAGTCAGGATTTGTGGGAAAGTGAGAAGGAAACGATTTATGAAGGAACCAGCAAGCAGGTTATAATACATGAGATGAGAGAAGGAAGGAGGGCATAGCACCATATTTGAACAGTGGGACCATAGTTGAACACATGCAAGGGGACGAACGAACAGGAAAAGAGAGTGTGGCTATGTTAAGCTTGGTAGCATGAATGAGCGTATGAAAGATTGCGGTTAGGAATGTGGTTTGCCATGAGATTATGGTGCCCTGCCTGTGTAAGCCCTGGAGGGAAGAGTGGAATTAAAACTAGCCTTGTGATGGCAGTGCCATAAACGGGAGAAAGGAGAAGGAGGAAGGGGTGGATGCGCAGGAAAACGTTTATGCCTCCGCCAATGGCATTATGTTTTCAGGTTGTCCATCCAGCTGTCCGTCCGTCCGTCCGTGATAGGATTTCGTCACCGCGATAACTTGAGAACGGCTAAAGAGATCTTAGTCAAACTTGGCACAGGTATGTATAATGAGGTAAAGATGAACTCATTAGATTTTGGGGTCACAAGGTCAGAGGTCATGTTAGGTAAAATACTGCTACCGCGATAACTTGTGAACCAGTGATGGGATTCTGACCAAATTTGGTACACTTATATAGAATGACGTAAAGATGAACTGATTAGATTTTGGAATAGGTCAAAGTCTGTAATAGGTCTATAACTTGAGAATGGCTGAAATGATCTAATTAAAATTTGGTATAGGTATGTATAATGATGTAAAGATTAAATGATTAGAATATGGGGTCAAAGGTCAAAGTCTGTAATCGGCCTATAACTTGAGAATGGCTGAAGGGATCTAATTCAAACTTGGTACAGATATGTATAATGATGTAAAGCTTAACTGATTAAATTTTGGGGGTCCCGAGGTCATGTCAGGTAAAAATGTGCGAAATTGTGAACAACTGAAGGGATTTTAATCAAACTTGATGCAAGTATTATAATGATGTAATAATATGGGTGGAGGCATATCAGTCGACTTCGTGATGTCGAAGAGTGCCGTTCTAGTTTGTATATTTAGATGAGGCTCATTCGTATAAGAGCTAACACATCGAACATTTAAAAGAGAGAGAGAGAGAGAGAAAGAGAAAGAGAAAGAGAAAGAGAAAGAGAAAGAGAAAAAGAGAAAAAGAGAAAAAGAGAAAAAGAAAGAAAGAAAGAAAGAAGGAAGCACAACAGTAGGGAACTGGGATATCAGGAGATCTGTGGAAGATGGACGGGCAGGGTACACGGGATAAACAGGATGGACACCACAGGGGCTTTCAGGAAAGAAAACAGGGAATTTGAAGGAGTTGGGTTTGGGGTAGATTAACTAGGGTAGCAAGACAACACGTGATCGCTGGGGATGTGTGGTGAGAACGAATGAATTCATTTATTTATTTATATATTTAAGACATCAAACATGTTGGATGCAGTTGGGAGGAAATTGAGGGAGGAAGTAAGGGGCAAAAATAAAAAAGACTGAAGGTAGTACAGAGAAAGGATGATCGTGGACATACAATGAATAGCAAGGGAACTGGGGAGGCCTCAAAAAACCCGGTACGACAAGTCCGATGAATGCTCAAAAATTATCACGAATTTTAAAACAAAGCTGAACTAGAAGCACACGATAAACAGACATCAAAATAAACAGTGGAAAATCGACAAAACAACCGGGAGTACTTATCTCAGGAAAACGGAGGAGTCGAGAATCGGCATGACCGAGGTCAACGAACCAGAAGTCAAAGAGTGTATTTAACCGGAAGTCAAGGTGTGTGCCTCAGGTGGTTGGAAAGGGAAGGAGTTCTGTTTGATTAATTATCCTAAAGTAATCAGTTTTTTGATTGTCCAGGCATGACGTCCTTCCTTTTCCAGCCACCTGAGGCACCTGGAACAATGTGCCGTTCAATTTGCAGCCTCGCTGGTGTTTCATTTGGAAAGCAGACTTTTGATGGCCAGTCAACCCATATATTGCGGCAGGCACACACAGGCATCGTCCTTTCCTCGCTCACCGCCACTCTGTACAGGCCTTGTAGTGATGGACACAGTTGGAAAGTGGACTTGTAATGGTGGAGTCTGTGAAAAAAGTGGACAGAGGTGGACAGAGAAGCACTGGTCAACAGCTTTTACCCTTAGTCTGCCTGTTTTCTTTCCCTGATGGATGCTGTTAGGGTCAGCGGAATACAACAACAACAACAACAACAGGCATTTTAAGGCCATTTTCCCTGCTAGAGTGGGGGTTAGCCTTGTGGGCCCCATGACAATCTTTTCCATTTTGCCCTATTTTCTGCATCTCCTCTTTATAACCCCCTTGCCTGCATTTCTTCTTCCACCACCTTTAGCCAAGTCTTTCTCGGTCTTCCCCGTCCTCTACTTCCTTCTACATCCATTTCCATCACTCTTCTCAACCAGTCACTTTCATCCTTCCTCAACACATGACCAAACCATCTCAACCTGTTTCTCTTCACAGCATCCATCACAGGCTCTATTCCCATCATCTTTCACAATTCATCATTTGTCTTCCTCTCTCTCAACGATACTCCGCACATCCACCGAACCATTCGCATTTCCACTCGTTCCAGCCTTCGTTGCTGCTCTACATGCATTACCCATGTCTCACTCCCATAAATCATAACACTTCTCACACATGCAGCATACACCTTTCCCTTCAGCTTCAATGATACTCCCCTCCTCATCAGCACGCCACTCAGTTCCCGAAACTTCTTGCAAGCACATCTCACTCGAGCAACCGTTGCCGAGTCGGATCCACCTTCTCCATTCAGCATGTCTCCAGGCAGCAAAATGTTTTCACACTTTCCAGCTTCACGCCGTCTCCAAGATCCAACTCAACATTTCCTCCATCTGCAGCTCCCTCTGTGCACACCTTACAGTTGAATATAGCTGCCACACTGGTTAATGACCCTCTCAGACCACTTTTTTGATGAACCCACTCAGCGCACATTGTACATTGAATGGAGTTCACGACAACACCCTTCCTGCACACAGCACACGGCCACTTCCCAGTTCTTTCCACCTCACCACATGCTTTACCACTTGCCATCACCTTTGTTTTTCCGATATTCACTTTCAGACCTTTTGTCTCCATACATTCCTTCCACTTGTTCATCTTCTCCTTCAGTCTATCCATACTTTCCGCAATCAACACCAGATCATCTGCAAACAACAACTCCCACGGTAAACCCTCCTTTACGTTCTGAGCCAGCACCTCCATCACAGCTACAAATAGTAGTGGACTTAGTACCGACCCCTGATGCACTCCCACCTTCACCTCAAACTCACCACTGTTCCCGTCCTTCGTCCTTACAGCTGTGCACGCTCTTTTGTACATTGCCATCACTACTCTGATCAACCATTCCTCCACTCCTAACTTCCTCAATGCCCATGTCACTACTTATTGTGGAACCCTATCGAATGCTTTCTCCAGATCAACAAACCCCCAAAAAAACTTCTTCCTCTTCTCCATGTACTTCTCCTGCAACTGCCTTACAATAAAAAGTGCGTCTGTCGTTCCTCTTCCTAGCATAAATCCAAACTGCATTTTGTCAATCTTCACTTTCTTCCTTATCCTCCTCTCCAACACCCTTTCCAATACCTTCATTCCATGCTCCAATAACTTTATCGCTCGATACGCGCCACAGTCCAGAGGGTCACCTTTCTCCTTGTATAGAGAGACGAGGGTACTCGGTTCCCAATCCATTGGAATGTGGCCTTCTTTCACCACCAGATTACAGATCTTCGTCATTCTTTTCACACCCCAACTTCCTGCTGCCTTCAACATATCTCCCACAACTCCCGTCGGCCCTCTTGCTTTTCTACTCTTCATTGCTTTTATCACTTCCTCAACTTCCTTCTCAGTTATCTTTCTGCCGGTCCTAAAAGTGGGTTACTCTCGATGTTGCCGTCCTTTCATTCTCTGCATTCAACAGCATTTCCATATATCTCTTCCATCTTCCTTTAATTCCATCTCGGTCCACAACGATTTGTCCCACTTCATCCTTCAAGCAACTCACCCCCATCACATCGCACCTCTCTTTCGCTATCTGCTTTGCAAACCTGAATACCGCTCTCTGACCCTCTTCTGAATCCAAGCGTTCTCCGAACATTTTCCTACATGCCTCCTGCGCCTTTGGACTTGTAATGTTGGAGTCTGTGAAAAAAGTGGACAGAGGTGGACAGAGAAGCACTGGTCAACAGCTTTTACCCTAAGTCTGCCTGTTTTCTTTCCCTGATGGATGCTGTTAGGGTTAGCGGAATGTGAAACTAAAATGAGTGGGACCTGGCTCTGAAACTATCTTAGGTGTTGACACACATTCTCGTGCACATTTCCTATTACCTCCGCCACCAAAGGTGGATGGAGGTTATGTTTTCACCCCTGTCTGTTTGTCTGTCCATTTCCCCTGTTTGTGAGATGTGTTTCTCCCCTGTTTGTGAGATTTTTTTTTTTTTTGTATACTGAATCGAGGCTCGTGAAAGAGCTAACATTTATTTCACAAACAAATCAACCAGACAAACAAAATATACAAAAAGAGGGAGCGGAAGACAAGATGGGGAGAGAAGGGGAAGCACACAACCACAACATTTGAGAGCAGGGAAAAGTGTGGGAAGGAGAGGGCTTGGGGGCAGGAGGCGTGGGAAGGGGGGGGGGGGGGGTGGGAGAAGTATAAAACACAAGGGGACCGAAATTAGCGGGGGTAGAAAAGATCAAGGTTTTGGATGGGGGAGGATAAGAGATGGTGGTGAACAGCTGTTTTAAAGACCTGGAGGGTGGGATTGAAGAGAGTGAGGGAGTTTGTTCCAGAGGCGGGAGAAAAGAGGAATGAAGGAGTGAAGGTGAGCAGAAAGTCTTGATTTTGGCAGTTTAACCATAAGAGGGTTGCAGGCAGATCTTGTGCGACCTGTAGGAATATTTGGGGGACAGAGCCCAGAGAGGGCTGGGGGGGCAAGGCCAGAGAGGAGTCGGTAGAAGACGGAAAGACCACCAATCTGCCTGCGGTGAGTGAGTGAAAGGCCCTTGGAGTCAGCTTCATCGCGGGAGATTCCAATGATTCTGAACGCTTTGGTTTCAACAGCGTGAAGGCGGGCTAGGTGTGAGGCAGGAGCACCAGACCAGAGGGGAGAGCAGTATTCCATAGAGCTGCGGATGAAAGCCTTGTATGTGGTGAGGAGCTCAGGTGTGCCAAAGAAGGACTTCGCATGACGGAGGATGCCCAGTCGGCGACTGGCTTTGGAGGCCAGATTTGAAATGTGGTTTTCCCAGGAAAGATCATGGCAAATAGTGAGAACCAAAAGCTTGAGTGACAGAACTTCTTGGAGAGGATTATTCATAAAGTGGATGGGAGGGTTTTCCAGTCGGTCTTTTCGGAGAGGCATCGTAAGAGTGTGAGATTTATCAGGATTGAAAGACATGTTCCATTTGTTTGCCCAGTCTGTGATTTTGTCCAGGTCTGCAGAGAGTGAGGAGGCTGCAGACTGCCGATCTGAGGGATGAGGAATGGAGCGACAGAGAGTAGAGTCGTCAGCAAAGAGATAGAGAGGATTTTCAAGAGAGTCAGAGAGATCATTGATGAAGACCAGAAAAAGCACAGGGCCCAGAACACTACCTTGCCTGAACTCCAGCCACTCTAGCCTGAACAGGAAGAGGAGATGAGAGAAACCCATTCAAGGCCACACGTTGACTACGACCAGAGAGGAAGTCCGCCAGCCATGCGTGGAGATTTCCATGGATACCAAAGGAGGAGAGTTTGGTGAGCAGAGCAGGGTGGCAGACCGTATCGAAGGCACGTGAAATGTCAAGGGAGACGGCTCTAATTTCCTGTTTGGCATTGAGGACCTCCATCCATTGTTGAGAAAGCAGAAGCAGCATGTCCAGAGTAGAGTGACCAGGTCTGAAACCAAATTGATGATCAGAGATCAAGCCATTGGAGAAGAGGAAAGATTTCATATCTGAAGCAATGATGGATTCCATGACTTTGCTGATAATTGGGAGAAGGCTGATTGGTCTGTAGTTGCTGGGATCTGTTTTTGCACCTTTTTTGTGCAAAGCGGTGATGTTGGCTGATTTCCAAGCAGATGGCAGATGACCTTGAGCAAAAGAGAGGGTGAAGAGAACAGAAAGAGTGAGTGAAAGAGCGGAAGCACATGATTTTAGGACCCGTGCCCTGATGCCGTCAGGACCAGTTGCAGATGGAGCCTGTGAACAAAATATCTCAAAAAGTTGTGGACGGATTCGGATGAAATTTGGCAGAGATGTAGCGCATGTGACAAGGACGAAATGATTAGATTTTGGTGAAGATCCGGATTCGGATCCGGCTCCTAGAATTTTAGTGATTCTTCATCATTGGGAGATTGGGCTAAAAACTATACATAGCAGGATATCTCAAAAAGTTATGGATGGATTTCGACGAAACTTGTTGGACAGGTTGTGTGTGTGACGAGGAAGAATTGATTCAATTTTGGTGAAGATCTGAATCCGGATCCAGCTAGTCTAATTTTTTAAAGCGATTCTTCACCATCGAGTGATATGTCCAACCAGGTGGAGGTATGCTCTCCACTGAGTGCCGTTCTAGTTTTAACTCTCTCACTCTTGGAGAAAAGCCACACCTCTTTTTTGCTTGCTCTGGCTCCACAGCTGACATCCCTGCCCCCACCAATCAGCAAAAGCAACACGCACATCGCCTATGTAAGATAGTCGCAGTATGAATGAATGAATGAATGAATGCAATGAGAGAGAGAGAGAAAAAAAAGAGATAAATATTACAACACGTTCATAGCAAGTGAATGACTCGTTTATTTTCCTTACTCACCTGCATTGTCAGCGGAGAAGAAGGGCAAAGAAAAGAAGATAGCGGCACCTGATCAGAAGCCAGTGGACATTTCACGGCTAGATTTGCGTGTTGGACTTATCCTGGAGGCACATCAACACCCAAATGCCGACACCTTGTATGTGGAGAGCATCGATGTGGGAGAGGCGACACCTCGCACCATAATCAGTGGTGTGGTGCAGCACATCCCTCTTGAGCAGGTTAAGATCAGAACATTGAATCTATTTCACATTGATTCAAAAATAATGCAAATGTTTTGAGAAAGCTTACACATGAATGAATAAGGCACTTTTGTTCACGTAGCACAAAAGCAAAAAGGAAGCACACCTTATGTGTTGAGGAGTGTGACCTTTTGTGCATGCAGATGCAAAAGCGTCTCGTGGTGGTGTTGTGCAACCTGAAACCGGCGAAAATGCGTGGCATCGTATCCCAGGGAATGGTGATGTGTGCATCTTCTCCGGACAAGGTGGAGATTCTGGATCCTCCAGGAGACGCATTACCTGGGGAACGTGTCACCTGTCACGGCTTTGCAGGTGAACAGCCACACACACCAACTGCATCATTCTGCTTTGTGGGACATGTGCTTGTATGGAAAGCTTGTGTGTGTGTGTGTGTGTGTGTGTGTGTGTGTGTGTGTGTGTGTGTGTGTGTGTGTGTGTGTGTGTGTGTGTGTGTGTGTGTGTGTGTGTGTGCGTGCGTGCGTGCGTGATCACACTTTAATAATCACTGTGGAACCTTTACTGAAGATGCAGGCAATGAGGCATATTTTAAATACTTGTACATATTGTTGTGAATTTTGGGGTGGAGTGATATATAGATCAGGTATATCTGTGTCGGTATCATGCTCCGACTGTCGTGAAGAAGAACCATCTCGATGTACATAAGTAGAGGACCTGTCTGGCTCGGATGTCGGATTAAGTTTGTATATTTGTGGTCATACGAGGATGGCCTTGTGTTAAATAGAGTAGGGATTATGTTAATTCCCCTGTTCGTGAGACCTGTGATTTATCCTTTGTCCCCTATGGCAATGCACTAGACACGTAGAGCTGGACAGGCCCAATAGCACCACACACACTAATTAAATTCCCCCCGCAATAAAACTCACCGGAAGAACAGGCAGGAAGCACCAACGCATTGCGCCAACATGGCGATAAAACATTGCTCAGGCAGGCTGAGGCCATGCCCACCTCGCAACGGATTGGTCGAGGGGGTTTGATGGGGGAGATCACACCAATGAAAGGCCAGAGTAAGGAAGGACTTGTGATTGGCCAGGGGCGGAGAAAGAAGCGACCCGCTGATTGGTAGAAGGAAGCGACGGACTGATTGGCCACCGACCGATGGCATGAGGAGGAGAGGGCAAAGCGCTCGGCCAATGGTGAGGGACTGACGTGGGAAGAACATTCTAGAGGTCGAGGGGCGACGGTCTGATTGGAAGGAAGGACCGATGACGTAACACCATGAGCGATAAAAGAACTCGCTAGCCGGCATTTTGCCCTTCTCGTTTTGGATCCCTTCGTGCCCGGACCTCTTCCCTCTGCTGCCTTTTGGATTCCTTTGCCCTCGTCCTCTTGCTCCTCTCACCCACCTCTGCCCTTAACTCTTGCTTCTGGTGCCTGCCTGCGAGTGTGTGCTGACGAGAGTACGAGTGCTGTGGCGTGAGACGGACCGTGCAGCGAGGCCCGTTTTCGTGCCAACATCGGGCGGTTTTCCAGCCAACCGGAGCCGCGTTGGGACTGCGCTCTTGGGGCCTTGACAATCCCCGACACACCAGCCGAGTTAAGCTAAGTCCCCACAATAAAACCACACGCCATTATTTTCTTTTCTATTCCCCTGTCTGTGTGCAAGGCTGGTGTGTGGGATCCCAAATTAGGAATATAGTTTTTATCATCGCGTTTTTCCTGTCCCCGATATTCTAATAATAAATCCTTTGTTATTTTATCTGTACATTTTACATCGGGTTTGGTGCGAGTTAATTTCTTTGCAGGCTTTGAAGACTGCCCAGCGAGATCGTGTCAGGTAAAAGCTTCCAGCTGCTTCTTATTCTTTCTTCCTCCTGCGCTTGTATAGTAAAATCCGCATATTTGAACTGAACGCCTTTGGAGTTAAAGCTGGCTTTGGCTATCCGTGATTTCCCGGTCTTAACCAAGGGGGAGTCACGTGACAAGTGTTGTCGAGGAGTGGGATTTGAACCCTCTGGAATAAATTGGTGTCAAGAGTGGATGATTTGGAGCCAAATTTTTCGAAGTACCGAGGCGATAAAATTTGTGACAGTCCATTGGTGTGTGAGAAGCAAACGGCACGTCGTTAAATTTAAATAGTTTTCTGAGGTAAAATAAATACGCGCGCGGGAAACGACTCCCTCACCGTGGATGGAGGGGGTGAGTGATATGGAGGAACGGATAGAAGATGCTGGGAGCATTGAAAGTGGGCCGAATATAGGGGGAGTTGAGAATAGAGATGGAACCTCCCCTGTCCCAGAGCGAGAAATAAATGGAGCGGCCGCGATATCCGACCAGGCCATTGAGCGACTATTGAGGAAAATGGAGGTAATGAGCCAACAAAGCATTTATTATTCTAATAATAAATCCTTTGTTATTTTATCTGTACATTTTACATCAGGTTTGGTGCGAGTTAATTTCTTTTCAGGCATTGAAGACTGCCTGGCGAGATCGTTTCAGGTAAAAGCTTCCAGCTGATTCTTATTCTTTCTTCCTTCTGCGCTTGTATAGTAAAATCCGCATATTTGAACTGAACGTCTTTGGAGTTAAAGCTGGCTTTGGCTATCTGTGATTTCCCGGTCTTAACCAAGGGGGAGTCACATGGCAATATCTTATAGATATCAAATACACTAAGTAATGCTTTTAATTGAGAAACGATACAATTTGCTGATAATTAAAAAACACTTATCTGTACTCATAAAGGTCATAATTTGTACGAAGATTTACTTTTATATTTCCATCACAGGTTCATTTTTAAAGTGTATGAGTGTTGTACGAGTCTTGTGATAACACCAATCTATCTAAATATATGCACGATTCTCATCACAAAAGGTGCAACGAAGAAGCAATTGGGGTGTTCTTTCAGACATCCTGGAGAGAGAGAGAGAGAGAGAGAGAGAGAGAGAGAGAGAGAGAGAGAGAGAGAGAGAGAGAGAGAGAGAGAGAGAGAGAGAGAGAGAGAGAGAGAGAGAGAGAGAGAGAGAGAGAGAGAGAGAGAGAGACTTTTGTGTCCTTTTATTATAAACAATGTAAAGCCATTTCACAAGCAGTTGTATAAAAAACACATTTCACAAAGCAGTTGTAAAAAAAAAGAAAACACAGCAACTAGTTTAAAGAAATTGCATAAGGATCATGAAGGCACCACAAAAAGAGCAAAGGGTATTTAAAAGAAACCAGCAAATATACAAAAAATATATATTGAGCAAATTAAGCGAAAAACTAAGAGAGAGAGAGAGAAATGTATTCAAGGACACAGGAAGAAACATATATGCAAGCAATCAGTTCCAAAGAAAAAAGTCAAATCAATCAGGAATTATAAAGTAATTACCACTTTTGAATCATCGACTGAGCACAGAACATTGCCAATACACCACTTTCTCTCAAAAAGTTGGACGTTTCCATTACTGACAAAGAAATCAAATTCTAGCTTGAGTCGTGTTGAGACAAACCCTTTAAAAATAGAAATAGCCTCAGAGCCATAGCCGTTATCTATTTTAATTTTCCGAGATTTATATATCGCATATTTTGCAACAGCAACCAAAAAATTGAGAAGAACACCCACATCCCTACATGTGGGCCTGAAAGACACACCAAATATAAACATATGCATATTGAAAGGGAAGGACAATTGGTGAAAAAGATATTCAAGGAACAAGAAAAGCGATGTCAGTCTACGACACTGTACATAAGCATGAAACAAATCCTCCTTCTGGTCACAGAAAGGACAAGTTTCCGGCAGTGAGCTGTTAATACGGTGGACAAAAATATTGGAGGGAAGCGCCCAGTGTGCTAACCTCCATTGTATGTCCGCTAGCACACCATGTATTGGTAAGGTGTACATGTGAGGCCAAAGGGGGGTAGAGGGAGACCCCAACCCTAACCGCTCTGACCACAAAGCTACTCGTGTTCTCCCAGAGAGGGGTACATTCTTATTTTGTCGAGAGAGATCACGGATTCCAATCTTAGTTACAAGATGAAAAGGGGGGGTATGTTCAATCTCCGGCTGAAGAGAAGACGAAAGGAGCACTTTGATTTCAGGGAAACCTAACCGAAAGTCCTCAATGTTACCAACACCTTCCCAGCCGATGTTTAGCTGTCTAAATTTTCTTATGACTATACGTACAACTTGGTCTACAAGTCGGACAGACCGAGATCCAACTGAGGTTGCCACCAAACCAGCAGGTTTCCACTTAACTCCAGATGAATCTCTCAGATCACATACTTTGTTAATCCCTCCTTGGATAAATTTTTTACTCAGGGCATGGCTATGAGGGATACCAGGAAAAAAGTTATTGAAGAAAAGGGGTTCTTGAAGGAACATTCGACAATTATAGCCCTCAAGGAAGCGGTGGACGTCAAACCTTTTCCAAGTGTCCAATAAACTCTGATAGAATCTCGGAAGAGAGGCAAAATTTATATGCTCGAGGTCTATCAAAAGAAGCTGCCGATCATATCTCAGTCTACCAGCCTGTTGTAACAGAAAAAATGCAAAGGGCCGCCAGGGCAGCTGTTCAGCGAACAGTAGTCTCTGCAGAGACTGCAGCCGAAAGGCCACAACCCGACCAGAGATATCAACAATGCCCTGGCCACCTTCCTTCCGGGGGTAGTACAATATCTCAGGCCTCAGCCAATGGTAGCCACTCCAAAAGAAGTTTACTAGCATTCGCTGAGTAGCCATAATTAGTTGGTTTGATGGCTGTAAAGCAATAATTCTGTGCCATAATTTTGTTGCAACCAGATTGTTTATGACAAGGGTACGGCCTCGATAGGAGATGGACCTCAGCAGTCCTTCCCATGCTTTCAATCTGTGCGTAATTTGCTCCAACACTCCTTCCCAATTTTTCATTTCTGTTTCACGATTACCGATATGCACTCCAAGATATTTAACCCCGTCCGTTCTCCAGACCAGGTTGTGTGGGAGTGAGGGTGGTGATACACAAGAGAGATTGCCTTTGCCACACCATAATGCTGTACTTTTATTCCAATTGATCCCACCGGAAGAGGCTGCAGAGAAATCTCGCATACAACGTTGTAAAGCAGAGACATCATTGGAGCTTCTAATCAAAACACAGACATCATCAGCATAAGCCGTCTGCACAAATTCTGCTCCTTCTATACTTCTCATTCCCTGAGGTATTTGCTGTCTAATAGACCGAAGGAGTGGTTCAAGGGCGACTATATATAGAAGCCCAGAGAGGGGGCAACCTTGGCGAATACCCCGTTGGAAAGGAAAGGGAGAGCATAACCTATTGTTGATCTTCATCATACATTGAGTATTAGTATACAGGAGTTTCACATAAGAGGTGAAAGTTTCACCAAACCCCATTCCTTTCAGGACAGAAAAAAGGTACTTGTGGTCAACACGATCGAAGGCCTTAGTTTGATCAAGAAACAGCAACCCAAAATCGTCACGCAGGAACTTATTGCATGAAATAATATCTCTTACCAAAAAAATATTATCATAAATAGATTTTCCAGGCACACAGTAGGTCTGGTCCGGGTGTATAACTGAACTGATCACAGTCTTCATACGATTAGCAAGTACTTTAGAGAAAATCTTGTAATCAACACACAATAAGGAGACAGGTCGCCAGTTATCAACCAGTTGAAGATTCCCAGCTTTTGGTAGCAAACAAACGACTGCTCGTCTACAAGACATTGGAAGTTCTCCGACACGTATGCTTTCATCGAGTACATCGAGTAAGTCAGGTCCCACAAGGGCCCAGAAGGTCTTGTAGAATTCTGTGGGCAGGCCATCTATTCCAGAAGCTTTCCCATCTTTCAGGCTCCGCACAGCTGCTTCAAGTTCAACAGCCGAAATTGGGGAATCGAGCATGCATCGCTCATCCTCCTCGACACTCGGAAGCCCAGCAGTTAACTCTCGTATCACCTCATTGTCCACGTTCTGAGGAGAATACAAGTTAGAATAGAACCCTTTCAGAGTACACCTGATCGCCTGCTGAGAGGTCACCAGCGACCCATTGGGAGTGAGTAAAGTATGAATTTGTTGTGACCTTTTGAGGGAAGACTCTAACTTAAAGAACTCTTTGTTTGGCATGTCCAGAGTTAAATAGCTCATTCGCATTCGGACCAAGGCACCCATCGCCCGTTGCCGTACCGCTTCCTCCAGCACTGCTTTCTTTGCCCATATTAGTTGGTCACGTGCACCTCTCCCAACCTCGTCAACATTCTGTTCTAACGATATAATTTCAGATTTTAACTGATCTATTGATATTGATTGGATTTTGGTGGTGTATGCACTATATTGTTGACAGAAATTCTTAATTTGGGATTTTGCAATGTCCCACCACAGCCGGAGACTATCATATTCAGGTCTGGAGGAGCGAATTTTCTCCCACACGACGTGAAAGGCCTCATTAAATTCCTTGTCATGTAAGAGACGAGTATTCAAAGACCAGTAAGCACTACCACCGGGTGGAAAGGGTAACTTAAAGGACATTGAGATTAAACTGTGGTCTGTGAATCCAGTTGGTAAAATTTTGGAGACAGACACCACATTCAACATTGGCTTGTTCACATAGAATCTGTCCAGCCTTGCCATTGACATAATACCATCATTGCATCTACACCATGTATAACAGCGTGAGAGTGGGTGTTGTGATCTCCACACATCCTTAAACCGAAAGATGTTGATGGTGTCCTCTAGAGCTTTCGTAGAGGCAACATGAGGCTCATGACCATTCCTATCAATTGACGGACAAATTGTGCAATTAAAATCTCCCGCGATACAGATAAAGGCTGTTGGGTCCAGAGTTTTTACAAAATCCCGCAGAGTGGAAAAGAAAATTTTTCTCTCCATTGGGTCACACGGTGCATAAACATTCACTACGATAATCTTTTGGGTATTATAAAGAAAATCTACGGAGATCAAATGCCCTTTATAGATTTCTTTAAATGAAACCTGTTGAGCACAAATCTTGTGACTTAGGCAAATGGCAACACCGGCCCGAGGTGTAGGGAACCCACTTAGCCACCATTGCCCTTTAAAAAGTTTCCCCCAATCGGCTACTTGAGCACTAGTAGCGTGGGTCTCTTGTAAGAGAATAATGTCAGCCTTTTCTTTTACAACCGCTTGAATGGTTTGCACCCTCCGTAAGGGGGCACGACCCCCATTTATATTTAAGGATACAACATTTAGTTCCATGGTTGATTCTTCTAGGGGGTGAAGTCCTCTTCCTCAATTAATTCCTTGTTTGCCTTCGTGATGGATTTCCTCAGCCGCTGAAATTCAGGTTCGGAGATTTCCACATGCTCACTCCTTTGCAGCAAAGGTTTTGCGGCTGCAAGGAAGGCCTGGATATTAGGAAAATGATCCTTAATTCGTACATGCCTTTGTCTGAAAGTTTCCTTCAAAAATCTGACAATATTTTCTTTTGAGATCTCCAAAGGCTGCTCTTCCTCCTGAGGGGGGGGGGGGGGGGAGCCCTGTCAACCATTGCCACTGGTTCCTCATGGCCGATCAGTGTCTCTGTAGTTAGAATTCCCTCCGTGACGCTAGTAACGAGTTCCTCCTGAACCTGTACAGAAACACCTGTTCCATCCCCATCTACCTTAGGTTCTTCATCCTCTTCATCCTCATGCATCATTGCAATGGGGGGGGAGGAGTCGTTATTAGTAGTAATGGGTATTTTGCATTCCCCATTAGAATTGATATGGTCATCAGTAGGCTGTTCGGTTTCGCAGGTTGATTTACAACCTTCAGGAAAAAGTTCCCCTTCATCCTGAGCAGGTGGTATCATGTCAGCCATAGTCTCACCACCTTGCTGATCTTCATGTGGAGGACTGTCTGAATCGTTTAAACTGCTTCCTGTCTGCACCACCAACACTTTAACACCTTTGTCCTCATTCCTCGCACTTACAAGTGACCGTTTCAAATTTTTCCGAGACGCCGCATCTACAATCTGCTGCTCCTCACAAAACATTCCCTCTACAGGTAGAGGCTTCTCCCTTACATTTGCTGACTCATCGTTTGCACGATGGCCAGCTGTACTGGATGACTCATCGCTTCCACGAAGCACATCCGTATGGGTCTCATCAGCACCACTCTTAGCCGTACCTTGATGGTCCGATGTAGATTCCCGCACTGAAGGCGAAACATCTATAGAATCCTCCGTAGTGGTCACGGGGGGAGGTGGTCCGGCTGCTGTGGCATACGTTTTCTCCCCATCAGGACAATACTGCCGAGTGTGTCCATGTACACCACACCCGTAACAAATCAACCTCTCCGTTGCCGCAAAAATCCTGTGCTCACGTTTTGACGACTTAAAAACGAGAGAGACATTCAATTGCGTCAAACCATCCTTCAAAACAACATAACAAAACCGTCTAAACGTTTCGATATGCTTAAGCTTCCCGTCTGTGGTGCGAATGGAGGCTTGGATAATTCTCGACACCACAGTACCGTACTGACCGAGCTTCTGAAGAATTTCCTCATTAGACAGCGTCGGTAGAACGTTTGATAGTATTACCTTCGAGGCCGGAGTGTTCCATGGCGAAACCGGAACAAACTGGTCATTGCCCAAGGTGAGTCCGTTCTGCACGACGATGCGCGCGAAACGGACACGTGAAACGAAGACAACCACCTTGTGGTGCATTCGGGACGCTGCCCGTATGTTCTCACAACCGATCAATCCTCCGATTGCGAGGAGCGTCTCCTCCAGCGAGACATCTTCCGGTGGGACAAAACACATGCCGTGTTCATCTGTTAACCCCTCATCGGCGTCACGACCGGCATTACTTCGACTATTCTTGCTAGCCATTTGAAGTAACTAAACGAAAAAAAGTAACCAATAAATGGTACAAAGGTTTATAAAGCCGAAATAAATGAAAAAAACAACAACAACAATAACTGGGAAATAAATAAATAAATCCCGTTAACCACCTAAAGTGGATAACTCTAACCGCGCTGTCTCTCCCTCCCTCTCTCGCTCAGTAGACAAGACGATAGAAAGGGACACCGACACTCGGACAGCAGAAAGGACCAAAAGGTAGGAAGAAAGGAAAAAGCAACACGAGACACAGCACGTACCGCCAGTGACTGAGCAACAGACCTGGCAATCGCACGTGCGTGCTAAGCGAGCGGCAGCTGTGCAAAGTGTGAGAGAGAGAGAGAGAGAGAGAGAGAGAGAGAGAGAGAGAGAGAGAGAGAGAGAGAGAGAGAGAGAGAGAGAGAGAGAGAGAGAGAGACAGACAGACAGACAGACAGACAGACAGACAGACAGACAGAGACAGAGACAGAGACTGACACTGACTGTTTCTTCCTTTTATTACAAGAGTACAGAAAATCAGTTATGTTCAGTCATAAAGAAACAAAACACAATAAAAATGGTCTCAAGGAAAAGTTATTATCAAATCATCATCATCAAGTGTGCATATGACATCATTAAAAACCCACTTTTCTTTAAAACATGTTAAATTCTTGTTCATTTTAAAAAACCGGTATTCTAGCTTTAGTCTTGCATTTACAAGAGCCTTAAGGGTGAGCAGTGCATCATATGACGAGTCAGAAGCGTTTCCCATTTTTTTCTTCCTGGATTTATAAATTGCAAACTTGGCCTGGCCAATTAAAAAATTCATTAAAACCACATTTCTAAGGGAAGACGGTCCTAAAACACCATAAATAAAAACATTGTGATTGAAGAGGGAACCAAGCTTCACAAAGCGTTCCTGAAGGAATGTAAAAAGAGGTTGCAATCGTTCACACTCAAGGTATATATGCGGTAGGGTTTCAATGGATGCACAGAAAGGGCATAGATTAGAGTTAGCAGTAGAAAACCGGTTCAGTAAAACATTATAAGGTAAAATCCAGTGTACAAGTTTCCATTGAATATCTCCAACATACTTTGGAGTAGACAAGAGATAAAAACTTCGCCAATTGGGGCAATTGGGTGGTATTGGGGGTAAAACATCCCGCCATCGAAGCCTCGGGTGCTCAGAAAATGTTTTTGCGTATAAAATTTTAACGTACACGTTGTACAAAGTTTTCTTTGGAAAGGCGGGAAGGGATAATGCAGTATCATCAGGGCTGTTCAGGCCAGGGGACAGATTAAGTGGCGGGCTGAAGACTAGGAGTTTGGGGAAGTCACCCGCTGTTTCCTTGGGGGAAGGGCCAAGTTCCTCGCAGGTATTACGATACGTTGTGGATATCCCTTGAAGGAACCGAGAGATGATCCTGACAGATTTTATTCCGGTTTTTTGTGCCACAGCGGCAGCACTCAGCCGGCAGCTCCCAGACTCTGTCATGAGGTCTTTCACTCGCAGCAGCTTGGCATCAACAAAATGTTGAACGAGTCCCCTATTATTCAAGCTGTTTTCCAGGAAGGGGTTGTAGCATAGGGGCTCATTCAACAACATTTCCATGTTGTATGTTGCCATTTCATGGGAAAAGGACAGGGCTTGCCAGGCGTTCATCACCCCTTGGTAAAAGGTGGGCAGCAAGGATGAATCGATTTGATGAGGGTTCATCAAGAAAAGTTCTCGGTCGTAACCCAGCTTGCATGTAAGCTGCAATATGCAGTTAGCCAGAGGCCTCCAGAGTAGGGCTTCATCTCCATATACAAGTTGGCGCACGATATGAAGCCGGAAGACCATAATCCGGCTGCGGATATCAATAAGACCTTGGCCACCTTCAGTGAGTGGTAAGTATGCCACGGGGGGTTGGAGCCAGTGTTTCCCGCTCCAGAAAAAGTCGACAATGCTCTTTTGCAGTGTAATAAGAAGGCTCCCGGGCGGTTGTAGGCATATCATCTTATGCCATAGCATAGAGGCGACAAGATTGTTAATGACGAGAGTTCTTCCGCGGTACGAAAGTTGAAAAAGAAGTCCTTTCCAGCGGGCCAGTTTTGCCATTACCTTGTCCGGTAATCCCACCCAGTTCTGCTGCTCAAAGGTGTTGTCTCCGAGGAAAATACCGAGGTATTTAATGCCACTTTTCTGCCAGTTCACTCCTCCTGGTAGGACAATTGGTGGGCAATCTCCAGGTCCTATCCAAAGGGCTTCACTCTTCTTCCAGTTTACCTGGCCTGAACAAGCCTGACAATATGTTTTTAGTGCCTGAGCCACCGCAGTGACGTCAGCACTATTTTTTATATAAATACAGACATCATCTGCATAGGCAGAGACTTTTAGCGGTGTGGTAAGAATTGATCCAGTGAAGCCAGAAATGTGCGTACGTAATTGGAGCAGAAGAGGTTCGATGGCAAGAGAGTATAAAAGTCCAGATAGCGGGCAACCTTGCCGTACTCCCCGTTGTACAGCAATGGGGCTACACAATACTTGATTAATTTTAAGAACACTGGATATATTACGATACAAAAGATTAACGTACGAGATAAAAATAGGTCCAAACCCAAAATTCTCTAAAACTCTAAAAAGGTACATGTGGTCAATACAGTCAAAGGCTTTTCCTTGGTCAATAAAAAACAGACCAACATTCATATTAAAATTGTTACAAAACCGAATGGTATCACGGATAAGAAAGATATTATTAAAAATAGTACGGCCAGGAATACAAAAGGATTGATGTTCTCCTATTAGTACATTCATAAAAGGTTTCATTCGATTAGACAAGGCTTTGGCTAAAATTTTATAATCCGTACATAAAACAGAAATAGGACGCCAGTTCTCTATAAGTTGAGTGTCCGCTTTCTTAGGAATTAAGGTGGTGACTGCTCTCCGGCAACTCCACGGCAGTTGTCCATCCTCTAAACATTCATTCAATACCCGCAGTAGGTGAGGTCCAATGGCGTCCCAAAAAAACTGGAAAAATTCACTAGTCAGCCCATCCAGTCCAGGGGCTTTATCAGGTTCCAAGGCCTTCAAGGCAGCGGTGAGCTCAGGTAACCTAAGAGGATCCTCCAACTGCTGCTTCTGATCCTCCGCCAATGTTGGAAGGTTAGAAACAAGTTCTGATATTGCATCCTGGTTAATGTCATGCCGCATAAACCGTTGTTTAAAATGTTTCCGGGCACATGCCCTGATTCTGCCATCTTCATAAAGGAGTTCCCCATCATGGAGCAAGCGTGTAATCATTGACGAAGAGGCCCCCCTTTTAAGGCTGAATAAGAATTTGGTTGGAGCATCAAGGTCGTGTATGTACCTCATCTTCAGGCGCAATAAAGCATTTTGTGCTCGCCTTTCGGATATGGAATTCAGTAAGGCCGTTTTTCCATGGATTTGTTGCCTCATTCCCTGGTAGCTCACACTTGCAGTTCCCTGAAGCTGTTCCTGTAATTCCAGGATTTCATCTTCAAGTAAGGTTGTGGTTTTTCTTTCCTCTTGGACACCATACGCACGATATTGTTGGCAGAACAGTCTGATGTGCGTTTTGGCATTATCTCACCATTGTCTGAGGTTTGAGAAATTCCCTTGGGAGGCAACCAGAATATTCCAAATTTCCGGAAAAATGTCCTTAAAGGTACTATCATCAAGTAAGTTGTTATTAAATTTCCAAAAAGCACTCTTGTGTTTCGGGCAGGGGGCAGAAATTTTGAGAAATGTTGTGCTGTGGTCCGAGAATCCTGATGGGCAAATTTTGGATGACAGAACGAGGCGTTCAAGTGGAGGATTAATATAAAACTTGTCCAAGCGAGCAAGTACAATATTACCCTGAATGCATCGACACCATGTGTATTGCCTGATTGATGGGTGCTGTACCCGCCATATATCTGTCAAATTCATTTGTTTTAAAAATTTGGTGAGAGGGATTGTGGAGGCAGGATGGGGCTCTGCACTGTTCCTGTCTAGTTGGGGTTGGAGGGTGCAGTTAAAATCTCCACCAATACAAACATGATTGTCTTGGGTTTTTAGGGCGTTTTGGCTGTCGAGGGACGTTAGGTGTGTCCCAAGGTCATTAAAAAAAACTCGCCGAGCTACAGGCGTACTTGGGGCATAGATATTAAAAATAGTATAGAATTTTCCACAGTAGTGGAATTCTAGGGATGCTAGGGATCCCTTGTGTATTTCGTCGAATTTAAGCGATGAAGGCGAAAAGGAGGGGCTAAGAATTATTGCGACACCGCCTTTGCGGGAGTCACCGTTACTAAAGAAGGACAGGCCGGGGAAGAGCCTACACCACTCTGCGACACAGCAGTCGTTGGCATGGGTCTCTTGTAAGAGGGCAATGTCAACTTTCTTCTGTAATAAAAAATCCCTTACTTGAACTTTACGGACAGAGCTACATCCTCCGTTAATATTCAAGCTACAAATGGAAAAACTCATTACAGCTATAATAGACGATAGGGCATGTGGTCCTAAGAGCTTGTCTTGTGGTCTCCATCTCCCGACTAAATAAAACTTATTTTATAATTAAGTTAAATATTTTTTATGAATTATCGTTCATATTCCCGCGTCATCGGTTGGAGCATTTTGTCGAATTTTAGGTTAGAATAACTAATATTTCGTCGGTAAAATAATTATCACGATCTCGATATTTATCCAATCAAATTGTACGTTTCATTTATTAACGTTGCTGCGATTTTTCATTTATGCGATTGGTCCGGAAAATATCAACATGGGCCTCATATAGCAAAAGGAGCCAATCAGCAACATCGTACGAGAGTGCTGCGGTACGGCGAATAGCGGGTCACGTGTGTAAACAGATGCTGTTTGGTGAAAAGTATCGGTGAAAATGGCATCAGTTGGTGTCAAATTTGGTGTAAAAAATAGGTGTTATGCACATGTTCCAGGTGCCAGTGGTGATATTGTGCCATTTACCGAAAAAAGGTGGAGAACATTCTTGAGTGCTGTAGATATTTGGAGCGATTTGGTGGGAAACCAGGCCGATTTAGCGAGGTCTTTCGTCCATGATCATGGTCTACACTGCAGCGCATGTGAAAGTGCATTGCCGGTCCCTGAAACTGGGGGTTGCCACGCAGTGTGTTACCGGTATTTCACTGATTCTACCAAGCAAAAACGTGCCCAAACTGCTAAACAGAAGCATCAGAATGTCACCCAATCATCCGGTAAGTTTAAAAGTAGCCTACAAATACATCACGAATGAGAAAATTGCATGTACAATCACGTAGGGAGGCCTATGAAATTGGGTCAGGTCAGTCCCAAATGTTGTGATTACAAGGCGAGGCGAGGCGGCTGCGAGGCGAGGCGGTGAGGCTAACAAGGCGAGGCTGCTACACTACCTAGAAAGTGTACCTGAGAGCTCCCCTGTCGTGGACCCACCAAAGGGAGGCGTATGGGTAGTTGATGGCATGGCCATGCTTCAGCAAATGAGTTCAAAAGGAATGCCCGCAAGCATGGGTCAACTGGCGGAAAAAATTCTGAGACAGTTAGTGTACCTGGCACTAAGTAGTAGCTCCAACTCTGTACACTTTGTAACAGACACGTATCCATCGATCAGTATTAAGGGTGCTGAGAGGAAACGACGGGCAGCGAGTGGTTCCCAGAGGATTAAAATATCCAAGGCAGACCAACCTGTACCTAAACAATGGAAGAAATATCTGGCAAACAGCTTCAATAAGGAACAGCTAGTTCACTTCTTGTTCAACCATTGGAGTACTTGTGGAGAGGACAACTTTAAGGGCATCACACTGTATGTTGCACATGGCAAGATGTGTCATTCCATCACACCAAGAAATGGTACCATCAGCATTGAAGAAATACCGCAGCTCCATTCCACCCAAGAGGAGGCTGACACCAGGATGCTCCTACATGCACATTACATCAGCAGCCAAGGCATCGGAAGCATCATCATCAAAAGCCCAGACACTGACGTGTTTGTTATTGGTGTGGCACTTGTATCGCACCTTGTGGGTTCCCAGTTGTATTTCCACACTGGCAGAGACGACAATGTACGTACCATTGACTTGCAGGCCATACAGCAGGAGCTTGGAGATGACATCGCAAAAGCCATCATAGGTCTCCACTGTTTCACAGGATGCGATTCTGTAAGTTCCTTTTACGGCAAAGGGAAAACAAAAGCAATCAAACTTCTCACCCAAAATAAATCCTTTTCCCATGCGTGTCAAATGCTTGGCGAGTCTTTGTCCGTAACAGACGAGCTTGTTTCTTTACTGGAGGACTTCGTTTGCAAGCTTTACAGCCAGCAGGAGTACAGTCATGTCAACGATGCACGGTATTCTATGTTTTCGATGGCTACAAGAAACGAAAGTGTCATGCCACCAAACCGAGATGCCCTCATCAAACACGTACAACGAGCCAACTTCCAGGCAGCTGTTTGCAAGCGCAGCTTTGACAATCACCCAGATATCCCATCACCAGCTGGAGCTTTTCGTGATTTGATCGTAATTTTTTTTAGGTTGTGAGTGGGCTACATCCTTGAAAATTGGCACAATTGTTGATTGTTTTATGTACTGTGATCTAATGAGAGCATTTTTGGAAAATATCTTTAGTTCAGAATTTATGGTAGTCCGAATAGTTCATCAGCAAGAAAAAATCACAAAATTTGGCAAACCGTTGCCATGGCAACATGCAAAATATTTTTTCAAAAAACTCTCCATTAGATCACAGCTTGCTAACCTATAAACAACTTGGTGATGTTACAGCATGATCTGATATTTGTAAATGTGTACAAAATTATGAGCAAATTTTTAATTTTACCTTAGCCCAAATTTAAGGTCATTGATATTTGACCTCGGGTCACTAACAAGATTGACCTTGACTTGCGCTAATTAATGTATTTCTTAAAACTAGACACTTATATGATTATGTTGATACCAAACATGGCATCATTTGTCAAAACATTGGCAAGATAATACCTCTTGAATGTAGTCAGGTCTTTTTGACCCATAGTACCCCCTTAAAAAACATTACTTGTTTGACGCATTATTTTTAGGCGGGAATTACTAATTAATGCTCCACTTTTGAGCGTGGGAACAAAGGGGATATTGATAAGACATGCAATACCTATATTTTAAGACATAATATATGTAGTTCCAATGTGGAGACCACAAAAAGCACTTTCTGAAGGGATTTTGACTACATGCCTTATAGTCTATAAGGAGGAGTGACCACCACTCAATTTTTTGATAGCAGTTCATTCTTAGCTTTTTGCAACCACTTCTTTAAACGGTGACGTTGGGAGGAATTGAAATTAAAAACGTGGGGCCGTTTTACCATCAGTCTAGCGGAATGTATAAAATCAGGTAGCTCCGGAAAAAAGGTTTCTATAACAACATTCCTTTTTCGGAATGTGTCCTTAAGAAACCTTTTTATCTCGGAGGGAGGGATTGGAGGGATTTCTTCTTCCTTAAGGCTACCACATTCACTAACAGAGTCATCTATATCAGATGGCTCAGATGGTGTGTCACACTGGTTTTCATCATTTATCTCCTCACCGTCATCACATCCCTCCACGTTATCGGATGGGGCATAGTCCATAGAGGGAGGGGACGGGGAGGGAGAGAAATGAGCCATCTTCAGGGGAGGGGAGGGGGGGGGGGGGGGGTACTAATTTTTGCGGTTCAAACATATCAGTTTCTAGGTCAGTAGACAAGGGCGAGGATTCATCCACATCTATGTCCTCCAATACCGAGAAACGATTTTCTGTGACGAGGGACAAATCTAGGCCAGAGAGGAGGGGCTGTCGGTTTTCAGTTGTAGGTTTTTAAAGAGATGACCGTTTTCATCTGTTGTTTGCAGATGTCTTTTTCCTTTTGGGCAGACTAATTGAAACTCGTCCTGGTTAGTGGGAAGAGATTGCAAGCGTTTGGGGGGAGGGGGGGGGGGGGGGGGGGGGGGGGGGGGGGGGGGGGGGGAGGGAGGACGTGATCATCGGGAGGGGATTCCCATCGGCTACCACGGCGAGAGAGGTAGGATCAGTTATAGCAGGCAACAAGCTGTGATTGGACGATGTCGCCTGGGGGGTGAGATCTATCGTTAACAGGAGATGGCTGCAATTAGATCCTTCAGTAGAGGGAGGGGCCCCTGTTTCATGGGGAGGGGAAGGGGGTACGGCGGGGGGGTTTGGATTGGTGGTAAGAGGGCTTGGGTCGGTGGTGGACAAGATTGGGATCAGTGGTGGTAAGGCTTGGGTCGATGGTGGGAAGGTTCGGGTCGGTGGTGGAGGGCTTGGTTCGGCCGGCGGGAAGGCTTGGTTCGGTGGTGGGAAGGTTTGGTTCGGTGGTGGGAAGGCTTGGGTCGGTGGTGGGAAGGCTTGGGTCGGTGGTGGAAGGGTTTGGATCGGTGGTGGGAAGGTGGGGGGGTTGCTTATTCCGGTTCGGAGGGGAGGTTGCACTTGTGGAGAATTCTCTTTTCGGGGGCAGTCATGCTTAACATGCCCAAATTGTCCGCAGCCAAAACATTTTAGAACGTTGGTGGACACGTACACTGTATATTCGTTCTGTTGATGTTTTAATTTTATTATAAGGTTTAAATCCTTCTGGAATTTTTTAAAATCATAAACACTTGCCGCCGGAATGAAACCACGTGCCTTAAATCGTTGTTTCGTGACCCGAAGGGAATCATGGAGATACGAGACACGATGGTACCGTATCGGGACAATTCTTTAATTAGTACATCGTCGGATACAAATGGGGGGCAATTTGATATCACGACTTTTATCGCTGGGCTATCTAGTGGGGAAATCATTACAAATAAATCTGGATCGATTGTCAAACCCTGTTCGACAATTTGTGGGACACAATCCACGTCGGACAAAAAAATAACGATCCGCTTGTTCATCCGCGAAGCGGCAACAACCTTGTCGATCCCGACAACACGACCGGTTGCGAGGACAACGTCCTCGACACTAACCTCACGTTCCGGAGGTACACAAAAGAACCCGTGCTTACGGGTCAGGCTCTGAAAGGCCGTAAATCGAGATAGTGCAGCTGCCATGCTGGAACAGCTGCACTTACAAACCCCTCCCCAACTCGGGGAGGGTGAATATATAATACAATCTTCCCTACCCGAACTCCGGGAATGGGAAGCAATCAGACCTCTCCGATTTCCCTAACTTCGGAAAAGGGAGGCAACAAAACAAACTGAAGGAAAGATAAACGAAAGGAAAAAAAAGGAAATAGAGGTTTAAGATGAAGGAGCAAACACCGATCGGGCGACGCCCAAAAACGGCGAACCCTTACCAGCGATCACCCTGTGCTCTCCGGCTCTCTCTCCCGTCTCAACGTATATGGGAATCACCAGGAAGACTCCATGAACAGGCACAAGGACACAGAGGGGGCGCAAATGGGGGGGGGGGGGGGAATGGAGCAACAACACAGAGCACTCACAGGCCTCCACAAGCAGACGCCATGACAGTACAACCAGCATACAAACGGCCAGCAGGTGGTGAGAGAGAGAGAGAGAGAGAGAGAGAGAGAGAGAGAGAGAGAGAGAGAGAGAGATAGAGATAGAGATAGAGATAGAGATAGAGATTGATCTTGCTCGATCCGGATTCGGATCCGGCTACTATAATTTTTTAAGTGATTCTTCACCATTGGGAGATAGGGCCAAAAATGACACACATCTCAAAAAGTGGACGGATTTGGACGAAACTTGGTGGACCGGTTGTGTCTCTGACAAGGACAAATATTCGATTTTGTTGAAGATCTGAATATGGTTTCGGATATGACAGTTATTTAAATTTTTAAGTGATTCGTCACCATTGGGAGATAGGGCCAAAAACGATACATTGTGGGATATCTCAAAAAGTTATGGATGTGTTACGGATTCGTCACTTCCGTTGTGGTGGTTTTCACCCACTGTAAACATTTTTGATTCCATGTACTATTATTGTTTTCAAAAGGTTTATTGTTTATGAACTGTTTTCAAAAGCTGAAAAAGTTAGAGTTAAAAGAAACCGGAAACCAGATCGGGAACCGGACGACGAAGAGGAAGAAGAGAAAAAGAAGGCGGAGCGAGTGGAGTCGGACAAGAAGCATAGTTGCTTTGCGGTCCGGAGCGAACGTTGGCGAGCAAGAGTCACGAGTGAACTTTGGGTTTCCCGGGAAAGGGATTCCTGCGACAGAGTTGTTATCGCTGTGACAGATCAACCTGCGTGTCAGGTTTTGCGATTGATTCCAATACAAAGAGAATCATCGAAGGGCCGTTACATCTCGAGAATGGGCGGTCAGCCATTTTGACTCGCGCGCTTTGTGCGTCGAGCAAGGTTTCTTTGCTTCGCTTCAGCCTTTGCGGGTCGCGCAAGGTTTTTCTTTGCTTCACGTCAGCCGTTTTCACCGCATTCAGACGTATCTGGTGTGTGTGTGTGCAACGTGGCTTTTGAAGATTAATTTGCGGTTCGCTGACTGTGAGCCGTGGAACGTCTATACCCGAGGGTGTGATTTCCCAGTCGCCTGGAGGGCACCTTTGGATTTCCCAGTCGCCTGGAGGGCGCCTTTGCACAGCTTTGGCAGCAGGACTGTAACTGTCAACCAACGGGATTCTGGTCTGATTGAACATTGATCTGACGATCACTGAGCGAATCCACTTTGGCTTGAAGCCGGGAATTAGAGACATTGGGAATCTTCTTCTTTCCGCTCACTTGGAGCACAGCGAGTTATATATACGAAACTGATGGTACCATCATTGGACATATATTGATTGTACTTTTGATTACTATTATTGTTGCACTGTTATTCTTCTGTGATCTTAATACAATATTTGTTTGTGAGTAACATATACATACATATATATATTATAATATATATATATATAATATATATATATATATATATATATATATATACTATATATATACATATATACATACATATATATTATATATATATATATAATATATATATATATATACATACATACAGTATATATATATATATATATATAATATATATATATATATATATATACATATATATATATATTAATATATATATATATATATATACAGTATATGTATATATATATATATATATATATATATATATATATATATATATATATACAGTATATGTATATATATATATATATATATATATATATATATATATATATATATATATATACAGTATATGTATATATATATATATATATATATATATATATATATATATATATACAGTATATGTATATATATATATATATATATATATATATATATATATATTATATATAGTGTATATATGTATATATGTATATATGTATATATATATATATATATATATATATATATATAATATATATATATATATATAGTATATGTATGTATATATATATATATATATATATATATATATATATATATATATATACAGTATATGTATATATATATATATATATATATATATATATATATATATATATATATATACTATATATATATATATATATATATATATATAATATATGTATATATGTATATTATATATATATATGTATATATGTATATATGTATATATGTATAATATATATATATATATATATATATATATATATATATATATATATATATACATATATATATATATATATATATTATATATATATATATAATATATATATTATTATTTTTGTATATATATATACACTAGCTGAGGTACCCGGCTTCGCCGGGTTGAATAAGAATAAGACAAATATATGATGAAAAGAACATGTATATTTTAGAGCAATATCACAGTACATTTCCTACATGACGTTTTGTCAATTGTCAATTTCTCAAAACCTCTTGTATACAACATTTCTGGTTTTCTTACTTGGTGCCAAGTGTTACGTGGTCCCCTCGGTGAATACCTGGTCTCGGTGACCCCCGGACCGTGAGAGGAACTCGCCAGCAAGCTGTACTATATATGCGCTTTCGCCACGCAATCCATATGAATTTCACCCAGGAGACAACTGATGTTCAAGGATATATTTCCAATGGTAATGATACCATTACAATTTCAATGACACAACCACGGAGATTTTCCCCAAGCAATCAACAATACACAATCATCACCAATTCCCAATTCACAATCAATTCCCTAGGATTAAGATGCCATCTTATATATGTGTGTCCCGGTGAGTACTCACACCCCCCTTTCGGTCTCTGCTCCTCACAATGTCTCTGGGCCCCTCCTGACCAAGATACTGGTCGGCGTCTCCGCACTCGGGCGGTTGAACGAACCCCGGGTGGACGTTTCTCCACCGGGCAGGTATCGTACCAGGCACCATGGCTGCAGCCCCTCGTGGCCACGCGGAGCGGGTACGGTAGAGCAAGCCAAACCCCACGCCGCTTGCAAGGCGCGTTAGGCCCCAACGTGCGACCCGCACGCGTCTGTTTAGACGGTGCCGTGAACGATACCAGACGCGGGGTCGATGCACGGCCCCACGTCAACTTGACGTCTCCACCGGCAGGTACACGTCCCGGTGATTCCTCTCGCCAGACAGGCTTCGGAACGCCGCTTTTCCACGCAGCGCAAGGTCGATCCACCTTTTGGTCGAGCAGGGCGAGGAGAATAATACTCGTCCTTTTTTCCTCGTGTCTTTTTCTCTTCCGTTTTCGGTCACTTCCGTTTCCGGCCACTCCCTCAGAGGCTCCTGACCCTCCAACCACAACAACTACACAACAACTTAATATACTACACACGGATAAGCAAAGACCTGCATGGTAATTCACATACATTCACATAAATATGTAACACTCCCCCCCCTTCAAGAAAGAAAGTTTGAACCCAGCCGAAAACTTTCTTTGCCGGCCAATTTGGAGAAACAAACCAGATAACTCAACCCCCCCCCACATTATCCGTTCCCCCCGGGCACAGTTATCACTTAAAAATAAAGCAACCAAAATTTCACCACAACCCCTCCAGACTACTCCCTCTGGACTAAGTACCAACAACGACCTTGTCCCTGCCAAATCAAACTCCATCTCATGACCCTCTGACTTTGACCGTCAGTTTCTGGGAATGAAGGTTAAGGGGTTGATCAAAGATCCAAAGTTAAGCAACTCGATAGCACTTTTTCCGGGAGGCCAAGCCGAGTATTCACTACATGGATGCCTTTAGGAACGCGGAGTTCACGGTTAGTCCGTGCAGGAAAGTTCTCTACATGGGCGCCTTGAGGAACGTGGAGTTCACGGTTAGTCCGTGCATGAAAGTTCACTACAATGGACGCCTTTAGGAACGGCGTTCACGGTTAATTCGTTGTAGGAATCTTGGCTCGGCGGCTCCGCCGCCTCAGTGCTTCAACTTCTCAGAACTTCCCTAATAATTAGGGTGGGACCACTGGTCCCTGTAGTCCCATGAATAGCGGTCTCCTTCTCGGCCACTACCAAAACTACCGCCCAGTTGTCCTCTCCTGTAGACCTCTCGACGCCTACGAAATGCCTTCCCTACTGTTATGGTCCGACCCTCCAAATCCTTGCCATTCCAATTCTTCTCTGCCTCTCTGGCGTCTTTTGTGCTGACAAACGTGACAAAGCCGAACCCTCTTGACTGTTGCGTTTCCCAGTCTCTACCAACCGCACTTCACCAGCGGCCCATAATCTGTTGAAGACAGAGGTCAGAACTTCTTCCTCTGTTTTGAAGTTCAGTCCCCCTACAAATAACTTGGCACTTTGGTCGCCATCCCGAGCTGGTGTGGTGTTATTTTCCCTGCTGGGCTCTTTACCAACCCTCAGGTTACCATAAACTTGATCCCCGGCCAAATCATTTCCCGATAACCACAGATACACCCTCTACAGGAAGCGTGGCTTGTAAACCGACGGTGACCGGTTCCTGACACCAAATCGGACTCCAACTGGATGACCTGAAGGGGAGCACTAACACCGCCCCCCGATCCCCTGTAAACGAACACTATCCCCCGTTGCCGTCTCCTCGGACCATGGCAAAATGCCTTCAAGCATTAAAGATTGATGGGCCCCTGTGTCCCTCAATATCCTAACCGGTCTCCGGTTAGTCGAGGCTCCATCCAGTGACACAAACCCCTCTGAAATAAATGGTTGGTAACCCTTTTGATGGCGATTTCTTACGCTAGCCATCGCATTCGGAGTTGTAATAGTCGGACTCCGCTCTGGGTTGTCCCTTTTCATGAGTAACAACTGGACATCAAGTGTCCAGGTTTCTTGCAAAACGCGCAAGTAGGCCCGGAGGAAAAACTCGGGGTCTGCCTCGGGCCCCCCGAACTATAAGTTTGTCTTGGGCCCCGCATCCCTCTGATTTCGAACCGGTGGGGTATCATAGTTGTCCCCATAATCATCTCGAGGCCGCCGCCATGTATGGTCGTTCTCCGCACCTGCTGTTCCCCACCTCCCCGGCGGAGATCTAGGCGAGGAGTTAGGTTCGTGGACCCCTATTCGGTGGGTTAAGGCATAATCATCTGCCATGGTGGCTGCGTCCCACAACTTTGGTACCTTCTTTTCCTGCAGGTACACTTTGATGTCCTCGTGGACACACTGCTGGAATTCCTCCACCAGGATCAAGTCCCGCAATGTTTCGAAGTCTTTCCCGACTCCTTTTGACTCACACCACCGATCAAACATGTTTTCTTTCACTCTGGCAAACTCCACATGGGTCTCACTCTCCCTCTTCCTGGCATTCCTGAATTTTTGCCTGTAAGCTTCCGGAACCAACTCATAGGCCTTGAGGATGTGCTTCTTCAGTACCTCATAATCTGCACATTGGTCCATTGGTAGCGCCGAATAAATTTCCTGAGCTTTCCCCACCAGCACACTTTGCACGAGTATGGTCCAGGCCTCCTCCGGCCAGTTTAATTGTCGAGCCACTTTCTCAAAGTGTGGAAAAAATTTCGCGACTTCTTTTCACTGAACGTGGAACCAGCCTCACATGTCTGCCCACATCCCAGGTTTTCTGGTTAGGTGTCGACCCCGTCAGCAAGGGTGGTGCCTCTCCCCGTTCTCTCATTAACTCCAGCTCCTTGAATTTGATTTCTTGCTGAAGCTCCATGTCACGTTCCTTTAATTCCCTTTCCGCTTTTCTCTCCTCTGCTTCGAGGTCCCTTGCAGCTCTCCTCTCCTCTGCTTTTCTCCCTTCTAACCTTTCCTGGAGTTCTCGTTCCACTCTCCTTTCCTCTGCTTGTTTCTCTTCTCTCCTCGCTTCTGCTTTCCTTTCTTCTTCTGCTCTTTCCTTTTCTGCTTTCCTTTCTTCTTCTGCTCTTTCCTTTTCTGCTTTCCTTTCTTCTTCTGCTCTTTCCTTTTCTGCTTTCCTTTCTTCTTCTTTAATCCGTTCCTGGCTCCGTAATTGCAACTCCAGTTTCCGGAGCTCAACGTCTTCTGGTTCTTCGGGTAGCCACTCCCAGGCTAACTCGTCCCATGTTCCTAATCCCACCATAGATTGTATCACCGTGGCCTGCAACTCTGCCTTCCTCAAATTAGTTCGGACCTCCAAGTTAAAATGTTTGGCCAATTTCAAGAGGTCCGACTTTAGCAACGCTCGGAACTGTGCCTCACTCGGGGGTTACCCCAAAGTTCTGTGGCCACAAACGCCATGGTGCCTATCGTTAACACCTGTTAACCTTCACCCAAGACTTTACCCCAATTTCTCAAAAAAAATTTACCAATTAATAATTAATTAATAATTTTAATTAATAAAAAATATTATTATTTTATTATTTTATACAATTTTTAAATCCCCGACGTAGACCCAATTGCGAAACCGCAAATCGTAATTTGGACGAGCCCCCCATTCTCTTACGTGGTCCCCTCGGTGAATACCTGGTCTCGGTGACCCCCGGACCGTGAGAGGAACTCCGCCAGCAAGCTGTACTATATATGCGCTTTCGCCACGCAATCCATATGAATTTCACCCAGGAGACAACTGATGTTCAAGGATATATTTCCAATGGTAATGATACCATGCAATTTCAATGACACAACCACGGAGATTTTCCCGAGCAATCAACAATACACAATCATCACCAATTCCCAATTCACAATCAATTCCCTAGGATTAAGATGGCCATCTTATATATGTGTGTCCCGGTGAGTACTCACACCCCCTTTCGGTCTCTGCTCCTCACAATGTCTCTGGGCCCCTCCTGACCAAGATACTGGTCGCGTCTCCGCACTCGGGCGTTGAACGAACCCCGGGTGGACGTTTCTCTCCACCGGGCAGGTATCGTACCAGGCACCGTGGCTGCAGCCCCTCGTGGCCACGCGGGAGCGGGTACGGTAGAGCAAGCCAAACCCCACGCCGCTTGCAAGGCGCGTTAGGCCCCAACGTGCGACCCGCACGCGTCTGTTTAGACGGTGCCGCGAACGATACCAGACGCGGGGTCGATGCACGGCCCCACGTCAACTTGACGTCTCCACCGGGCAGGTACACGTCCCGGTGATTCCTCTCGCCAGACAGGCTTCAGAACGCCGCTTTTCCACGCAGCGCAAGGTCGATCCCACCTTTTGGTCGGAGCGGGGCGAGGAAGAATAATACTCGTCCTTTTTTCCTCGTGTCTTTTTCTCTTCCGTTTTCGGTCACTTCCGTTTCCGGCCACTCCCTCAGAGGCTCCTGACCCTCCAACCACAACAACTACACAACAACTTAATATACTACACACGGATAAGCAAAGACCTGAATGGTAATTCACATACATTCACATAAATATGTAACACCAAGACATAAAGATTGCTTGGTTTTCCAACCCTCGAGCAGCCCACGTACAGCTGGCCATGGGAAGTACCCGGCATTGCTGGGCGGGGGAAGGGAGGGGAGGGGGAGGGGGAGGGGGGAGGGGGGAGGGGGGAGTCAAGTCGGAAGTCATTGTCGTCAATTGAATGTCGCATTTATTTTTTATTCCCTGTCAAATGGCATTGGTCCCGCATTCCGAACCCGGAAGTCGGAAGTCATTGTTGTCAAAGTTGAAAAATTAATGTTACGAAATACGCTGATGACGTCATAATTTTTAAACCCGAAGGTTTTTTTAACATTTAAGGTATGCTGTAGTTTCTCTGGGACGTACTGATTCCGAATATGAGGTTGAAAAATGAACGTTCTGAAATACGCTGAGATTTTATTCGAATTCGAATTCCATTAAATTTCAACTGTTGGAAACAATAATTATTTCAATTTCCAACAGTTGAAATAATTATTGTTTCCAACAGTTGACATGTAATGGAATTCGAATTCGAATTCGAATAAAATCGCAACTACCGTTTAGTCGTTCTTGGCGCGAAAAAATGGCGCGCATTTTGTCATTATGTGCGACTTTACGTCACTCCTACGGACGTGAAAACATTTGTTTTCCTTAAAAATATATTTAAAATAAATACAATAGTACATAAATTAACAATAAAAGGTAAAAAACAATTAAAAATACAATAAAAAGCACATTAAAAATATATAAATATGTACGTACAGTATACTGTACGTACGCGCGCGCAACCGCGGGATCGGAAAGGGGCAATAGCGCCGCCACAAACTACACCATGGAATTGCAGCTGGCGTGCTTTTTTAAACCATTGATATTAAAATACAGAGTAGCCTATAACCACCAGGATTTTATGCCGATTCCGAATCTGTGTCTAAAACTTTTCTCCGATGTGTAGTTCTTGAGTTATAAGCGGACATCCAGACAGACAGACACACACACACACACACACACACACACACACACACACACACACACACACACACACACACACACACACACACACACACACACACACACACACTCCTCCTTTATATAGAGATATATATATATATATATATTATGGTACTATTGGTGTCTCGATTGTTAATGTTGTTGCTCAGTTGAACACTTGGACGTGGCAATCATGCTTACAAAGATGAAGAGAAATGATGAGCCAGTGCTCAGTTTGTAGTGCAAATGGATGAAAACACATTGAAAGTGGTACCAACATGTCCTTTTCAGACGGCAGATGAAGAAATGAAATATTGGAGCTTCTAATACTTTTAGCTTGGCCTACCCGAGACAATAGTCTGGAGACAGCGATGTAGGGATTGTTATGTGATGGCAATACTGTGAGCTACTCTTCAAACCAACATCATCCCAGTATGTTTGTCTGGGGTATTAGAATAAGTCTGTTACAAGACTGCCCTGTGTGCTGCTTCTTCTTCTTCCTCTTGTACATCGCTTTCGTTTCCTCTTCTCTTGTATATTTGTTAATAAACCCATCTTTGTTCTTCCTACACTCTGGTTTCCTCTGGTCCGATCGCATCCGTCCCTTCTTCCATTGAGCACCTGTGGCATGGAGCGGGAGACAAGATGGAGAGCAGGGACATCGGGAGATCTGTGGGAGGGAGAGGGCTTGGAGGGAGGAGGCGGGGTGCCAGACCGTCTCGAAGGCACGTGATATGTCGAGGGAGACAGCTCTAATTTCCTGTTTGGCATTGAGGACCTCCATCCATTGTTGAGACAGCAGAAGCAGCATGTCCAGAGTAGAGTGACCTGGTCTGAAACCAAATTGATGCTCAGAGATCAAGCCATTGGAGAAGAGGAAAGATTATATATATATATATATATATATATATATATATATATATATATATATATATTAGAATATGTATATGACACTATATTTATATATATATATATATATTAGAATATGTATATGACACTATATTTATATATATATATTAGAATATGTATATGACACTATATTTATATATATATTGTTACAGACGCGGTTGTGGATGTTGGTTTACCGAGCGGTTTGGTATGACCGCGTCTGCACAGTTTACCCGATTATACTCGAACGTTGGCCGAGTCGCGCTACGCTAAATCAATTGAGGAAAGGACACAACGGCTGGGTTAAATGACACGACACCAGGGGTACAGTTCTCAAGACCTCCGGAGGAGGTTATAATATTTCGGAACGTTGAGATTACAAGGACAAGAGGGACAGCATAGGAAGGTAGGCACTTAATCACGGTCTTATAGTAACCCCGACAGACGACAGATAAACGGGACAAGACTGACTCACACCGGGATTGATGGCAAGGAAGGGCAGGTAGTCGAGGCTCAAGGTGCACCTTGGCTCAGGGGCAGAATCGACCCGGTCTGGTCCAGAGATGCGGGAGGTCTCTCAGCGCTCGGAGGTGGCGACTGGTTCTCTTCACTTCAAGCTCGGGGCGCATCTCACGTCACGTCCGGTAAGTGGCTGCGTATATCCAGCGGGGAGTGACACGCCCTCGGCTCGTTAGCTCCGCCCCAGATGGAATCGGCCCGTTGCTTCTTATTGGGTGCGGGGGGTTACCGGGCTCCGCCCTTGACGAGGGGCCGACAGTCAGCCCCTTCGTGGTAACCCCGTCGGCGCACATGGGCAATGGCGGCTAACCAAGCCGGAGTGAGGACGCACACTCCCCGCGCGCTGTTGTTGTAGTTGTTGTTGTTGTTGTTTCATGAGGAAGATGGGAGGAGGTATGGGGAGGTCCTAAACTCACTACTGGTGCCATACAATCACATTCTGGTGCAACGAAGAGTCAGAATTAATGGAAACGAGTCCTTAACTGACATAGACTAAGAATAACTAGCAAGATGTCCGAAAGTTGTCTACGTGAGATGCGGTGGACCTGGGCACGACATTTAATGGGGGAAAAAGGGGAAGGTCGGTTCTACAGAGTGTTGTTTACAGACAATGGGACTAGGGAATGGGGGATTGGGGATAGTTGGGGAGTATTGGGGAAATAGGGGAATATTTACAAGCGGATATGGATGGAGGCCAAATCCCATATCCGCAACATTGCACCCTTCTCTACCTCGGGGCGTCCCGACCCGATAAATCTTTACCTACGTTAGTGTGGCACTCAGATGTAGTTCCCTCTACTATTAACTCTACCCTGAGTGCGACAGTTTTACAGATGTTCACAAATGAGTAAATATGTCCCCCTGCGACGTTGCACCCTTCTCCTCACAGAAACACACCCACAGGATAACCGAATCGCGGAAAGAATCCTCAAACTAAACATACAGCCGGTAGGGAGCATTATTTACACAAGACTACGCTGATATTTACACTACGATCCAGGACCTGTTTTTGGAGGAACACATGCAGATGTTATGCATAGAGAGAGCACGCATGCCAGCATCGATACACCAACCCACGAGTGCTCTGTGGCCTTACGGCCTTTAATAATGTGCAGAGCACCCCATCCAAGCACCAAAAGCACCACCCCATAACACAGTCAGCACCATCCGGTGCACCAATAAAGCGTTCATAAATCACCGGTGGTGTCGCAGCCGGCCGATGTTCTGCCGCTGGTCTTGCCTTCATGTGGTGCACTTGGCCTTCTCGCTTCTTTAAAAAATAAAGAAAGGCGCCAACCGCGTCCATTTCTAAATTGTGGCCGTCAGGGGGCCAACTATTAGTGGTTCACCTGTATGGCATAGGTGCCACGTTGACCCATTGGTCCTTCCACGGGTGGTGCTTGGCCGCAAAAGAACTGCGGTCCATGGTGGGCGGCCACAAACATTGCGGTCCATATGGTGTATCGATCCCGGCAGCAAGCAGCGAAAGTGCAGGCCCACAACTGCGGAGCCAGCACCTCTCTCTCCTCTCTCTCTGCCCCAAAGCCAGATCCTCGGAGGTGGGAGACAAAAGAAGAAGACAAGTGAGTAAGGTGGTAAGGGCGCAAAAGTGCATGCAATATAAGATGATGCACACTGGGGGCACATGGGAACCAGGTGAGACAGGTACGTTCCTATCGTACGCCCCCCCCCCCACCAGGTAACCTACATTGCCCCTCCCTTACCCCTTACTGTATCCACAAAACACAACACTACCCATAAACATCTACTTTACAAATCAACAAACGTCCCTACTGTCTTCCCCGTTCCTCCCATAAACCAAATTCGTCTTCTCTCCCTCCTAACCAATCAAATTTGCCATTTCCAACTCTCATCACAATTTGCCATCTCCAATTCAACATCAAAATTTGCCATCACCAATTCATCATCAGTCCCTCCTAAGGAGGGAGAGATGGAATCACCCCAATGTCTCATCCACGTCGTGATGCGTCTCACCAATCCACACAGCAATTCTCACTTCCTGCAACACAAAACAAAGAAAATACAGGTGTGGAGTCATCATCATCACCACAGGTAAGTGGCTGCGTATGGTGCGACAGGTTCATCAATCCTAACTATTTCCTAAATGACTTTAACAACTTTACATTACCCGGGGTCTTTCTTCTGCCAAACCATTGGCCCTCTTACACTATGGGTTCTAAAAACCAATTCCCATTGACCAAACTGTGGTGCTTTTCAATTTGGGGTCTCACTCCCCCGATTCATCTCCCGGTGCCCTCGCACAATTTCTGGGCTGTGGCGTGTACCTCTCCCAGCGGGTCTACCCACCTGCACACCTCCACCACTGCAGTTGCCTCCGAGCTTACCTGCTCCTCACCCTAACCTATCTACCTGGGGAAGGCCCTCTGGCGCTCTCCCCACTCGGTGCCCTCTCTGGCACTGGGCTACCCGGGTCCGTCCTCCGGATCCTCGGGCCCCATCCACAACTCTACCGGCTCCCAGAGCCCACCTGCGGCCTCACCTGGCCGACATCCTCACAGTGGTGGAGTGCCCAACCAACTACACACACTAACAGGCTACACGCCCAGCCATTTCCACAACACTAATGCACCCATCCACAATACCATTCTGTCACCCGCACCACAGATGCCAATATCCAACCACAATTTACCTGTACCCTCTACCTAACACTTACACTACCCGCCCCGGGTACTCGTGAAAGGGGTCCACTCTTCCCCCATCCACACCTTCGCACCATGCACACCACTCCGTTCCACTTACTCCATGTACTCCACACACCTGTACTTGCACACCTGTGCTCTCACACCTGGTGCCACCTGCACCCTTCTCTCCCCAAGCGCATTCGCGCTGATCCACACACTCACTACTCCACACACCTTTCCAGTTCTCACACAGCATCATCTCATCTAACTACTCCCCTCTGAAACTTGCGCTTCCCAGTCGTCCCTTTAAACTATTGCGCTCCCTCGTCGTTATCATCCACACTAATCTACCTGCGTCCCCACGACAGGTATCAGTCACTAACTAACCTTAACGTTACCTAAGGTCATCTTCTAGGGCCCTATCAATATCCTAACGCACCCGGGCTAGTTTTCACTGCCATACACCCCATAAGCTATAGCTCCTTTGCCCCACTATGGGAAGGGTGGCAGGGATGCCCCCCTTACCCACCGGGCCCATCGCGCACTACCAATTTTGCACATCAAATTCCAACAAATCAAAAATTTGGCCAATCACTGCCCATCATCTGCCAATCATTACTGCCCATCCTTTGCCAATCATCCAATTTTGTTTTTCTCTAATTTTGGGGCCAAAACACTAACCTCATCACACAGTCTACTCACTAATGCCTCTCGGTGCGCCAATTCACTTCTAAAGCTCGGCTTCGTACAGCCAAGCCATGAATGCGGGTTGTTCTGTGCCAGCGGCTGGATGCGTCCGGCACTCGGTGCAGGGAAGGAGGTTTACCCGGGCCGAGATCCCACGCACCTTCTCGGCACGGAGCCATCCCATGGCTCGATCTCGACCTGTCGGAACGTCTCACCAAAAAGTGGTCGCCATGACGACCCTTCCTATCCAGCTGCCCGCTCCGCGTAGTGGAGCACGGACGCGGCCGTTCAAAGCGAGGTCCGGCACGCACCGAGGGCCCGATTCGGCTATAAGTCGTTCTAACCGCTGCTCCGTTTAACGTCGATGCTTCACCTGCATGCTTACACCCCGCAGCCCGTTCCTTGCTCACACATCCAGCCGTTCCCATGCTCCTCGTACCTTTCCTTACACACCCAGGTACTCTCATTCCACTCACAGACTTGGTCACACACCTGACCACCGAACACCTTGGCACACATTCGTCGCTCGCACACCTCACCAACACACCTCTTCGCGCCCCCTCCTCGGTCACCTCCTCTGTGACAATCACAGGTGTGCTCTCACTCGCACACCCAACCACGTGCCTCACTACCAATTCCAGCGTGCATCCCCACACACGCTCTACCATTCCAGGTGTGCTTCCTTTCTCACCTGTCACAACCAACTCACGCTCCGTGTCACTCTTACTACTCTCAACTCCACTCTTGACAACGCACTCACCCTTACTCCCGACAGCGCACTCTTTCCTCATGCACCTGTCCGTTACACACCTTTCTCGCGCACACTCTTGCGCACACTCTCCTGTCACACCCTCTGTAACACTCACCACACCGCGCTTCCATGTGCTCCCTCGCACACGCGCTACGACCGACTCACTCTCGCCAGCACCCTCACTCCTTGGCACGCACTTTTTCCTCACACACCCCAGAGTCGGACTTTCTCGCACACCTCCTTTTTCGCACACCAGACCTGTCGCACACTTCACCAACGGCCTCTCACGAACACCCGGGTCCATCTCGACCCCCAAGCTTCTTAAATCACCTGGCGCATCATACGCACGACCATATTGGTCACCACTTACACCGGGTCCTCTTCCTCTTCGCTTCTCCTCCATCACCTGCGAATCCCTCATCCGGTTAATGAGCACATCATCACGATCCAAACACAGACTTTGGACCAATTCTTTTATTTCCTCTTTTATCTCTTTCTTATCCCCTCTCCGTCGCTTCTTAATTTCGCTCACCCCTTCTTCCACTTCTTCTAATTTCTGCTTCACCTCTTTTATTCCCCGGTACGTCTCCTCAAGCTCGTCCTCCAAGGCTACCTTGACCGTTTCCATGTGCATCCTCACCTGCCGGTCCTTCGTCTCCATTACCTCTGTCACCTCGTCCAACCTCGTTGTCAGTCCCTCACGTACCATCTGACATTCCCTCTTCGTCGCTATCAAGTCGTTTTTTATGTCGTTTGTGTCGCTTTTAACCCTCCTAATACCGCAGTGTTCCTTAGAACCTGCTCCGTTAGTCCTTTTTGTCCCTCCGTCAGCTGTTCCACCTCCTGCGTCAGGTCCTCTATGCCCCCTTGTAACTTTACAGTCCCCTTTCTCACCTCCTTCTCCATGTGCTCCTTACAGTGCCTCACCTCCTCGCGCACTCCTCCGACCTCCTCACTCACTCCTCTTCTGATCTCCTCTCCCATCACTTGCATCTCCTGCCCAGATGCCACCCTCATCTGCTCCATTTCCTCCCTGTGAGCATCCAGTTTGGTTTCTACCCCCATTCTGACCCCCTCTATCTGCTGCCCCATTTGTTTAACTTCCCTTTCCGCTTGGTCCCTCATGTCCCTCAATTTGCCTTCCATACTGTTTTCTAACCCCTCTAACCCCTTTTTCATCCCTTCCATTTGATTCTCCTGAACGGCCATTCTGTTTTCTACCCCCATTAACCCCTCCTGTATTTCCCCTAATCTATTGTCTAATCCCTCTATTCTACTCCCTAACCCTCCGATCTGGGCCCCCATGTCCTCCCTCAATTTCTCGCTATTGGACCCCATTCTTTGTTCTAACCGTTGGCTATTGGCCCCCATGTCCTCCCTCAATTTCTCGCTATTGGACCCCATGTCCTCCCTCAATTTCTCGCTATTCTGGGCCATAAGGGCCTTCATTTGTATTAAAAAAAGGTTCAAATCTACCAGCGGCGCTACTACGGTCGCGGGCGTGGGCGCCGTGGCCATGTGCGAGGCGCTATTTCGCGCGTCTGATACCTCGTGCGCGACGACGCTATTTTGCGAATCTGCTACCCTCACTGCTTCGCTCTCCTCTTGTCCCTCAATTTGGTCCTGGATCGACCCTGCCTCACTCTCTTCTACCGGAACCCAGCCGTCTTGGTCTGCCATAGCGCGACTTTCAAAATTCGGGTTTTTATTTTCGTAAAACAAAATCAAATTTCGCCGTTATAATTTCGAGCGCGTGAAACACGCTCCGGATCGAATCCCACTTCCCGACACCAAATGTTACCCTAATGGTACAATTGGTGTTCCAAAATTTGGGCCTAACAAATTTAGTCCCAGGTCCGAATCCAACTCCTCGACACCAAATGTTACAGACGCGGTTGTGGATGTTGGTTTACCGAGCGGTTTGGTATGACCGCGTCTGCACAGTTTACCCGATTATACTCGAACGTTGGCCGAGTCGCGCTACGCTAAATCAATTGAGGAAAGGACACAACGGCTGGGTTAAATGACACGACACCAGGGGTACAGTTCTCAAGACCTCCGGAGGAGGTTATAATATTTCGGAACGTTGAGATTACAAGGACAAGAGGGACAGCATAGGAAGGTAGGCACTTAATCACGGTCTTATAGTAACCCCGACAGACGACAGATAAACGGGACAAGACTGACTCACACCGGGATTGATGGCAAGGAAGGGCAGGTAGTCGAGGCTCAAGGTGCACCTTGGCTCAGGGGCAGAATCGACCCGGTCCGGTCCAGAGATGCGGGAGGTCTCTCAGCGCTCGGAGGTGGCGACTGGTTCTCTTCACTTCAAGCTCGGGGCGCATCTCACGTCACGTCCGGTAAGTGGCTGCGTATATCCAGCGGGGAGTGACACGCCCTCGGCTCGTTAGCTCCGCCCCAGATGGAATCGGCCCGTTGCTTCTTATTGGGTGCGGGGGGTTACCGGGCTCCGCCCTTGACGAGGGGCCGACAGTCAGCCCCTTCGTGGTAACCCCGTCGGCGCACATGGGCAATGGCGGCTAACCAAGCCGGAGTGAGGACGCACACTCCCCGCGCGCTGTTGTTGTAGTTGTTGTTGTTGTTTCATGAGGAAGATGGGAGGAGGTATGGGGAGGTCCTAAACTCACTACTGGTGCCATACAATCACATTCTGGTGCAACGAAGAGTCAGAATTAATGGAAACGAGTCCTTAACTGACATAGACTAAGAATAACTAGCAAGATGTCCGAAAGTTGTCTACGTGAGATGCGGTGGACCTGGGCACGACATTTAATGGGGGAAAAAGGGGAAGATCGGTTCTACAGAGTGTTGTTTACAGACAATGGGACTAGGGAATGGGGGATTGGGGATAGTTGGGGAGTATTGGGGAAATAGGGGAATATTTACAAGCGGATATGGATGGAGGCCAAATCCCATATCCGCAACAATATATTAGAATATGTATATGACACTATATTTATATATATATATTCGAATATGTATATGACACTATATTTATATATATATATATTAGAATATGTATATGACACTGTATTCAAACAGTGTGTCCACGCGGACATTAAAGTACATCCGGATGAAAAGAAAGTACCAGAGTTGTATGAGGCAGCAACCATGGCAGATGACTATCCCAGCGGGCACACGACGTTGTTTCAACGTCGAATAACGGTTGAATGAGGTCGCGATGTCGGACAACCAAAACCCAACCTGATTTTGTCAACATTAATACCTACATCAAAACCCGACAGTTATTCAACGTTGTTTCACCGTTGGCAACTTGGCTTGAATTTTTAATCGAATAAATGACATTGTTTCAATGTTTATTCGATGTTGGAAAAATGACGTTGATCCAATTTGCAAATCCAACTCGTTTTCAACCTCGGGTCCACGTCGAATCTTGACGTTCATTCAACGTGGATTCCAATTTCTGTGTGCCTACTGGGATGCCTTGACACATAGGATGGGGTTCCACAA
Organism: Myxine glutinosa; assembly: GCF_964187855.1. NCBI lineage: Eukaryota > Metazoa > Chordata > Myxini > Myxiniformes > Myxinidae > Myxine > Myxine glutinosa. The sequence continues at coordinate 222,501 of NW_027616355.1, read as the reverse complement.
ACCTAACTTCTCACCTAGAGTTAGCCAGGGGAGTTATGGTAAATCAGGTGCGGAGAACAAATATTCATGGAGGCGGCCTAGAGATGACTATGAGGACAAATCTGATACCGTGACTTTTAGGGATCAGAAGACTACAGTTCCAAGACAGACTTATCTTCCGGGGGGCCCGAGGCAGACCTCAAGTTTTTCCCCCGGGCCTACTTGCGCTTTTTGCAAGAAACCTGGACATTTGATGTCCCAATGTTATGCCCTGAAAAGGAAAAATCAGGAGCGGAGTCAGACTAGTACAACTCCAAATGCATTGGCAAATGCGAGAAATCATCCTTGGAGGACAGTGCCTTGTGAAGGTTCCCATGCCAAAGTTACGGCATCACAGAATGACCTTGTTCAAGAGGGTTACAAACCCTTTATTTCAGAGGGGTTTGTGTCACTGGATGGAGACTTGACTAACCAGAGACCTGTTAGGGTATTGAGGGACACAGGAGCACATCAATCTTTGATGCTTGAAGGCATTTTGCCATTGTCAGAGAAGACGGCAACTGGTGTTAGTGCTCTTTTACAGGGGGTTGGTGGCTATGTTAAAGCTCCACTTCATGTCATCCATTTAGAGTCTGATTTGGTGTCAGGACCGGTCACCGTAGGTTTACAAGCCACTCTTCCTGTAGAGGGAATATCTTTTGTTATCGGGAATGATTTGGCCGGTGGTCAAGTTTCTGGTAACCCGATGTTTGTTGAAAAGCCTAGTATGGAAAATAACACTGCACAGTTAGAGCAGGAGATTCCGGGTATCTTTCCATCCTGTGCCGCGACTCGTGCTATGGGTAGGAAGCGCTCTGAAGAGAAGAGGAAGGTACTGACGTCACGCTTTGCACAGACACGTCTTGTCAAGTACCCTGAAACTAAGTGTCAGCACACACAAGTCATGAATGGAGGCAATGTTGGCAAGCTCTTTGTAGGTGGACTGAATTTCAACACAAGGGAAGATGTTCTGGACTCTGTCTTTAGCAAATACTAGGGCATGCCTGTACTATATCTATATCTAAAATTATATCCCCCCCTCTATTTACATGAAATGGTTTGGTTCATGAAATGTTTTGGTCCATTCGCAACGCCAAAGCGAACGGCGAACGCTTTACATGAAATGGTTTGGTCCATGAAATGTGTTGGTCCATTCGCAACGCCAAAGCGAACGGCGAACGGCTTGCGAGTACAGTGACAATCCCCCCCCCCCCCTCTATTTAGATGAAATGGTTTTTATTAGTTTTAAAACATAGTTTAACGCCAACATAGCGGCAACATAGTTTGCAAACGTGAAATAAATGAATACGCTCTCAAATGTGCCATCCGAGGCAGAGTGTGTTCGCCACGTTCGGCACACGCGATAGCTCGCTGCTCTCTGATTGGTTGAATCGTTTTTTGGACATAGCTCGGTAAGTAATTGTCCGATTAATATGAAACCTTGAAAAGGCACATCCTCGGGTCCCCAGCAATATACCTGGCAAGTTTAAAGTATATCGGACCCGTGGTTGTCGAGAAACAGCGGTCACAGACAAACGTACAAACGTACAAACAAACAAACACACAGAGATTACTGGAATTATAGATAGATGGTCCACTCTTGGAAGTGTTGCTGATAAAAGACAGGGAGACGCAAAAGTCGAGAGGGTTTGGCTTTGTCACGTTTGAAAACACAAAGGGCGCCAAAGATGCAGAAAAGGATTTGAATGGTAAGGATTTGGATGGTCGGACCATAACAGTAGAGAAGGCAGGCCATGGGCGTCGAGGGGGCTACAGAGGAGGAAAACGTGGAGGTAGTTTCAGAGGTGGCTATGGCTCCCGGGGTGGGAGTAGTAGTTTTGGTGGTGGCCGCAGGCGAGATTACTTTGGAGGCTCCCAGAGTTACGGCAGCTCGCGAAGGGATGATTATCAGGGTAGTGGCCGAGAAGGAGACCGCTATTCACGTGACTACAGCGACAAGCGCTCCAACCGTGATTATTATGAAAGTTAGGAAGAGTTTGAAACACTGAATGCTGCGGAGCAGCCGAGCCAAGATTCCTACACGGATTAACCGTGAACTCCACGTTCCTAAAGGCATCCATGTAGTGAATACTTCCAGGCCTCACCACCATGAAACCTGGCTCTCAGCTCGGCCTCCTTCAAAAAGTGCTATAGATTTGCTTTATTTTGGATTTTTGATCACAACACTTAACCTTCATTCAAAAAATGAAAAATAAAAATCAAAGGTTGATGAGATGGAGTTTGGCTTTGCAGGAGTTCAACTTGGAAATTGAGCATGTAAAGGGAAGGGACAATGTCGTTGCTGACGCTTTGTCCAGAGTGAACTAACTGTGCAAATTTCTGTAGGTTGTTTGGAAGTTTTGTTGCTTTATTTTTGGGAAATATTAATTATTATTGCTCACGTGAATTGATGATTTGGGTGTGAGTTTTACTTTTGTTTGTTAAAAGAGTTTTTGCCTGCAAAGAAAGTTTTCACTATGTTCAAACTTTCTTTCTTGAGGGGGGGAAGTGTTATGGATTCGTCACTTCCGTTGTGGTGGTTTTCATCCACTGTAAACATTTTTGATTCCATGTACTATTATTGTATTCAAAAGGTTTATTGTTCATGAACTGTTTTCAAAAGCTGAAAAAGTTAGAGTTAAAAGAAACCGGAAACCAGATCGGGAACCGGACGACGAAGAGGAAGAAGAGAAAAAGAAGGCGGAGCGAGTGGAGTCGGACAAGAAGCATAGTTGCTTTGCGGTCCGGAGCGAACGTTGGCGAGCAAGAGTCATGAGTGAACTTTGGGTTTCCCGGGAAAGGGATTCCTGTGACAGAGTTGTTATCGCTGTGACAGATCAACCTGCGTGTCAGGTTTTGCGATTGATTCCGAAGAGAATCATCGAAGGGCCGTTACGTCTCGAGAACGGGCCGTCGGCCATTTTGACTCGCCTGCTTTGTGCGTCGAGCAAGGTTTCTTTGCTTTGCTTCAGCCTTCGCGCGTCGGGCAAGGTTTTTCTTTGCTTCACGTCAGCCGTTTCCACCGCATTCAGACGTATCTGGTGTGTGTGTGCAACGTGGCTTTTGAAGATTAATTTGCGGTTCGCTGACTGTGAGCCGTGGAACGTCTATACCCGAGGGTGTGATTTCCCAGTCGACTGGAGGGCGCCTTTGGATTTCCCAGTCGCCTGGAGGGCGCCTTTGCACAGCTTTGGCAGCAGGACTGTAACTGTCAACCCAACGGGATTCTGGTCTCGATTGGACATTGATCTGACGATCGCTGGAGCGAATCCACTTTGGCTTGAAGCCGGGAATTAGAGACATTGGGAATCTTCTTCTTTCCGCTCACTTGGAGCACAGTGAGTTATATATTACGAAACTGATGGTACCATCATAGGACATATATTGATTGTACTTTTGATTACTATTATTGTTGTACTGTTATTCTTGTGTGATCTTAATACAATATTTGTTTGTGAGTAACAATTGTTGTGGCTTCCCCATTGATCTTTGACATGTAGAATAACACATTTTTCTGCCGTGACTCCTCTCGGGGCTCGGAGGTACACCGTGACCAGGGGGTCGGGGAGGAGCACGTAAGAGATGGATTTGGACGAAACTTGGTGGATAAGGTTGTGTGTGTGACAAGGAAGAATTCATTCGATTTTGGTGAAGATCTGAATATGGATTCGGACATGAGAATTATTTAATTGATTTAATTGAAGTGATTCTTCACCATTGATTGATATGGCCAATCAGGCGGAGGCATGCTCTCTACTGAGTGCTGTTCTTGTTGCACTTGCAATGGAAAAAATAGAGTTTTCCTCAAGTCTTCACACCTAAAATCCTCCACGGCTCCCTTGGGTGGTATATTTTGCCATCAGGATGACACAGAAACATGGGAAATATTAAATTAAAGTACAATTATTAACGGAAAGTGAAAAAAATGTGAAAACCGGATCCATGGGACGTGGCACATGAACTAAATATATTGTTGCGGATATGGGACTTGGCCTCAATATCCGCTTGTAAATACTCCCCTATTTCCCCAATACTCCCCAACTATCCCCAATCCCCCATTCCCTAGTCCCATTGCCTGTAAATAACACTCTGTAGAACCGACCTTCCCCTTTTTCCCCCATTAAATGTCGTGCCCAGGTCCACCGCATCTCACGTAGACAACTTTCGGACATCTTGCTAGTTATTCTTAGTCTATGTCAGTTAAGGACTCGTTTCCATTAATTCTGACTCTTCGTTGCACCAGAATGTGATTATATGGCACCAGTAGTGAGTTTAGGACCTTCCCAAACCTCCTCCCATCTTCTTCCCCAAACAACAACTACAACAACAACTACAACAACAACTACAACAACAGAGGGGCGCGGCGCGGCGCGCGGGGAGTGTGCGTCCTCACTCCGGCTCGGTTAGCCGCCATTACCCATGCGCTCCACGGGGTTACCACGAAGGGGCTGGCTGTCAGCTCCTCGTCAAGGGCGGAGCCTGGTAACCCCCCCGCACCCAATAAGAAGGGCGGACCGATTCCATCTGGGGCGGAGCTAACGAGCCGAGGGCGTGTCACTCCCCGCCGGATATACGCAGCGACTTACCGGATGTGACATGAGATGCGCCCCCGACTGAAGAAGACAAGTCGCGACCTCCAAGCGCTGAGCGAGCTCCACGCATCGACCCGGTATTGCAGTACCTCCGAGAACGGTGCACCCCCTCCGAGAACGGTGCACCTTGAGCCATCGACGGCCCGCTTTCCTTGCCATCAATCCCCGTGTGAGTCAGTTTTTGTCCTGTTTATCTGTCGTCTGTCGGGGCTATTATAAGAGTGTGTCTAAGTGCCTGTCTTCCTATGCTGTCCCTCTTGTAGTTGTAATCTGACCTTCCGCCCTAATATAACCTCCTCCGGAGGTCTTGAGAACTGAACCCTTGGTGTCGTGTCATTTTAATCCAGCCGTTGTGTCTTTTCCATCATTGATTTAGCATAGCGCGATTTAGTCAACGTTCGAGTATAATCGGGTAACTTGTGCGGACACGGCGGCCATTCCGCTCGGCCCACCCTAACATCAAAGTCGTGTCTGTAACAATTGGTGTCAGGAGTGTCGGATTCGGACCTGGGACTAAATTGTTAGGCCCAAACTATGGGAGGTAGAATTCGATCCGGAGCGCGTTTTTTTTCCGCGCTCGAAATTATAACGGCGAAATTTGATTTGTTTTACGGAAATAAAAACCCGAATTTTGAAAGTCGCGCTATGGCAGACCAAGTCGGCTGGGGTCCGGTAGTGGAGAGTGAGGCAGGGTCGGTCCAGGACCAAATTGAGGGACGTGAGGAGAGCGAAGCAGCGAGGGTAGCAGACGCACAAAATGGCGCCTCGCTGGTCGCGGCGCCCGCGACCGTGGCAGCGCCCCTGGTGGATTTGAACCTTTTTTTTCTACAAATGAAGGCCCTTATGGACAAGAATAGCGAAGAAATGGAAAGCAGAATGATGGGGGTAATGGGGAACCGGATGGATGCTCAGAGTGAGCGATTGGAGGGCCAATTGGGGGTAATGGGAAACCAAATGGGGGTAATGAGGGACGAAGCGAGGGGTACCGGTGAGGGGTTAGACAATAATTTTAAGGGATTAGACAAGAAATTTGGGAAGTTAGACGACAAATTTGAGGGGTTAGACAACGGGATAAAAGAGGTGAAAAATGGGTTAATGGGGGTAGAAAATAGAATGGCTGCCCAGGAGAATCAGATAGAGGGAGTGAAAAATGGGTTAATGGGGGTAGAAAACAGAATGGCCGCTCAAGAGAATCAAATGGAAGGGATGCAAAAGGGGTTAGAGGGGTTAGAAAACAGGATGGAAGGCAAATTGAGGGACATGAGGGACCAAGCGGAAAGGGAAGTTAACCAAATGGGGCAGCAGATAGAGGGGGTCAGAATGGGGGTAGAAACCAAACTGGATGCTCACAGGGAGGAAATGGAGCAGATGAGGGTGGCATCTGGGCAGGAGATGCAAGTGATGGGAGAGGAGATCAGAAGAGGAGTGAGTGAGGAGGTCGGAGGAGTGCGCGAGGAGGTGAGGCACTGTAAGGAGCGCATGGAGAAGGAGGTGAGAAAGGGGACGGTAAAATTGCAAGGGGGCATAGAGGACCTGACGCAGGAGGTGGAGCAGCTGACGGTGGGACAGACGGAGTTAGTGGAGCAGGTTCAAAGGAACACTGCGGTAATAGGAGGGTTAAAAGCGACACAAAATGACCTAAAAAATGACTTGGTAGCGACGAAGAAGGAATGTCAGATGGTACGTGAGGGACTGACAACGAGGTTGGACGAGGTGATAGAGGTAATGGAGACGAAGGACCGGCAGGTGAGGACGCACATGGAAACGGTCAAGGTAGCCTTAGAGGACGAGCTTGAGGAGACGTACCGGGGAATAAAAGAGGTGAAGCAGAAATTAGAAGAAGTGGAAGAAGGGATGAGCGAAATTAAGAAGCGACGGAGAGAGGATAAGAAAGAGATAAAGGAGGAAGTGAAAGAATTGGTCCAAAGTCTGTGTTCGGATCGTGATGATGTGCTCATTAACCGGATGAGGAATTCGCAGGTGATGGAGGAGAAGCGAAGAGGAAGAGGACCCGGTGTAAGTGGTGACCAATATGGTCGTGCGTATGATGCGCCAGGGGATTTAATGAGCTTGGGGGTCGAGATGGACCCGGGTGTTCGTGAGAGGCCATTTGTGAAGTGTGCGACAGGTCTGGTGTGCGAAAAAGGAGGTGTGCGAGAAAGTCCGACTCTGGGGTGTGTGAGGAAAAAGTGCACGCCAAGGAGTGAGTGTGCTGGCGAGAGTGAGTCGGTCGTAGCGCGTGTGCGAGGGAGCACATGGAAGCGCGGTGTGGTAAGTGTTACAGAGGGTGTGACGGGAGAGTGTGCGTGAGAAAGGTGTGTGACGGACAGGTGCATGGGGAAAGAGTGCGCTGTCAAAGGCAAGGAAGAATGCACACCTGTGGTGAGTGTTACAGAGGGTGTAACGGGAGAGTGTGCGTGAGAAAGGTGTGTGACGGACAGGTGCATGAGGAAAGAGTGCGCTGTCAAGAGTAAGGGTGAGTGCGCTGTCAAGAATGGAGGTGAGAGTAGTGAGAGTGACAAGGAGCATGAGTTGGTTGTGACAGGTGAGAAAGGAAGCACACCTGGAATGGTAGAGCGTGAGTGGGAATGCACGCTGGAATTGGTGGTGAGGCACGTGGTTGGGTGTGCGAATGAGAGCACACCTGTGATTGTCACAGAGGAGGTGACCGAGAAGGGGGCGCGAAGAGGTGTGTTGGTGAGGTGTGCGACCAACGAATGTGTGCCAAAGTGTTCGGTGGTCAGGTGTGTGACCAAGGCTGTGAGTGGAATGGGTGTACCTGGGTGTGTAAGGAAAGGTACGAGGAGCATGGAAACGGCTGGATGTGTGAGCAAGGAACGGGCTGCGGGGTGTAAGAATCCAGGTGAAGCATCGACGGTAACCAGGTTAGAGGTTAGGTCGACTTTTAGCCGAAGCGGGCCCTCGGTGCGTGCTGGGCCTCGCGTGGAACGGCCGCGTCCGTGCTCCACTAGGCGGAGCGGGCAGCCCGATAGAAAGGGTCGTCATGGCGACCACTTTTTGTTGAGGCATTCCGGCAGGTCGAGATCGAGCCATGGGATGGCTCCGTGCCGAGATGGTGCGTGGGATCTCGGCCCGGGTAAACCTCCTTCCCTGCACCGAATGCGGGACGTATCCAGCCGCTGGCACAGAACAACCCGCATTCATGGCTTGGCTTTACGAAGCCGGGCTTTGGACAGGAATTGGCGCACCGAGAGGCATTAGTGAGTAGACTGGGTGATGAGGTTAGTGTTTTGGACCCAAAATTGGAGAAGAACAAAATTTGATGATTGGCAAGGGATTGGCAGTGGTGATTGGCAGATGATGCGTAGTGATTGGCAAATTTTTGATTTGTTGAAATTTGATGTGCAAAATTGGTAGTGAGCGATAGGCCCGGTGGGTAAGGGTGGCATCCCTGCCACCCTTCCCATGGTGGGGGCAAATGCGCTATAGTTTATGGGGTGTATGGCAGTGAAAACTAGCCCGGGTGGGTTAGGTTATATGATAGGGACCTAGCGAAGATGACATTAGGTGACGATAATGTTAGGTAGTGACTGATACCTGTAGTGGGGACGCAGGTAGTTTAGTGTGGATGATAATGACGAGGGAGCGCAATAGTTTAAAGGGACGACTGGGAAGCGCAAGTTTCAGAGGGGAGTAGTTAGATGAGATGATGCTGTGTGAGGATGGAACAGGTGTGATTGCACAGGTGTGCAACTGGACAGGTGTGTGGAGCAGTGTATGAGTAGTGAGTGTTGTGGATCAGCGCGAATGCGCTTGGGGAGAGAAGGGTGCAGGTGGCACCAGGTGTGAGAGCACAGGTGTGCAAGTAAAGGTGTGTGGAGAGAGTTGGAGTAAGTGGTACGGAGTGGTGTGCATGGTGCGAAGGTGTGAATGGGGGAAGAGTGGACCCCCATCACGGATACCCGGGGCGGGTAGTGTAAGTGTTAGGTAGAGGGTATAGGTAAATTGTGGTTGGATATTGGCATTTGTGGTGCGGTTGCAGAATGGTGTTGTGAATGGGTGCATTAGTGTTGTGGAAATGGCTGGGCGTGTAGCCTGTTAGTGTGTGTAGTTGGTTGGGCACTCCACCACTGTGAGGATGTCGGCCAGGTGAGGCCGCAGGTGGGCTCTGGGAGCCGGTAGAGTTGTGGATGGGGCCCGAGGATCCGGAGGACGGACCCGGGTAGCCCAGTGCCAGAGAGGGCACCGAGTGGGGAGAGCGCCAGAGGGCCTTCCCCAGGTAGTTAGGTTAGGGCAAGGAGCAGGTAAGCTCGGAGGCAACTGCAGTGGTGGAGGTGTGCAGGTGGGTAGACCCGCTGGGAGAGGTACACGCCACAGCCCAGAAATTGTGCGAGGGCACCGAGAGATGAATCGGGGGAGTGAGACCCCAAATTGAAAAGCACCACAGTTTGGCCAATGGGAATTGGTTTTTAGAACCCATAGTGTAAGAGGGCCAATGGTTTGGCCGGAGAAAGACCCCGGGTAGTGTAAAGTTGTTAAAGTCATTTAGGAAATAGTTAGGATTGATGAACCTGTCGCACCATACGCAGCCACTTACCTGTGGTGATGATGATGACTCCACACCTGTGTTTTCTTTGTTTTGGTGCAGGAAATGAGAATTGCTGTTGGATTTGTGAGACGCATCACGACGTGGATGAGACATTGGGGTGATTCCATCTCTCCCTCCTTAGGAGGGACTGATGATGAATTGGCGATGGCAAATTTTGATGTTGAGTTGGAGATGGCAAATTTGATTGGTTAGGAGGGAGAGAAGACGAATTTGGTTTATGGGAGGAACGGGGAAGACAGTAGGGATGTTTGTTGATTGGTAAAGTAGATGTTTATGGGTAGTGTTGTGTTTTGTGGATACAGTAAGGGGTAAGGGAGGGGCCATGTAGGTTACCTGGTGGGGGGGGGGGGAGCGTACGGTAGGAACGTACCTGTCTCACCTGGTTCCCATGTGCCCCTAGTGTGCATTACCTTGTGTTGCGTGCACTTTTGCGCCCTTACCACCTTACTCACTTGTCTTCTTCTTTTGTCTCCCACCTCCGAGGATCTGGCTTTGGGGCAGAGAGAGAGGAGAGAGAGGTGCTGGCTACGCAGTTGTGGGCCTGCACTTTCGCTGCTTGCTGCCTGGATCGATACACCATATGGACCGCAATGTTTGTGGCCACCCACCATGGACCGCAGTTCTTTTGCGGCCAAGCACCACCCATGGATGGACCTATGGGTCAACGTGGCACCTATGCCATACAAGGTGAACCACTAACAGTTGGCCCCCTGACGGCCACAATAGAGAAATGGACGCGGTTGGCGCCTTTCTTTATTTTTTTGAAAGAGGCAAGAACACCAAGTGCACCACACGAAGGCAAGACCAGCGGCAGAACATCGGCCGGCTGCGACACCACCAGTGATTTATAAACACTTTATTGGTGCACCGGATGGTGCTGACTGTGTGATGGGGTGGTGCTTTTGGTGCTGGGAAGGGGTGCTCTGCACATTATTAAAGGCCGTAGGCCACAGAGCACTCGTGGGTTGGTGTATCGATGCTGGCATGCGTGCTCTCTCTATGCATAACATCTGCATGTGTTCCTCCAAAAAAACAGGTCCTGGATCGTAGTGTAAATATCAGCGTAGTCTTGTAAATAATGCTCCCTACCGGCTGTATGTTTAGTTTGCGAATTCTTTCCGGATTCGGTTATCCTGTGGGTGTGTTTCTGTGAGGAGAAGGGTGCAACGTCGCAGGGGGACATATTTACTCATTTGTGAATATCTGTAAAACTGTCGCACTCAGGGTAGAGTTAATAGTAGAGGGAACTACATCTGAGTGCCACACTAAAATAGGTAAAAATTTATCGGGTCGGGACGCCCCGAGGGTAGAGAAGGGTGCAATGTTGCGGATATGGGACTTGGCCTCAATATCCGCTTGTAAATACTCCCCTATTTCCCCAATACTCCCCAACTATCCCCAATCCCCCATTCCCTAGTCCCATTGCCTGTAAATAACACTCTGTAGAACCGACCTTCCCCTTTTTCCCCCATTAAATGTCGTGCCCAGGTCCACCGCATCTCACGTAGACAACTTTCGGACATCTTGCTAGTTATTCTTTGTCTATGTCAGTTAAGGACTCGTTTCCATTAATTCTGACTCTTCGTTGCACCAGAATGTGATTATATGGCACCAGTAGTGAGTTTAGGACCTTCCCAAACCTCCTCCCATCTTCTTCCCCAAACAACAACTACAACAACAACTACAACAACAACTACAACAACAGAGGGGCGCGGCGCGGCGCGCGGGGAGTGTGCGTCCTCACTCCGGCTCGGTTAGCCGCCATTACCCATGCGCTCCACGGGGTTACCACGAAGGGGCTGGCTGTCAGCTCCTCGTCAAGGGCGGTGCCTGGTAACCCCCCCGCACCCAATAAGAAGGGCGGACCGATTCCATCTGGGGCGGAGCTAACGAGCCGAGGGCGTGTCACTCCCCGCCGGATATACGCAGCGACTTACCGGATGTGACATGAGATGCGCCCCCGACTGAAGAAGACAAGTCGCGACCTCCAAGCGCTGAGCGAGCTCCACGCATCGACCCGGTATTGCAGTACCTCCGAGAACGGTGCACCCCCTCCGAGAACGGTGCACCTTGAGCCATCGACGGCCCGCTTTCCTTGCCATCAATCCCCGTGTGAGTCAGTTTTTGTCCTGTTTATCTGTCGTCTGTCGGGGCTATTATAAGAGTGTGTCTAAGTGCCTGTCTTCCTATGCTGTCCCTCTTGTAGTTGTAATCTGACCTTCCGCCCTAATATAACCTCCTCCGGAGGTCTTGAGAACTGAACCCTTGGTGTCGTGTCATTTTAATCCAGCCGTTGTGTCTTTTCCATCATTGATTTAGCATAGCGCGATTTAGTCAACGTTCGAGTATAATCGGGTAACTTGTGCGGACACGGCGGCCATTCCGCTCGGCCCACCCTAACATCAAAGTCGTGTCTGTAACAATATCTTGAATACCATGTACAAATTGTACATGTATGCTCACCAACAAAGGAAGTATACAGATGTGGCAGTATGTACATTAACATAAACACACCAGGGGTTTGGTTGTGGATAACTCTCCTGTGAGCAATCCCGAGTGATGGAAAGCTATTAAGCAAACCAGTGAGGAGAAAGCGAACAGGCAGAAGCATAACCTGGCATATACGTTCTTGGCACGACTCCCCTGACTGTCATGGGTGACCCCTGTCAAGCAGCTGAGGCCCTGCGGCCTTTTGGGGAGAACAAAATGGCTGGCTGCAACAAGAATATGTCAAACAATGACAATCAGGCACAGAACATGATGAACGGGACAATGACCGCTCGTAGGCTGAGGCCTAAGTCTGTGTGGCCATACCGAGCAGTCGGAATGTGTGCTGAAAACAATAATGACTGCACTTTCTTCAGTGAGGAAGGGGATCCCTGCCTCACGATCGGATAGATCTCAACATCAAAGCTAAAAAGGTGTTGCCTGTTCCACAGCCAACAACGACTGTATTCCAGCCGAATTTGAGGAGATTCAATGAACAGAGTGGAGGTAGAGGAGAAGAAAATCAGCCTCCAGTGCAAAGCGTACTCTACGCATGAAGCATGGGGGATTGGGGGATTAGCAGTAAAGGAGAATGATTCAAGAACCAATTGAAACAAACAAAGCTGGCAGCCAAGATCGAAAGAGTTCCATTATTGAAAAAGAGCCCTTGGAACTAAGCTATGAGAATGAAGTTTCACAATCTGGTTCATGAATAATCATGAATAATGATCCTTTACCAAAATTTTTTTTGAGTTCTGGGAGAACTTCCTCCCACCTCCTAAAACCCACAAATGGAGATAACAACCAATGGGGTTTATTTTAATGAGATGTTTTGATAATTTTATTTGGCAATCCTATCTGTATTTCAATAGTTTTTCACCATAAAAAGTAAGGTTTCTCCGAAGGTGATTGTCTACGCAGGTGATAACCGACATCTTGTTTTGACGACCTTCATATTTTCAGGGAATATCTTCATTGAATTGTCAACAAAGTGTGCCGACTTTCAAATGGACTTTCAATTTGACTGCTCTTTCCAGAGATTGTTAGATGGAGTTTTATTTGGTATTTCGTGTCAGCAATCGAGATGGAGATTAACAGCGACTCTTGTCCAAAGCAGCTGCGATTGATGTGAGTGGAGCATTGACTGTGCTCACCCTCTGGGTATAGATGGGGTAGATTGTAGACTGTGTTTTTACTTGTAATTCAGCCTAATCTTGACTTTTTCTGTAGTTTACTATTAGTGTAGTGTAATACACACACTCCATACGGGAGCGAAAGGCCAGGTCAGGAAGAGGTATGGGAGCATGCGCCAGAACAGCGTTTCGCCGCATCCACTTTCCGACGGTACTCCAGGGGCCTCCGTCTGGCCATCCCCCAGGCTGATGTGTGGCCCATCCCTATATCCTTGAGATGCCGATCAACCTGCTGCAACTACGATGCACGCGGTCAGCCTGTTGGCCTCCTCCATTCACGAGGCTCACTTGCTGAGAGTAAGGAATTGTGTTACGGATTCGTCACTTCCGCTGTTGTGGTTTTCACCCACTTGACATGTTTCTGATATCATGTAGTATTATTATTCTCAAAAGGTTTAGTATTCAGGAACAGCTATCTAAAGTTAAAAAGGTTAACGTAAAATGATACAGGGATCGTGACCCGGAAGAAAAGGAGTAAAGAAGAAGAGGGCGTGAGGCAGAGGGAAAACGAGGCGTTCTGAAAAAGCTCGGTACCTAGCGTGGTTGAGCGTACATGGCGAGTGAACTTTGAGTCTTTGAAAGGAATCTCGTGCGATCGGTGTTATCGCTGGCGTTGTGGAAAAGCCTGCAAAGTCAGGTACAGGCGTGAGGTTCCGGAGAATCTTCGCCGCGAGGCCGCGGCTCGAGTGAGAGCCATCCGCCATTTCGCCCCGCACGCTGCCTTCATCGGAAAAGGTTTTTGTCGCGTCGGCTGGGCTTATCCTCCGGTGGTTTGCCGGGGACGGCTGTGCAATAAAGCGGCGTCTGAAGATTGCACTGCGGTTTGCTGATTGAACGGTGCAGGTGCACGTCAGGATCGCGTCTTTGTGAGTTCCCTTTCCATTGCCCGTTTGCTGATAGTGTGGATCACGTGACAGTCCACGCCTTGCCTACATCTCCTTACTCGCCATCACCCCGTTGCCTCATCTCCGTGGAGTTATAGAGACATTGAGAAGGGCTCGGTTTCAGTCCCTGGAGGGTTGGGGGGGGGGGGGGGGTACCGTGAGTTTTGAGCTAGGTTACCCTCTTAAGATCTTGATTGAATGGTTGATTGCCATCATTGTTATATGGTTCATGTAAAGAAAGTTTTCGCTGTGTTCAAACTTTCTTTCTTGAGGGGGGGAAGTGTTATGGGTTCGTCACCTCCGCTGTTGTGGTTTTCACCCACTTGACATGTTTCTGATATCATGTATTATTATTATTCTCAAAAGGTTTAGTATTCAGGAACAGCTATCTAAAGTTAAAAAGGTTAACGGAAAATGATACAGGGATCGTGACCCAGAAGAAAAGGAGTAAAGAAGAAGAGGGCGTGAGGCAGAGGGAAAACGAGGCGTTCTGAAAAAGCTCGGTACCTAGCGTGGTTGAGCGTACATGGCGAGTGAACTTTGAGTCTTTGAAAGGAATCTCGTGCGATCGGTGTTATCGCTGGCGTTGTGGAAAAGCCTGCGAAGTCAGGTACAGGCGTGAGGTTCCGTGAGGGGGGGGGGGGGGGGGGGTGGTACCATGAGTTTGAGCTAGGTTACCCTCTTAAGATCTTGATTGAATGGTTGATTGCCACCATTGTTATATGGTTTTTCTTGTGTGCTTTTAATATATTATTTGTTCATTGACAACCAAGGGTGTGGTTTCCTTATTGATTTGATGGTTTCATGAATGGTTTCATTTGTGATGGATTGTGAAACTGAATAACTATTCTTTCTGCCGTGACCCCTCTCGGGGTTCGGGGGTATACCAAAACCAGAAGGTCGGGGAGGAACACGTAACAATTGTCATCATGCTCTTATTTCTCTGGGGAATATAGATTACACTAGATCTAGGCTCAGGCCTCAAGAACGTCGGGGGTGTGTTCATTTACCAGGTTTCTTGTAGAACGCTTGCGAAGCGGCTGAAGCATTTAATCAAGCACTCCATTTGAAACCGTTGGTAAGGAACGGCTGGCTTGGCAAGCGCTAGGAAGCTGCTTGGTAACTGAACACACCCCGAGTTTCCTTTGTTTCAGTTTAGTGTTAAACAACAGTAGCACTGTTTAAAAAGGTATTTCATACGTTTTTGTGGCTAATAATAGTTTTGGGGTGCCCCCACGAAACGCCACGATAAGCTATTGTTACAGATACGACTTTGATGGTATGGTGGGCCGAGCGGGATGGCCGCCGTATCCGTACAAGTTACCCGATTGTGCCCGAATGTTAACTAATCGCGCTACGCTGGCTCAATAGGAAAGAGAAGACACCCGGCTGGGTTACAATCACACAATACGACACCAGGGGTTCAGTTCTCAAGACCTCCGGAGGAGGTTATATTAAGGCGGAAAAGGTTAGATTACAGGGACAAGAGGGAAACATAGGAAGGTGGGCACTTAGACACAACCTTATATTAACCCTAGACAGACCACAGATAAACGGGACAACGCTGACTCACACGGGATTTGATGGCAAGGAAAGCGGCAGTCGATGGCTCAGGTGCACCTGGCTCAGGGACAGAATCACGTACGGTGGTGTCCAGCAGATGCGGGGAGGTCGCTCAGCGCTCGTGGGTCGCGACTTTGGTGGAGATGCCGGGGAGGTCGCTCAGCGCTCGGGAGGGTGGCGTCTTGTCCTTCCAAGCTCGGGGCGCATCTGACGTCACGTCCGGCGCGGGGCCGCGTATATCCGGCGGGGAGTCACGCCCTCGCTCGTTAGCTCCGCCCCATATGGCATCGGCCCATGGCTTCTCATTGGGTGCGGGGGTTACCGGCTCCGCCCTTGACGAGGGGCCGACAGGGAGCCCCCTTCTGGGTAACCCCGTCGAGCACATGTTCAATGGCGGCCAACCGAGCCGGAGTGAGGACGCAAAGCCGCTGTTGTTGTGGTTGTTGTTGGAGCTTGAGATGATGGGAAGAGATGCGGGGAGGTATGGGAAGGTCCTAAACTCCTACTGGTGCCATATCATCACATTCTGGTGCAACGAAGAGTCATAATTAATGGAAACAAGTCCTTAACTGACATAGATTAAGAATAACTAGCAAGATGTCCTATAATTGTCTACGTGTGGTGCGGGGGACCTGGGCACGACATTTAATGGGGGAATGAAGGGGAAGATCGGCTCTAATGGGTGTTGTTTACAGACAATGGGACTAGGGAATGGGGTAAGGGGAGAGTTGGGGAGTATCGGAGAAGATAGGGGAATATTTACAAGCGGATATGGAGGTCAAATTCCATATTCGCAACATTGCACCCTTCTCTACCCTCGGGGCGTCCCGACCCGATAAATTTTTACCTACTTTAGTGTGGCACGCAATGTAGTTCCCTCTACTATTAACTCTACCCTGAGTGCGACAGTTTTATAGATATTCACAAATGAGTAAATATGTCCCCCTGCGACGTTGCACCCTTCTCCTCTCAGAAACACACCCACAGGATAACCGAATCCGGAAAGAATCCTCAAACTAAACATACAGCCGGTAGGGAGCATTATTTACAAGACTACGCTGATATTTACACTACGATCCAGGACCTGTCTTTGGAGGAACACATGCAGATGTTATGCATAGAGAGAGCGCGCTTGCCAACATCGATACACCAACCCACGAGTGCTCTGTGGCCGACGGCCTTTAATAACGTGCAGAGCACCCTTTCCGAGCATCAACAGCACCACCCCACCACCAATCGGTGCAGTCACCATTGTTCAATGAAATAAAAATAAATTCGACAACCCCTAACCCTGCAGGTGTCTCTTGCTCTTCTTGTGGTGCACTTGGTGTTTAACTAAAAGTGGTTCACCTGTATGGCATAGGTGCCACGTTGACCCATAGGTCCATCCCCGGGTGGTGCTTGGCCGCAAACGAACTGCGGTCCATCGTGGGTGGCCACAAACATTGCGGTCCATATGGTGTATCGATCCCGGCAGCAAGCAGCGAAAGTGCAGGCCCACAACTGCGTCGCCAGCACCTCTCTCTCCTCTCTCTCTACCCCAAAGCCAGATCCTCGGAGGTGGGAGACAAAAACAAGACAAGTGAGCAAGGTGGTAAGGGCGCAAAAGTGCACGCAATGCAAGGTGATGCACACTGGGGGCACATGGGAACCAGGTGAGACAGGTACGTTCCTACCGTACGCCCCCCCCCCACCAGGTAACCTACATGGCCCCTCCCTTACCCCTTACTGTATCAACAAAACACAACACTACCCATAAACATCTACTTTACAAATCCACAAACATCCCTACTGTCTTCCCCGTTCCTCCCATATACCAAATTCGTCTTCTCTCCCTCCTAACCAATCAAATTTGCCATTTTCAACTCTCATCAAAATTTGCCATTTTCAACTCAACATCAAAATTTGCCATCACCAATTCATCATCAGTCCCTCCTAGGGAGGGAGAGATGGAATCACCCCAATGTCTCATCCACGTCGTGATGCGTCTCACAAATCCTCACAGCAATCTCATTTCCTGCAACAAACAAAGAAAACACAGGTGTGGAGTCATCATCATCACCACAGGTAAGTGGCTGCGTATGGTGCGACAGGTTCTTCAATCCTAACTATTTCCTAAATGACTTTAACAACTTTACACTACCCGGGGTCTTTCTCCGGCCAAACCATTGGCCCTCTTACACTATGGGTTCTAAAAACCAATTCCCATTGGCCAAACTGTGGTGCTCTTCAATTTGGGGTCTCACTCCCCCGATTCATCTCCCGGTGCCCTCGTACAATTTCTGGGCTGCGGCGTGTACCTCTCCCAGTGGGTCTACCCACCTGCACACCTCCACCACTGCAGTTGCCTCCGAGCTTACCTGCTCCTCACCCTAACCTAACTACCTGGGGAAGGCCCTCTGGCTCTCTCCCCACTCCGTGCCCTCTCTGGCACTGGGCTGCCCGATCCACACCCGGGATCCTCAGGCACCCACTCACAACTACCGGCTCCCAGAGCCCACCTGCGGCCTCACCTGGCCGACATCCTCACAGTGGTGGAGTGCCCAACCAACTACACACACTAACAGGCTACACGCCCAGCCATTTCCACAACACTAATGCACCCATTCACAACACCATTCTGCAACCGCACCACAAATGCCAATATCCAACCACAATTTACCTGCACCCTCTACCTAACACTTACACTACCCGCCCCGGGTATCCGTGATGGGGGTCCACTCTTCCCCCATCCACACCTTCGCACCATGCACACCACTCCGTACCACTTACTCCAACTTTCTCCACACACCTGTACTTGCACACCTGTGCTCTCACACCTGGTGCCACCGGCACCCTTCTCTCCCCAAGCGCATTCGCGCTGATCCACACACTCACTACTCATACACTGCTCCACACACCTGTCCAGTTGCACACCTGTGCAATCACACCTGTTCAATTCTCAC
Organism: Myxine glutinosa; assembly: GCF_964187855.1. Classification (NCBI taxonomy): domain Eukaryota; kingdom Metazoa; phylum Chordata; class Myxini; order Myxiniformes; family Myxinidae; genus Myxine; species Myxine glutinosa. The sequence continues at coordinate 204,249 of NW_027616355.1, read as the reverse complement.
ACACACACGGCATCATCTCAGCTAACTACTCCCTTCTGAAACTTGCGCTTCCCAGTCGTCCCTTTAAACTATTGCGCTCCCACGTCATTATCATCCATACTAATCTACCTGCGTCCCCACTACAGGTATCAGTCACTAACTAAACTTAACGTCACCTAATGTCAATCTTCGCTAGATCCCTACACACCATACCCTAACCCACCCGGGCTAGTTTTCACTGCCATACGCCCCATAATCTAGTGCTCCTTTGCCCCCCTATGGGAAGGATGGTGGATTTGCCATCCCACCACATCGGGGGTCTCTCACTACCAATTTTGCACATCAAAATCCAACAATTCAAAAATTTGGCCAATCACTGCCCATCATCTGCCAATCACTACTGCCAATCCCTTGCCAATCATCAAATTTTGTTTTTCTCTAATTTTGGGTCCAAAACACTAACCTCATCACCCAGTCGACTCACTAATACCTCTCGGTGCGCCAATCCCTGTCCAAAGCCCGGCTTCGTAAAGCCAAGCAATGGATGCTGGTTGTTTTGTGCCGGCGGCTGGATGTGTCCAGCACTCGGTGCAGGGAAGGAGGTTTACCCGGCCCGAGATCCCACGCACCTTCTCGGCACGGAACCATCCAATGTCCCGATCTCGACCTGCCGGAATTCCTCAACAAAAAGTGGTCGCCATGACGACTTTCTATCGGGCCGCCCGCTCCGCCTAGTGGAGCACGGACGTTCAAAGCGAGGCCCAGCACGGATCGCGCACGGCGGTCCTTTCGAACCCGCCGTGGCTCGGATCCCCGCTGGTTCTCGCGGCACGCGAAACCCGGCACGCACCGAGGGCCCGCTTCGGCTAAAAGTCGACCTAACCTTTAACCCGGTCACCGTCGATGCTTCACCTGCTTGCTTACACCCCGCAGCCCGTTCCTTGCTCACACATCCAGCCGTCTCCATGCTCCTCGTCGTACCTTTCCTTACACACCCAGGTACTCTCATTCCACTCACAGACTTGGTCACACACCTGACCACCGAACACTTTGGCACACATTCGTTGCTCGCACACCTCACCAATACACCGCTTCGCACCCCCTCCTCTGTGACAATCACAGGTGTGCCCTCATTCGCACACCCAACCACGTGCCTCACCACCAACTCCAGCGTGCATTCCCACTCACGCTCTACCATTCCAGGTGTGCATCCTTCCATCCCAGGTGTACATCCTCGCTGACCTGTCACAACTAACTCACGCTCCTTGTCACTCTCAATACTCTCACCTCCACTCTTGACAGCGCACTCACCCTTACTCTTGACAGCGCACTCTTTCCTCATGCACCTGTCCGTTACACACCTTTCTCGCGCACACTCTCCCGTCACACCCTCTGTAACACTCACCACAGGTGGACACTCTTCCTTACTTCTGACAGCGCACTCTTTCCTCATGCACCTGTCCGTTACACACCTTTCTCGCGCACACTCTCCCGTCACACCCTCTGTAACACTCACCACAGGTGGACACTCTTCCTTACTTCTGACAGCGCACTCTTTCCTCATGCACCTGTCCGTCACACACCTTTCTCGCGCACACTCTCCCGTTACACCCTCTGTAACACTCACCACAGGTGGACACTCTTCCTTACTTCTGACAGCGCACACTTTCCTCATGCACCTGTCCGTCACACACCTTTCTCGCGCACACTCTTGCGCACACTCTCCCGTCACACCCTCTGTAACACTCACCACCCCGCGCTTCCATGTGCTCCCTCGCACACACGCTACGACCGACTCACTCTCGCCAGCACCCTCACTCCTTGGCACGCACTTTTTCCTCACACACCCCAGAGTCGGATTTTCTCGCACACCTCCTTTTTCGCACACCAGACCTGTCGCACACTTCACCAACGGCCTCTCACGAACACCCGGGTCTATCTCGACCCCCAAGCCTCTTAAATCACCTGGCGCATCATACGCACGACCATATTGGTCACCACTTACACCGGGTCCTCTTCCTCTTCGCTTCTCCTCCATCACCTGCGAATCCCTCATCCGGTTAATGAGCACATCATCACGATCCAAACACAGACTTTGGACCAATTCTTTTATCTCCTCTTTTATCTCTTTCTTATCCCCTCTCCGTCGCTTCTTAATTTCGCTCATCCCTTCTTCCACTTCTTCTAATTTGTGCCTCACCTCTTTTATTCCCCGGTACGTCTCCTCAAGCTCGTCCTCCAAGGCTACCTTGACCGTTTCCATGTGCGTCCTCACCTGCCGGTCCTTCGTCTCCATTACCTCTATCACCTCGTCCAACCTCGTTGTCAGTCCCTCACGTACCATCTGACATTCCCTCTTCGTCGCTACCAAGTCATCTTTTAGTTCTTTCTGTGTCGCCTTTAAACCTCCTAATACCGCAGTGTTCCTTTGAACCTGCTCCACTAACTCCGTTTGTCCCACCGTCAGCTGCTCCACCTCCTGCGTCAGGTCCTCTATGCCCCCTTGTAACTTTACAGTCCCCTTTCTCACCTCCTTTTCCATGTGCTCCTCACAGTGCCTCACCTCCTCGCGCACTCCTCCGACCTCCTCACTCACTCCTCTTCTGATCTCCTCTCCCATCACTTGCATCTCCTGCCCAGATGCCACCCTCATCTGCTCCATTTCCTCCCTGTGAGCATCCAGTTTGGTTTCTACCCCCATTCTGACCCCCTCTATCTGCTGCTCCATTTGTTTAACTTCCCTTTCCGCTTGGTCCCTCATGTCCCTCAATTTGCCTTCCATACTGTTTTCTAACCCCTCTAGCCCTTTTTGCATCCCTTCCATTTGATTCTCTTGAGCGGCCATTCTGTTTTCTACCCCCATTAACCCATTTCTCACCTCTTTTATCCCGTTGTCTAACCCCTCAAAATTATTGTCTAACTTCCCAAATTTCTTGTCTAACTCCTCAAAATTATTGTCTATCTTCCCAAATTTCTTGTCTAACTCCTCAAAATTATTGTCTAACCCCTCACTGGTACCCCTCGCTTCGTCCCTCATTACCCCCATTTGCTCACTCTGAGCCCTCGCTTCGTCCCTCATTACCCCCATTTGGCCCTCTATTCGTTCCATAAGGGCCCTCATTTGCAACATAAAAAGGTTCGGATCCACCAGGGGCGCTGCCACGGTCACGGTGACCAGCGAGGCGCCATTTTGCGCGTCTGCTACCCTCGCTGCTTCGCTCTCCTCACGTCCCTCAATTTGGTCCTGGACCGACCCTGCCTCACTCTCCCCTACCGGACCCCAGCTGTCTTGATCCGCCATAGCGCGACTTTCAAAATTCGGGTTTTTATTATTTATTTTTTTTGTAAAACACAATCAAATTTCGCTGTTATAATTTCGAGCGCGTAAACGCGCTCCGGGTCCAATCTCACTCCTCGACACCAATTGTTACAGATACGACTTTGATGGTATGGTGGGCCGAGCGGGATGGCCGCCGTATCCGTACAAGTTACCCGATTGTGCCCGAATGTTAACTAATCGCGCTACGCTGGCTCAATAGGAAAGAGAAGACACCCGGCTGGGTTACAATCACACAATACGACACCAGGGGTTCAGTTCTCAAGACCTCCGGAGGAGGTTATATTAAGGCGGAAAAGGTTAGATTACAGGGACAAGAGGGAAACATAGGAAGGTGGGCACTTAGACACAACCTTATATTAACCCTAGACAGACCACAGATAAACGGGACAACGCTGACTCACACGGGATTTGATGGCAAGGAAAGCGGCAGTCGATGGCTCAGGTGCACCTGGCTCAGGGACAGAATCACGTACGGTGGTGTCCAGCAGATGCGGGGAGGTCGCTCAGCGCTCGTGGGTCGCGACTTTGGTGGAGATGCCGGGGAGGTCGCTCAGCGCTCGGGAGGGTGGCGTCTTGTCCTTCCAAGCTCGGGGCGCATCTGACGTCACGTCCGGCGCGGGGCCGCGTATATCCGGCGGGGAGTCACGCCCTCGCTCGTTAGCTCCGCCCCATATGGCATCGGCCCATGGCTTCTCATTGGGTGCGGGGGTTACCGGCTCCGCCCTTGACGAGGGGCCGACAGGGAGCCCCCTTCTGGGTAACCCCGTCGAGCACATGTTCAATGGCGGCCAACCGAGCCGGAGTGAGGACGCAAAGCCGCTGTTGTTGTGGTTGTTGTTGGAGCTTGAGATGATGGGAAGAGATGCGGGGAGGTATGGGAAGGTCCTAAACTCCTACTGGTGCCATATCATCACATTCTGGTGCAACGAAGAGTCATAATTAATGGAAACAAGTCCTTAACTGACATAGATTAAGAATAACTAGCAAGATGTCCTATAATTGTCTACGTGTGGTGCGGGGGACCTGGGCACGACATTTAATGGGGGAATGAAGGGGAAGATCGGCTCTAATGGGTGTTGTTTACAGACAATGGGACTAGGGAATGGGGTAAGGGGAGAGTTGGGGAGTATCGGAGAAGATAGGGGAATATTTACAAGCGGATATGGAGGTCAAATTCCATATTCGCAACACTATTTATACACATGAACATGGCGTTTGTTCAAGGAGGAAAAACAAGGGGATAAAGTCGCCACAAACTCCATCATGTGACCCTTAGTGCTCCTATCAAGTTTGTTTGACATTGGATCGGTAACGGCCGAATGTATCGCGGTCAGACAGACACCAATTTAGTAAGATTCCATTTTTTTCCCATGGCTAGATTCACTTTCCTGTTTAAAGTCACCAATTCGATGAATTCCATCCGTTTTCTACGATTGTGGTAAATCACTTGCTCTGCAGCAGCCTGTTATAATGTACCTATAAATGAATGATATGAAGGACGATGACATCTTTAAAAGTGACTTTCATAATCAATGAAAGCAGGAAGGTCCAAACAGAGAAAATATACAAGATGGTTGGTAATTTGAATTGTAATCGACTTTCTGGTTTATTTTTTAAGCTACAAAATGAATTGTGTATTTCCAGTTTTGTATATGTTGTAAATGCATCCACAGGGGAACCCGATATGGAGTTGAACCCCAATGGGAAAGTGTGGGAAGCAGTGCAGCCTGAACTACGTACAAACAACCACCTCGTAGCAACATACAAGGGTGTCCCCTTTGACGTCCAGGAAAGGGGCGAATGCAGGGCACAAAGCATGTGCGATACACCATGTGCGGTAATAAAATCATTGTTGTGAGAAAAAAATGGTGGTATTACCTTTGTGTTGCTTGTATCATGCACATTTCATTTCGCTTTAATTCCCCCTGGTTTGAGAAATCAAAATCGGTTCGTGGAACTTCCACCAGTTGATATAATGCACTCATGTGCCATTGTGGTTAATTTCTAAAAAGGAAAATTAGTTGTAGCAAAAGGTGTGTGTGCCCTTCTGGCCTTTGTTACGACCCGAGCTTCAATACCACATATGAGCAAGAAAGCAAACACTACCTCAACTGGAAATGAAAATACATATATATCACTGCTACTGCTACTACTACATTCTTAATGGCCTCAATTTTTCCCACTTTTTGTGGAGTTGGCAGGGAATGTTTTTAGTCCATATCTTTCGCAAACCGGCTGGCCAGGCCTGATGTTGTGCCTGCAAGGCTCCTATCTACAGTTTGTAGTCGGTTTGAGAATCAAATGACTTTAAGAATCAAACGGTTTTGACAATCAAACCTCTTTAAATCCCCAACCTCATTCCTGAAATTCCTAGTAGTGTCAATTTGCTTTATACCGTGTACCCCTTCCCTCCCCCCCCCCCCCCACACCGCCCCCTCCCACAGATCTACAGACATTCCTGTTCTCTACTGTTGTTGTGCTTGTATGCTTTCCTCTCCCCCCCCCCCCCTCTTGTCTCCCACTCCCTTTATTTATCGTATGTTTTATGGGTCTGTGCTTGTTCTCGTATGTAATGTGTTAGGTCTTACATGAGCCTTGACTCTGTATACAAAAAAAAACAAAAACACCCAGACGAGACAACTCAAAGGTAAGTGCACCATCCCACCATCCCGTTGGAGAATACATAAATAGTAGCTGAAGTACCTGGCATTGCCTGGGGAAATTAATTGAAATATGTATTTAAATATTTATTGCATGACAAATTGGGGAATGTTAGCCTTATGGTTTTGTATGAATGATCAATCTTGGGCATTACAAAATGCGATTGGACTTGTATCGAAATGTTTCACCATCTAAGGGTGCCCTAAATGCTGACCAGGCGGCTGCTTGGTGTGCACGTTGATCATTGACCCGAGCCTGTGTCTGCTTGTAGTCTCAGCTGACCTGGAGGCTGCTTGTCTTGCACATTGATCCTCAACCCGAGCCTGTGTCTGCTCTGCAGTCTCAGCTGCCCTGGATGTTTCTTGTCTTGCACGTTGATCCTCAACTCGAGCCTGTGTCTGCTTGTAGTCTCAGCTTACGTGGAGGTTTCTTGTCTTGCACATTGATCCTCAACCCGAGCCTGTGTCTGCTTGTATAGTCCAGTCAAAATGTGAATGGACCCGCCACTAATTGCAAGAGAAACGAAGTAATACTTTTTTGAGACCTTGATGTCTACTAAATATCTGCCCAAAATTATACTTACATATATTGAGTGGAACATGGTTTTTCAGGTCCTTTCCGATTTTGGAACTTTTCGGACTACCGCAATGTTTGGAAATTAATTATATGACAATATCACTCTTAATAATACACCAAATCAACTCTAAATTATTTATTTAACCATGTTTGAATACACTACCACAACTATTTGTACCCAATGTCCTTCTGTCCGTTCACAATATTTAACACGTCACTTCGTCTCTTCCATGGTCACTATCATCAGCATCCTCGAAAACGTCCACTGATTCGTCTGCATTTGCACAAATACCTCTGCACTCCCTACATGCAAATGTGCAAGGCAGCCAAAGTTTCCAACAACCACAACGTTTATCACTGCAACCACCCTTGCAAGAACACCTAACCAGCTTTAGGAGATAGTCTGGTGCTGCAGCGAGGTCAGAATGCATAGGGATCATCCTGGTGTCCATGATCCTCCATCCACAGTCAAGCGGGTTGAGTTTGTGTCCTTTCCACTCCTGAACCTGTTGGAATACCCGTAGGCTGTGATATTTGTAAGCTGAGCTCGTGGGCGGAAGTACCCGTGGGTGCAACGATGTTTTGTTTGTTGTCACCTTAGCATGAAATTTTGCTACCCTCAATTCGTTCAAATTGTCTGATGGTTTGCCTCTGTACACACAAACCATTGCTCTGTCTCCTGCAGCAATGACCTCATCCTGTGTTGACTCTTTATTGCCGAAAATTAGGGCCTCTTGCTGGAACATTTCATTGTCCTTGAACAGTTTGAGTCCAGTGCCTTTGCCGATCCCAAAGACCCTTGATGTCGTGTCGCATCCCAGGTACGCATGGATGAAGATAATGTTTTCACAGACAGTATCACCCAGAGCCTCTCTGACTTTGCCAATGTCCAAGTATTGTCTTGGATTCAATGAACCCTTTTTCGGCTCCGCCATTAAGTAGAGAGAGTGCGCAGTATTCTTGCGAAAATAGTAGCACAGTAGTATCAACAAGTCAGTGTCTTCGCCAACAAGAACAGTGTTGGATTTTGAAGAGCTACAAACTGCAGTTGTTGCTATGAGTAGGTCCGCATCCCCACTCGCATGAAGCACTTCACAATGAGATTCTTCCAGTTTCTTACCAAGAATGTCTATGAATTGTTGCTTGTTCTCCTTGTTCCGAAGAAACTCTTCCTTCTTGACAGAAAGCGTCATGGTTTGAGAAAAAGATACCTTCACTGATGGTCGCTCACCCCTTTTCTGATGGGCACAGTCTTTCGTTGAGGGACCTTCACGATAGCCATCAAACACGACGATAGCATGCCCGTAATGCCTACTATCATATTTCAGGTAGCGGTCAAGAATATCCTTGTACTGTTCACCTGACTGCCACAGTATGCGCTGCAATAGGGCACCGCCATCGAGTACGTATTGTATATCGGACGGTTGTGCAGTATCGGCAGGTGCCAAGGATTTGATTGCTGAGGCTAACGCTGGCTTATTGGCGGACAGCAAGGCATATTTGGTCTCGAACAAAGATGGAGGATATGTGCATAACTCGCAAAGGAGTGCTTTGGATAAGTCTCCTACTTCAGTGCCAGTGATCACAAGTCTCTGGAAGAGTAACTGAGGGTCGATATTGATGTCTCCGTCTGGTGTCTTCATTGCAGACTCTTGAGTCCATAGTTATGGCTTGACCCTTCTTCTTGAAGCTGTATTCAAGCACACGTTTACCACTCATCTGGCCCAAGAGCCTTTCTCCCACAGTTTTCGCCTCATCAACATTCACCGTTGTCTGGGCAACTATACCAGTGAAAATGTTGTGAAGAGTATCGTCGTCTTGAAAGGGATCCCTCTCATGAAGAAACTCAAGCATTTTCTGGGTATCAGCTACATCATTCTTCTGTCTAGACTTTGATAGATCCTTGTGCTGTTCACTTGTCACATACATCACATCAGTGAGGTGTTGGAGGGCGTTGTTCACCTCTGCAAAGAAAGGACTAGCCATGACCCAGACTGAGCGTTGTGTCTCTGTCATCCCTCGTCCCCTGGTCAGACCACCTGATGTCTTCAGACTTCTCATAAGTACTTGTTCGATGACTAAATCTGTAGACAGACCAGCCCAGTATCTGTCGCTCCGTCGGACAACTTGGAATCCTTGGAGAAATTTCTGATGTACTTCTGGATGGTCCTTTGGTAACTCGGTCATCAGTTGCAGATATATGTGCAGGCACTTTGTGTAGTGTCTGTGTCCGGAAGCTGCAAGATATGGAAGCATGGCGCGCAGGATATGCAAGTGAAGCATCCAATCCCCTGTTCTTTCAGATTTCAGAAAAAAACGGATAATGTCCACCATTTCCATGTATTGTAACCACAGTCTCGCTGTCCGTTGATGCCTTATTGTATCAATCACCTGATTGATTTTGTCTCCAATGACCTCCATCACCTTCGATGGCTCGATGTCTGACACTGCTTGGTCACCCGACATCAGACCGTCAAACAAGTCGCCTGCATCATTGAGCTCTGCTGGAACTGTATGCTCGCTGTCTCCATCACTTGGGAGGTTCATCTGAAATACCTTCGAAGCAAGTTTTGCATTGAGTGCTGCATCAACGAGTAGATGTCCACGTATAGCTCTAGACACGGCTTTGCTACTCATCATGTGGGTTGTAGTGTTGCTGGCATATGCAACTTCCAGAAGCTCTTTGAGTCCAGTACCAGACATCAGGTGGCCAATACACCCAAGAAAACTCATGAGTGTATGGAATCGTCCTAGTCTTAGAACAATCGAGTGAAGTTTGCTGTCCGCTGGCTCGCTCTTGACTATGGTGAGAGCTTTCCACCAAAGTGGCTGATCAAATGTCAGTATCGGGGTTACACCATATCTCTGCGCATGTTCACAAACGAAATGCAGTGTGGAGTTGATGCAGTCCAAGTCACTTGGACTGAGATCAATCATGGGCAGAAACATTATTGATGCCTCACCCGGATGTTCTCCCTTGTGTACCATCTGCATCATTCCTGTCCAAGAGGGCCGAGGTGATCGAACAGTAAGCGAAACCTTCCAGAGGAGGTCAACATTTGAGCTGATTTGTCTCAAGTCGGTACAGGCTGGAAGCTTCTCGTAGAGAAAGGACTGCATTCCTCCACATGCTGATGTGAAAGGTCGTATATTGATTCGCCCCACTTGTGCGATGTCCTCTGCCGAGACAGCTCTACGGGCAATCTGAAGTGTCCGGACTGTTTTCGGGGTCACACTCGCAATAATGCCCATACCATGGAATGTGTTTCTCCCATTTAATGTGCAGATGTCATGGTCAACATTGTCCGCCACATATTGGATGAAATGTCCAGGGGTAAAACCAGGGATGTCTGTTCCACACGTGACTGCTGCGCTGCGCTCATACGTTTGCACCTCCGTGTATGAACAACTATACCCATGTGCAAAGAGCGTGTCTATGAGAAATCGAGAACCAAAATGGAAGTGCATTTGGATTCCAAGACCCACCAACAGTGGAGCTTGAAGGATCCTAGGCCTCGTGGCTTGCATGATCGTCTGTCCCAGTGAGCAGATTTTAAAGTCTTTTCCTTTCCCCACAAACAGCATTTCGAGCAAGAGCTTTAGTGACTCAGGTAGGAACTTGGTTGCAGCATTGACAGTGGACATATCAAGAGTAGTCGGGTAAATGTCCTTATTTTGAGATACCTCTTTTATGTCACTTCTAATGAGATCAGCAGCTGTCTTGATCAGGCGCAACTTTTCTGTTTCAGGGTCCCTTTCCTTTTGCTGACGATAGAAGTCATGAAGAATCGACGATGCCACACCCCTAAATGTCACAACATTTGATTTTCCATTAATGTCTGCAATTATGATCTTATCACCAAAGTGATTGAAAAGGTTATCCTTCATGTATGAAAAACCATATGCATCACAGCCAGTGTCTACTAAGAAGTCATCCATTTTCCCAATTAAATCACTAATTGTGGTTAGTTCCTCATCATTTTCCTCAAGGTACTTTTTTTTTTTTTTTTTTTGTATACTGAATCGAGGCTCGTGAAAGAGCTAAAAAGCTAAAAACTTTGCCACCTTCAGGAACGCTTCATGTCTGATCTGGTCCTTGGGTCGACCAAGCTTCTGCTTTTTTGATGAAGACGCCTCTTCCGATTGGAATTTGAGTGGTATCTGTTTCTTTGTATGAAAGTTAACACTGCACACCTTATGGTATACCGCATCTGCTGCGTGTAGATCGCCAACAAATGCCATTCTGCTCCTCACAGTACCCGACCAGTTGTCAGATCGATTTTCACAGTCAGCAGACACATGATTTTGGAAGTCGAATGTCTTAACCTGGATCAACATATGGTCCTTTTTCCTCCCCTGGTACTTGTCAGGATTACCACAGAAAAGACACTGAGTTCTGTAGTCAAACGCTGAATCCATTGAACGAAGGCACCTCCCTTTGTCTGCTTCAGACGAAACACGTTTTCGCTTCAGAGAAAGTTCAATGTCTCTCACATTGCAGAACACCCTACGACAATCTGTATGAACTGCCTGTCCTGGATGGACTTGGACTTTTTCACCACGCTCACGTCCAGCTTCTTCGATCCTCGTACAACCTTTATCCGTCAGTGTACTGGTTGGATCACTGGAGAGGGGTTTCTTACAGAAGACAGTCGATATCACCCATGTTGCTGAAAAGAGAGGGAACTTAGGATTACATTTTATTCCCTGTGTTGTCCTACTATAAATGTATAGGTTCATAAAAATACAAAATTTGAACATGTTTATTATAAAATTAAATGTTAAAAAACTGCTTTTAAAAATAAAAATAATACCTTAAACAATCATAAATTAAATATAATACGACTTACATTCACAATGACCACAGTGTTTAACTGTCCTCAGCACACTGATCAAATCTCTCACTGCAAGCGTCACTCCACCTCTCGTTCACGGCTCTCGTTCAATCTGAAAATAAAGTATGATCCACTCATTATAATAGAGTATAATTTTATGTATTTGTTCAGAGGATCGACAGGTTTCAGAAAAATATCATTTTTTTTCTCTTGCAATTAGTGGTGGGTTAGGGGTAAAAGTTCGCTAGAATGACTGGACTATGTAGTCTCAGCTGACCTGAAGGCTGCTCTCTTGCACATTGATCCTCAGCACAAGCCTGTGTCTGCTCTGTAGTCTCAGCTGCCCTGGATGTTTCCTGTCTTGCACGTTGATCCTCAACTCGAGCCTGTGTCTGCTCTGTAGTCTCAGCTTACGTGGAGGTTTCTTGTCTTGCACCTTGATCCTCAACTCGAGCCTGTGTCTGCTCTGTAGTCTCAGCTGACCTGGAGGCTGTGGAAAGGGGATCAGTTTTTGCATCTTTTTATGTAATGCGGTGATGTTGGTGGACTCTCAAGCAGATGGAAGATGACCTCGAGCAAATGATAGGGTGAAAAGGGCAGAGAGAGGACTTGTATGTGGAAATACAAAACTGGAAATGCAAGACCAGCAGAGCAGGTTTTTAGGACACAGGAGATGATGCCGTCCAGGCCAGTCGCACAGTCAGAGTCAAGGGTTGAAAGAACCTTCTCCACCTTCTCTGGTGCAAAAGACAGAGTCTAGGAGCAGTTGGGCACAACAGGGAAAGGTGGGTACTGAGAGTGTGGGGGTGGGGACACAAGATTTGAAAGCAAACACAGAATTGAGGCATTTGACCTTCTCACAAGCGGAGTCGGCTGTGGTGCCATGATGGAAGGGGAGCATACTCCAGAGACGGACTTAACAAGGCACCACTAGTTTTTAGAGGAGGGAGACACGTTTGAAAGTTCAATCACGAGGTTGGACAGATGTTGTTTCCTACCTCCACTGAGACTGGGCACAACGTGTTGTGGACTTTTTGGAATGCAACGAGATTGCCTTCTCTTGGATTTACCTTCTAGGAAGAGAATGCAGGTTGTTTCGTAGCTACTGCCTCACAACAGGATTCAGTGCACTACTATGGGTGGGAAGGATAGGATAATTGGAGACGAGATGGGATGAATCTGTGCATGAGAGAGCAGGTTTCTGTGTAAGAATTCTCAGGCTGAGTTAATATCAGGGGCAGTAGATATGGGAGACCAGTCCTGAAGTGATCGATGGTTGCTTGAGTGAAATGCTGCTCGCCGATGTTGAGGCAGCTCTCTGAGAACAGCCAGTTCTCTGAGACCATAATGTAATGCCTTTGATGTTTCCAACCCTACCCTCTACAGCTGCAGGCATTTACACGCAGCACCTGCATGAGAACCCCAACACTACATGCACCATCAGCCGCCAGATTGGATTCATCGCTTATCAAAGACAGCAGAGAAAGAAACTCGTAACATCAAGGTTGTCAACCATGTATCACGTACATTGCCGATAGCAGTTACCATATGACAACTAAAAGCCAATGACATCTCTCACCCGTAATTGAAACAAACACCAATCAGTTATGACTTAAGCAATTATCCTCAGCTGTGACTCGGAATATATAATTATCAACACTGGGCTGTGTGTGGGGAGGAGGGTGTGTGTGTCAGGAGGCTGCCTGCCAGAAAAGAAAGAGGAGGTGGGTGAGATGAAGGTTATTAAACACACATACACACCCTGGATTAAGTTAAAGGTGGGAGGAAACAAAAGCACATCACAAACGCCAATCAAAGGGAGACGCGAAGCGCCCCTCCCTTTATATATGGCATCGTTTCTCTGTATGCAGCTTTAACATGGGGACTGAAAATACGTTTCTTGGCTTCCACTGGACGAAATTGGCTGCAAATTTCCGAAGTAAATGCTTTGTACATCGAGGTACTATGTTCTAAATTTCAGCAACGCCTGTTTCTGCATTCTTGTGTTTTATGAAGAAAACCCTCGAATTCACAGTGGTGTCTGTCCGTCCGTCCGCCCAAAATATGATGGCGCTCATATCTCAAGGACTATACATTGAAACTAGCTGAAACTTGGAATATTGTTATATTTGTGGGGGTAGTGATATGTAGTCAGGTAGATTTGTGTAGGTATCATGCTCCGATGTTGGGTAAGAACCATCACCTGTAATAAGTTCTGTTTAGACCGTGTGTTCGGATTAAGCTTGTATCTTCGTCTCCATTACGAGGAATGGGGCATGTTAGCTAGTATAGGGATTATGTTAATTTCCCTGTTCGTCAAACCTCAGTCATTTATCCTTTGGCTCTTTTGGCACTGCACCGTAGACGCTAGTGAGAAAGGCCCATTAATTGCACCAAATAATAACCATAAAACCAACTGGAAGCCAGTTCTGAACACTGCCATTTGGATGCACCAGCGACATCGCCACGGAAGACAAGCAGGCCGAAGACACGCCCCGGGGACTCGTGATTGGCCGGAGCAGAGCAAGAAGCGACTCGCTATTGGGTGGGAGTCGACCAATGGGAAGGCCAGGTTAAGGAAAGACTCGTGATTGTACAGGGCGGAGCAAGAAGCTACCCGCTGATTGGTGGAAGGAAGGCCGAGGAGGAAGCAGAGCACCGATTGGCAAAGACCACCGATTACATCAGGGGCAAGCAGGAAGCGGCGCACTGGTTGGTGGAGAAGCGCTGATGACGTCACGACCCGACGTTAAAAGAACTCAAGGTCCGACATTTTCTCTACTTCTTGCCCTCCATCCTTGCTCACTGACCCTGGACTCTTGCTTTTTGCCCTTCATGCCTGCATTTTGCCCTTCCTCGCCTCTTGGATCTTCCTCTTCTCCCTCAGCGTTCCTGCCTCTCGCTCACCCCTGGCCTTCGACACTCTGACGGAAACAATCCTTTGGCATGCGAGGAGAACGGAGGCCTGACTTTGTGCGCGTGCGCCAAACGACGAGCGGTTTCCCGCCAACGCCGGAGCCGCGTCAAAACTGCATGCTGGGGCCTGGACGATTGCTGACGAGGCAGCGAGTTGAGCTAAGTGCCACGATAAAACACATAATTTATTTTATCCAGTTTATCCTTTCCCTTTGTGTGTTATAAGTCTGGTGTGGGGACATCCCGATTAGTAAAGTGATTTTACCGTCGCGCTTTCTTGTTATCGGCATCCGTTTTAATAAACCCATTCATTATTTTCTGTACATTTATAAACCCAATTTTTCTTTGAGTTTATTTTTTGCAGGGTGAAGATGTCGGTGAGACCCGCCCAGGTAAGTCTGTACTCTTCTTTTCCCCTCACGTATTATCCGCGAGGGGGAAGAAGGGACGTCGGAGAGATCATCATTATTTGATGACAAAACTCAAATAGTAAATCTAAATTTCAGGTCAATTGGATGAAAATTGATGATTTTATGTGACCTTTTCACAAAATTATTAATTTGCCTTCTCCGTATTATCATAACTAGCAACGGTAACCGCCCTACGGGCGGGGCTTCAATTGGGAGGCCCAAATGAAAAGGCAAAATATCAGAAATTGAAGGCTTTTTTTAATTTTAAACGATTTATATAAACATCCGTTAAATCATATCACACACAAATTATCAAAATCTAAACAGTATTTGAAGAATTCTTTTCCTGATTTCCTGATTTTCCTGATTTGAGCTCTCCGTGGGAATGTCCTTCGTGGAAAAC
The DNA here is from genome assembly GCF_964187855.1 of Myxine glutinosa. Lineage (NCBI taxonomy): Eukaryota > Metazoa > Chordata > Myxini > Myxiniformes > Myxinidae > Myxine > Myxine glutinosa. The sequence goes on along the minus strand of NW_027616355.1, from coordinate 189,129 downwards.
AGTCCCAGAGCTCCATAAATGGCGATTATCTCCAGACCATATCCAATTATATGCTTATTCAACTGGAGTAATTACCTCCGCCATCAAAGGTGGATGGAGGTTATGTTTTCACCCCTGTCTGTCTATTTGTTTGTTTGTTACTTGGCAAAAAAAAATCTTTTTGACAAGTACGTTGATCACTCCAGTTTGTGTGTGTGTTTGTTTGTTTGTCTGTCCACACTTATATTTGCCTACAGGTCACAATTTTAAACTGATATTCACGAAACTTCGCCAAATGGTGGAGTTTGTGGTCTGACAAAATTCTACATATATATTTGAGGTCAAAAGGTCAACATAGGCCAAAGGTCAACCACTTTTCTCAAATTACTAAAATCCTCAATTTTCATCTGATTGGCTTGAAATTTGAATAGGATTTTCATATCGGCTAACTGAATTCAACGACCGACTATTTTTGAGATCAACATCGGCCAAAAGATCAACATAGGCTAAATTTCTAAAATTGTCAATTTTCATTCGATTATCTTAAAATTTGAAGACGATTTGCATATCTAGTCACTGAATTCAACCGCTAACTATATTTGAGGTCAACATAGGCCAAAAGGTCAACATAGGCCAGATTTGTAAAATCCTGAATTTTCATCCGATTGACTTTAAATTTGAATAGGATTTTCATATCTGTGAAATGAATTCAACCACAAGCTATTTTAGAGATCAAAATAGGCCAAAGGTCAACATAGGCCAAAGGTCAACCACTTTCCTCAATATTTCTAAAATCCTCAATTTGCATCCGATTGTCCGATCTGTCCAGGATGTTCATATCAGCTGAATGAAACCAACCACGAACTATTTTTGAGGTCAACATAAGCCAAGTTTCTAAAATTGTCAATTTTCATCTGATTAACTTAAAATTTGAAGGCGATTTGCACATCAGGTCATATAATTCAACCACAAATTATTTATGAGGTCAAAAGGATGCTCCACTGAGTGCCATTCTACGTTGTTCCCTTTTGCCAAGTGTCACTCGGAGTGATTTTTCATCTGTCTGTCTGTGAATAAGATATCTCAAAAAGTTGTAGACAGATTCAGACGAAATTTGGCAGAGATGCAGTGTATCTGACAAGGACGAAATGATTAGATTTCGGTGAATATCCGGAATTTTAAAGTGATTCTTCACCATTGGGAAATAGTACCAAAACGATATCTTAAAAAGTTGTGGACGAATTTGGACGAAACTTGGTGGACCGGTTGGGTGTATGAGGACGAATCGATTCGATTTTGGGAAAGATCTCAATATGGATTTGGATACGATAATTATTTAATTTCAAAGAGATTCTTCACCATTGAGAGATCGGGTGAAAAGTGATATACTGTATTACATGATATTTATAAAAGTTGTGAACGAGTTATGACTAAACTTGGTGGTCGAGTTGCTTAGGTGACGAGAACAAGCCGATTCGATTTTTGGTTCAGGTCCGAATCCATATCCGGCAGATCAGTCAGATACTAAACATAAACTGTTCAACCAGGCGGAGGTACGCACTCTACCGAGTGCCTTTCTAGTTTTGTCTATGAGATTAATGAACAGGTCTTGTAACCCCCAGACAATGTTGTAACTCCAGCAACACTGACCGACGAGGAGGTGCTTTCCCAGAAACAGGACACAAATGTACAAGGAACGAGCCCGTCGAGGTTCTTTCCAAAGCAACCAAAGAGTTATTGTAACCCAAGGAGCCCATTTGGCGTCAATATGAAGAATCTAATGATAACACTGCCTTCTTTGTTGCTCTTCTGGTGGAGCTTCTGCGCACGTGCTGTGAACTGGCGAAAGCATCATGGAATAAGGATTTAAATGCCGAGAGATAAAATAAAAAAGACCACAAACAACCACAGCACGTGCACGCACAAACAACCATAGCACATGTACGCACAAACAACCAGAGCACATGCACGCACAAACAACCATAGCGCATGCACGCACAAACAACCATAGCGCATGCACGCACAAACAACCATAGAACAGGCACGCACAAACAACCATAGTGCATGCACGCACAAACAACCATAGCGCATGCATGCACAAACAACCATAGTGCAGGCACGCACAAACAACCATAGCACAGGCATGCACAAACAACCATAGCACAGGCACGCACAAACAACCATAGCACATGCACACACAAACAACCATAGCACATGCACACACAAACAACCATAGCACATGCATGCACAAACAACCATAGCACAGGCATGCACAAACAACCATAGCACAGCATGCACAAACAACCATAGCACAGGCACGCATAAACAACCATAGCACAGGCACGCACAAACAACCATATTGTATGCATGCACAAACAACCATATCGCATGCACGCACAAACAACCATAGCAGATGCACGCACAAACAACCATAGCAGATGCACGCACAAACAACCATAGCAGATGCACGCACAAACAACCATAGCATAGGCACCAGCAAGCAACCATAGCACAGGCATGCACAAACAACCATAGCACAGGCACGCACAAACAACCATGGCACAGGCACACACAAACAACCATAGAACAGGCACGCACAAACAACCATAGCACAGGCACGCACAAACAACCATAGCACAGGCACGCACAAACCACCATAGCACAGGCACGCACAAACCACCATAGCACAGGCATGCACAACCACAGCACATGCATGCACAACCATAGCACATGCATGCACAACCATAGCACATGCACGCACAAACAACCATAGCGCATGCACGCACAAACAAACATAGCGCATGCACGCACAAACAACCATAGAACAGGCACGCACAAACAAACATAGCGCATGTACGCACAAACAACTATAGCGCATGCACGCACAAACAACCATAGCGCATGCATGCACAAACAACCATATCACATGCATGCACAAACAACCATAGCACAGGCATGCACAAACAACCATAGCACAGGCATGCACAAACAACCATAGCACAGGCACGCACAAACAACCATAGCAGATGCATGCACAAACAACCATAGCACAGGCACGCACAAACAACCATAGCACATGCATGCACAAACAACCATAGAACAGGCATGCACAAACAACCATAGCAGATGCACGCACAAACAACCACAGCAGATGCACGCACAAACTACCATAGCAGATGCACGCACAAACAACCATAGCACAGGCACGCACAAACAACCACAGCAGATGCACGCACAAACAACCACAGCAGATGCACGCACAAACAACCACAGCAGATGCACGCACAAACAACCACAGCAGATGCACGCACAAACAACCACAGCAGATGCACGCACACACAACCATAGCACATGCACGCACAAACAACCATAGCACATGCACGCACAAACAACCATAGCACATGCATGCACAAACAACCATAGCACATGCACGCACAAACAATCATAGCACATGCACGCACAAACAATCATAGCACATGCACGCACAAACACCCATAGCACATGCACGCACAAACAACCATAGCACATGCACGCACAAACAACCATAGCACATGCACGCACAAACAACCATAGCACATGCACGCACAAACAACCATAGCACATGCACGCACAAACAACCATAGCACATGCACGCACAAACAACCATAGCACAGGCATGCACAAACAACCATAGCAGATGCACGCACAAACAACCATAGCACATGCACGCACAAACAACCATAGCACAGGCATGCACAAACAACCATAGCAGATGCACGCACAAACAACCATAGCACAGGCACGCACAAACAACCACAGCAGATGCACGCACAAACAACCACAGCAGATGCACGCACAAACAACCATAGCAGATGCACGCACAAACAACCACAGCAGATGCACGCACAAACAACCATAGCACATGCACGCACAAACAACCATAGCAGATGCACGCACAAACAACCATAGCACATGCACGCACAAACAACCATAGCACATGCACGCACAAACAATCATAGTACATGCACGCACAAACAACCATAGCACATGCACGCACAAACAATCATAGCACATGCACGCACAAACAATCACAGCACATGCACGCACAAACAACCATAGCACATGCACGCACAAACAACCATAGCACATGCACGCACAAACAACCATAGCACATGCACGCACAAACACCCATCGCACATGCACGCACAAACAACCATAGCACATGCACGCACAAACACCCATAGCACATGCACGCACAAACAACCATAGCACATGCACGCACAAACAACCATAGCACATGCACGCACAAACAACCATAGCACATGCACGCACAAACAACCATAGCACATGCACGCACAAACAACCATAGCACATGCACGCACAAACAACCATAGCACATGCACGCACAAACAACCATAGCACATGCACGCACAAACAACCATAGCACATGCACGCACAAACAACCATAGGCCATGGCATGCACAAACAACCATATCACATGCATGCACAAACAACCATAGGCCATGGCATGCAGGCTCTTTATGGTCCCCTTGTGTTGAAATCCTTGTCGGTGAACATGTTGTTCGAAAAGAGAGGATTAAACATCAGCTTCTTCCATGTTGTTTTTACTCCTCACCGGTATGTGACATTTTACAAGTTTAATTTTTCCCATTAATTTTTTGAATGGACGTCCTAATTTGTAGACTATTTTACTGGTCTTATTTTCAACCTTTGAATCAGTTTGCTCATCAAAAGGCACAATATGCGTTTCGAAAGTTTGTTAACCTTCGTACCAAATACATTGTGCGTATCTTCCTTGACAATGTACTGTACTGCACTGCACTGCACTGTACTATACTCTACTGTACTGTACAAATTGGACAAACGATTGAGATGGTTAAAGGTTAGAATAGAATGTGAAGGTTGAAGTTGATGTGCGACGAATTTTCTAGGGAATCGGATCCGCTCGAAGTGAAAATGTCTGAATGGGTCCGTCGTGTTATAAAACTCGTAAACTCATCAGAGCAGCGAACTCCCAAGGCTTTCAAGTACATGAAACAACCACAACCACAGCCACGACCACAACCACAAGAAAGCGACAAAAAAACAACAACAACCTACGAGACGATTCCTATTCGCCGATCATCACTTCCGGGGTAGATAGTGCGCGTTGATGGTTTTTCCAGCGATTTCCCTGGGAAGGTCCACGAAGGCGTTTGGCAAATTGGCCACAGGGCACCGGCACACCGGGACCTTCGCTTTTCGAACGGCGCCATTGGTTCATTATCATCCAGAAGCAAGTACGTACTGGCAGAAAAAGACAGGACAGCCGCCTTAATGTATCTTCCAAAAGGAAGATGTTGCTTCATATGTTATAATATCATATAATACACACCATGGTGACAGTTTAGGGCTGGATTGACATTCGAAGTCGTGAGGCGAGTGTGCATACCTTTAGGTAATCCTGCCAGGATAAATCAAAATGAAACTAGAAAACATCTGAAAATGCAAAGCCCGTCTCACGTCTGCATCCGTTTGTATTCAGATGTCGTCGTCGTCTTCTTCTCTTCTTTTCTTCTAAATAATGAAAACAGTTAAAAAAAATACAAATTGATAATTTTATGCAGCCTTGACCTTTCGATCTAAAAAAAACAATCGGCTTGTAGCTTTTGATTGATGAACCAATTCAGTGACCCAATATGCAAATTTTTAAAATTTCAGGTGAATCAGATGAAAATTGATGATTTTATGTGACGCTGACCTTTGATATTTTAACCAAATTATTAATTTGTCTTCTCCATATACTCAGAGTAAAGCTTTGTTACTCCCACCAGGGAGTAATGCATTCATTCACTCGTGTGTGTGTGTGTGTGTGTGTGTGTGTGTGTGTGTGTGTGTGTGTGTGTGTGTGTGTGTGTGTGTGTGTGTGTGTTCTCGTATGTTCGTGAACAAGATATCTGGAAAAGTTCTCAACGGATTTGGATGAAAGTTGGTGGGATGATTGCCCTTGGGATAAGGAAGAATTGATTAGTTTTTGGTGAAGCTCAGGATATTATTCCCGATCCAGGAATTTTTTGAAGGATTTTCTTTACCATTGGAAGATAGGACTCATTTTTTTTTTTTTAACATTATCTTCTATATATTCTATATTTAACATTGTGATATGAAAATACTTTTCATATTTGTTGTAAATGTAGTTTAAACTCGTGGTTATGCGTTAGAGCGGTGTATTTTTTTTAGCAGCGTCGTCTTCAATGTTCATTTTTTTTTTTCTAATAAAGACATTCTGTCATTTTAAAACCACCAAAGTGTGTATTAGGTTTCCTTGTTTCATAAAATGTATCGTTTGATACGTATAATGCTTTAAAACTGTTTTTTTTTCCTTTACCTCAGAAGAGATATCACCATTTAGCTCAGCGAATGTCATTCGCGGTGTTAGTATTTGATGAACATATAAAGACTTAGTTCCAGATTTATCAATGGCTGAGGTATATTAACAAACGAATAAAACAGATTTGGCAAAATTCCAACTTAAAAAAAAAAGATTGCATATTCACCCAAGGTTGTGAGAGGCTGAAGAAGAAGAAACTTCGCAGACCAAATAAATAATTCTGGTTCTGGCTCTGCGATTTTCAGGTTTATTACTCCCGCCAGGGAGTAACGCATTCGATCATGTCCTTGTGTGTGTGTGTGTGTTTGTATGTTTGTGAACAAGATATCTGGAAAAGTTCTGAACGGATTTGGAAGAATTGATTAGTTTTTGGTGAAGCTCAGGATATTATTCCAGATCCAGGAATTTTTTTGTAAATTTTTTTGGGAAAGATTTTTTTCTGTTTTACTGCTTTAAAGCTTTTATTCTTATTCTTAAATGATGTTTTTCTCCTCTAATTCCGAGATATATCAAAAATAAATTCTCTGACAGTTAGGGCTTACTTTTTTTCATTTATTGTTTTGGGGAGAGGGGATGTTAAACAAAACGTATTATTCCAACTAAACCCACGGCGGGAGTATGCGCTCTACTGAGTGGCGTTCTAGTTGAAAATGTAATGACAAAATTCAAATGGTAAATTGAAATTTCAGGGCAATTGGATGAAAATTGATGATTTTATGTGGCACTGACCCTTGACCTTTTGACAAAATTATTAATTTGCCTTCTCCATATTATCATAATAAGGCTTTGTTGAAAATTGTGACAAAACTCAAATGGTAAATTGAAATTTCAGGTCAATTGGATGAAAATTGATGATTTTAGGTAATGCTGACCTTTAACCTTTGACCTTTTGACAATTATGAATTTGCCTTCTCCATGTTCTCATAATAAACCTTTGGTGAAAATAGCTCAAATGATAAAAACGTTACTGCCCAGACATGCACACACGCACATACACACACACTAAAAAAAACCAAAAACCTCAAGGCAGAAATACAAAATGCACCAAATCACACTTTTGGACACAGTCCAGTAAATTTTGTTGGTAGCAATTGTAAGATAATATGCAAGTTAAATACATGATTGTGTTGACTATTTGTTGTGCCTGATTTGCAGATTGAAGCTGTCAAGATTAACTGAAGTGTAACTGTATTTGAAGTGGACGACCAGTCGGGAGCCGTGCGTCAGGAACTCCTTACAGAACAGAGCATAGTTTTCCATTCGGTCAACCAATCGAACCTCGGTCAACCAATCGAACCTCGGTCAACCAGTCCAACCTCGGTCAACCAATCCAACCTCGGTCAACCAGTCCAACCTCGGTCAACCAATCCAACCTCGGTCAACCAGTCCAACCTCGGTCAACCAATCCAACTTCGGTCAACCAGTCCAACTTCGGTCAACCAATCAATGATCGTGTTCGAGTCTGCCATGTAATTTTCATGATGAATTTAAAAGATGACCAAAGAACAAACAACCTTGCACCTTTTGTGGAAAATGGTGATTTCAGCAATGTGTGCGAAACTCGAGCGGAAATCTTACCGTCAGTTCCATCACTACACGAAACGAATGTGACAGAAGAAAGTGGAAAAAATACAAGTTGTCTTTTCAATGCCATTATTAAAGAGAAGTCTGTTGTCAACGACAAAGAAACTCGATGTGATTTTGAACGGCTGATGGCACCAGACTGTAAAGTTGAAATGGAAGATAAAAAAATAGAAAACTCCAGTCTGAGTAGTCTCAGCAATGCATTACATGAACCTATAGTGACCAAAACTGACAGTAACAAAACTCATGATGGGTCACATATCCCAGATATTATTCCCACCAAAACTGAGCTGGTTGAGCAAGCCTTGAACCTTCAAATGCCAGAGAAAAACCTTTCAACCTGCCCAGTTCGGAGGAAATCCATTGCCTTGTTTTATAGGAGCATTGAAGCCGGATTACCACCAAACAATCAAATGCTTGATGGTGAGAATAAAGCCATGAGCATCGCAAGTGAATTAGAGGAATGCATCCATGGACTCCATCCCAATGAAGGACGGCACTATCGGGCATGTGTGCGCAGTCGCGCCGCCAACCTGGCAGACCGGCGTAATCCAGGCCTCTGCCATCGCCTGTTAACTGGGGAACTGAGTGCCCAGCTACTTGCGGCCATGTCAGCCGAGGAAATGGCCAGTCCGGGGCTTCGGCGATGGCGGCAGACCTGGAGGCGCGAGACCTTGAAGAAGTATCGGCTTCCTGAGGGTCTGCCAGGAACCACCACAACACAACTCAAATGTCGACGCTGTGAATGTCGCAACTGCACCATGTCGGTAGTTGAGCGCGGGGTATTGTGCTTGCCAGCCTGGGTGACACCTGACACTGAAGGACAACTCACTCTCATAACATGTCAAGGTTGTGGGGAGCGCTGGTACAACGCAGGTTGGCTCCCACCTTGATTGGGAAGGAGAAATGGTACTTTTGAAATGTATTGTACAAATCTGTAGCTCGTGGTCACTTTCCAATAAAGTCAATAAAGGCTGTCAATAAAGGCTGTCAATAAAGTCAATGAAGAAATTCTCATGTCTGGATCTTCATCAAAATCTAATCAATTTTTCTTTGTCGCATATCCAACCTGTCCACAATGTTTTGTCCTTATCCGTCCATTACCTTTGAAGATAGGCTATTCACAGACAGCCAAACAGACAGACAGGGTTGAAAATATAATCTCTGTCCACCTTCGGTGGTGGACGTAATAACTAGAACGGCACTCAGGAGAGAGCATACCTTTGCCTGGATGGCCATATCACACAATGGTGAAGAATCACTTTTAAAATTATACTAGCTGTATCCGGATTTTCACCAAAATTGAATCAATTCTTCCTTGTCTCACACAACCTGTCCAACAAGTTTCCTCCAAATCCATCGTTAACTCTTTCAGATATCCTGCTATGTATCGTTTTTGGCCCTATCTCCCAATGGTGAAGAATCATTTAAGAAATTAAATAATTCTCAAATCCGAATCCATATTCAGATCTTCACCAAAATCGAATAGATTCTTCCTTGTCACACACACAACATGTCCAACAAGTTTCGTCCAAATCCATCCATAACCTTTTTGAGATATCCTGCTATGTATCGTTTTTGTCCCTATCTCCCAATGGTGAAGAATCATTTTAAAATTCTTGTATCCGGATCCGAATTCGGATCTTCACCAAAATCGAATCATTTCCTCCTTGCCACATACGCTACATCTCTGCCAAATTTCGTCCGAATCTGTCCACAACTTTTTGAGATATTGTGTTGACAAACGGACAAACAGACAGGGGTGAAAACACAACGTCCATCCACCTTTGATGGCGGAGGTGATAAAGGACTTTCACAAACTTGTACTTTTCATCGTGTTCAATGGAATTTTAATGCCATGTTCTGTTAATGCTGAATTACTTTTTATTGTGCCATAAAAGTATTATTACGTTGATGGGGGAGGACAGAGATTACCTTGGAAGAGATAGAACTGTGCAGGAATAACATGGACCGCGTGTGAGTCGAAAGCCAATCTCGATGTAAAGGAAGCACTGAAGGGGTCCGGACTCCAGCAGAATACGGATAAAAGGATGGCAAGGCACAAACTCGTCCGAGAAGATGTTTATTCGTAAAACCAACTCGGGAACACTAAAAAGCCCGTTTATCGGGCTGCCTTATAAAGCAAAACCAAAAACCGAAACCGAAACCGAAAGCCACGCCTCTCAAGCGAGGCGCGCTTCTGTGGTCATGTGATCCACAGGTGTAGCTCATTATACCCGCACGCGATGCACGCTTTGGCGGTCACGTGACCAGCCACTCTGGCGCCGTGGATCCCCGCCGGTGACATCACCGGCTGGAGCAAGGATATTCTGATGCCGGTCTTGCTTGGGGGACCCATGGGTCACTACACGCCCCCCCAGAATGGACTTGGTCCAGGGAGGTCAACCTGAGACAGGTCCGGATGACCCGACTGAAACGACCCCTGGCCGGTCGCGGGGGGGGGGGGGGTCCAGTGTGGTGGTGGATGGTCGGACGGGGGGTGTAGTGGACGGGGGGCGGCCGCGCCGCGGTGGCAGGGCCAGCCGTGCCGGCTGGCCGACGTCCATGTGGGCCAGTTTGAGGCGGTCCAGCGAGATCCGGTCCGCCCGGCCGCTGATGAAGGACTTGTCCCGGTGTAGGACCCGGAAGGGTCTGTCGTAAGGTGGCCGGAGCAGCCCCCGGTGCGCGTCGTGGCGCACAAAGACGTACTCCGCCGTGCGGAGTGCTGGGGGGACGTAGGAGTGGGGGTCGCCGTGGCGGGACGTTGGCACCGGGGCGAAACGTTGGGCGGCCTCCTGGAAGTCCGTGCGCTGGCGCGCGGCGGACCAGGGGCTGGTGGCGTCGGGCACGAACTCGCCCGGGACGCGGAGAGTCTGGCTGTACACCAGCTCAGCGGTGGACGCCTGGAGGTCCTCCTTGGGGGCCGTGCGGAGGCCCAAAAGGACCCACGGGAGCCGGTCGGCCCACCCGTCGTCCTGGAGGCCGGCCATGAGTGCGGCCTTCATGGAGCGGTGAAACCGCTCACACAACCCGTTGGCTTGGGGGTGGTAGGCCGTGGTGCGGTGCAGAGTGACTCCCAATGAGCGGGCGACCGCGCCCCAAAGTTCGGACGTGAACTGTGGGCCGCGGTCGGACGAGATGTCCACCGGTGTGCCGAAGCGCGCGACCCAGGTGGCGATGAACGCCTGTGCCACGTCGGCGGTGGTGTTGGAGATGAGGGGCACGGCCTCCGGCCACCTGGTGGTCCTGTCCACTATGGTGAGCAGGTGGGTGAACCCCCGCGATGGGGGCAGGGGACCCACCAGGTCCACGTGGACGTGGTCGAAACGCCGCTCGGGCACGGTGAAAGGAGCCAACGGAGCCAGGGTGTGACGGTGGACCTTGGCCCGCTGGCAGGCTGTGCAGGCGTTGGCCCAGTCGCGGACGTCTCGTCGCAACCCGTGCCAGACGAAGCGTGCCGACACCAGCTTCTGGGACGCCTTCCGGCCCGGGTGCGAGAGGTTGTGGAGGGAAGCGAAAATGCGGCGCCGCCAGGAGAGGCACGACGGGGCGCGGTCGGCCCTGGGAGACGTCGCAAAGCAGGACCGTGCCCGCGAAGGGGACGTCAGCCAAGCGGAGGCCCGTGTCTGCCACCCTGAGCGCCTGCACCGTGCCGTCGGTGGTCTGGTCCGTCGCCATCAGGGCGAAATCCACGCCGAGGTGGACGGCGTTGGCGCCGGCCCGAGAAAGGCAGTCGGCCACGGTGTTGTCTTTCCCGGCGACGTGCCGGATGTCCGTGGTGTATTCCGACACGGCGGAGAGGTGGCGCTGCTGGCGGGCCGACCACGGCTCCGTGACCTTGGCCATTGCGAAAATCAATGGCTTGTGGTCGACAAAGGCCATGAATGGGCAGCCCTCCAGGAGGTGGCGAAAATGGCGGACGGCCAGGTACAGCCCGAGGAGCTCGCGGTCGAACGTGCTGTACTTCAGCTCGTTGGGCAGGAGTTGCCGGCTGAAGAACGCGAGCGGCTGCCAGGCCCCGTTCACCCATTGCTCATGGACTGCGCCCACGGCGTAGTCGGAGGCGTCCGTGGTGAGGGCGATGGGGGCATGTGGTACCGGGTGGGCCAGCAACGTGGCGTTGGCGAGGGCCCGTTTCGCGCCGGCAAAAGCCGCGTCCATGTCCGTGGACCAGACGACGTCGTGCTTCGCCGGCTGGCCTCGGAGGGCGGCGTACAAGGGCCGCATGAGTTGCGCCGCTCGGGGCACGAAGCGGTGGTAGAAGTTCACCATCCCGAGGAACTCCTGCAGCGCCTTGACGGAGCGGGGGCGCGGGAAAGCGGCGATGGCCTTGACTTTGGCCGGCACGGCGCTGTGATGCGGTGGCCCAAAAAGTCGATCGTCACCGCACCAAAGTGACATTTGGCCGGGTTGACAATCAAGCCGTGCTCGCTGAGGCGGCCGAAGAGCGTCCGGAGGTGGAGGAGGTGCTCGGCTCTGGACGTGCTGGCGACGAGGATGTCATCCAGGTAGGTGAAGAGGAAAGGCAGGTCGCGCAGCACGCCGTCCATCAGGCGCTGGAACGGCTGCGCCACGTTTTTGAGGCCGAAGGGCATCCGGATGAACTCAAAGAGGCCGAAAGGTGTGATCACGGCCATCTTCGGGATGTCGGCCGGGCGGACGGGCACCTGGTGGTACCCCCAAATCAGGTCCACTTTAGAAAAAATGGTCCGCCCTGCCAACCGGGCGGAAAAATCCTGGATGTGCGGGACGGGGTACCTGTCGGGGGTAGTGGCGTCGTTGGTGGTGGTAGTCGCCGCATGGCCGCCATCCGCCCCCCGGCTTCGGGACGATGTGCAACAGCGAGGCCCAGGCGCTGCCGGAGCGCCGTACGATGCCGAGGCGCTCCAGCGCCGTGAACTCGGCCTTGGCGACGGCGAGTTTGGCGGGGTCGAGACGGCGAGCCCGGGCATACACCGGCGGGCCCGTAGTGGGGATGTGATGCTCGATGCCGTGCCTCACCGCGATGGCCGAAAACGGCCGCGTGAGGGCCGGGAACTCCGCGAGGAGACGTGCGAAGTCGTCCGCCAATGGGAGGGCGCAGGAAAACTTGGTGGGTGCGGCCCGGCTCAAGGCGCTTGCCAGGGAGCTGTAAGTCTCGGTGTTGACGAGACGCCGGCGTTTCATGTCTACCAGCAGCCCGTGGGCGCACAAGAAATCGGCCCTGAGCAAAGCCATGGGGATGTCCGCCGTCACAAACTCCCAGTGAAAGAGCTGGCTGCCGAAGCGGAGGGTGACGGTGCGTGGGCCGAAAGTGCGGATGGCGGAGCCGTTGGCCGCGACCAATGGGGGGCCGCAGACGGCGGCCCACCTGTGCTCCGCCGAAGCGGGAATGACGCTCAGCTGGGCGCCGGTGTCGCAGAGGAAGCGCCGCCCCGACGCTCGGTCCGCGATGAACAGCAGGTTTCCGGAACGGCCGGCGTTTATTGCTGGGAGGGACGCCGGCTCGCCTGTTTCCCTGGGTCGAACGTGCACGGGGGTCGGCATGATCGGGCCTGCCGCCCGAACCTGGCTTGGAAATAGCACCAGGCCGGGTCCGGCAGGGGCTCCGGTCGACGCGTCGGGACCGGGCGACGCGGCGTCGCCGCTGCCAGTCGTGCCGGCCCGGCGGTCTCCGGGAAGGAGACTGCGTCGCGCGTGGGTGGGCGGGAAGGCTCCCGGCCGCCACCCCGACAAGCTGGCTCGCCGCTCCGGCGAGCTGGCTTGCCGAAGCGATCTTGTCGGCCTCCTTGGCGAGGTCGCGGGGGTTTACGATGGTCGTACCTGCCAGGGCGACCCGTACCGGGGCCCGGGAGCTGGCAAAGAAAGAGCTCCTGAAACAGGAAATCCGAGGGGTGCTCGCCGAGCATGTAGTCCATGCGCTCGGACGGGCGCGTATCGCCGAGCTCCGGTAGGTCGAGCAGGCGTCGTGCGCTCTCAGCCGGGGAAAGGGCGAACGCGCCCAGCAGAAGTGCCTTGATGGCGTCGTACTTGCCGTCAGCGGGCGGGTACTGGAGGAAGCTCAGGCAGCGGGCGGCGGTCGCGGAGCCGAGCGTGGCGACCATGTAATGGTAGCGGGTGGCGTCCTCCGTGATGCCACGCAGGGCGAACTGGGAGTCCGCCTGCGCGAACCAGATGGCGGCATGTGCTTCCCAGAAGGTGGGCAGCTTGAGGGACACTGCGGTGTCCATTGCCATGTTGCAAATTCGGGGTCACCAGTGAAGGGGTCTGGACTCCAGCAGAATACGGATAAAAGGATGGCAAGGCACAAACTCGTCCGAGAAGTTGTTTATTCGTAAAACCAACTCGGGAACACTAAAAAGCCCGTTTATCGGGCTGCCTTATAAAGCAAAAACCGAAACCGAAACCGAAAGCCACGCCTCTCAAGCGAGGCGCGCTTCGGTGGTCACGTGATCCACAGGTGTAGCTCATTATACACGCATGCGCGGCACGCTTTGGCGGCCACGTGACCAGCCACTCTGGCGCCGTGGATCCCCGCCGGTGACGTCACCGGCTGGAGCAAGGAGATTCTGATGTCGGTCTTGCTTGGGGGACCCATGGGTCGCTACAGTACGTTCTTATGTCTATATCTGCTCATGTTGGCTTAAGGAATGTGTTTGAATGGGCATGATTCGAGGGTCGTGCTTCTGAAAAGATAGAGAGGGATTAGTTACGGAAACGTGTGTAAAAAACCTCATGTAAACTTCCACCGGGCGTGCCGGGTGACATCTCTGTTGAACATTGTTCACAAAAGCCCAGAAAATCGAGGCAGAAAGCAGAGGCGGCATTCCACTCGGCAGGAGGGGGCGGAGCTATAATCGTCCCGTGCATGGGGGTGGAGCTCCAAGCCTGTAGGAGGAGCAAGCGTTGTCAAGGGAGACGAGGGAGGAGAAAAAGAGGCGAGTTCGGTGTGCTGAAAGGAGCGGGAACTGTTGTGAGAGGATTGCACCATCTGTGAGGAGAACTAAAGGACTGGAGACGAGCTCTCGCAGGCTGAGGAGAGATGTAAGGATTAAGGAGGTCGTCCTGCTTACCTGCTTTTGACCTGGTGTTGTCTTCGTCCTCCCCTCCAGTATTATTCAGTCCAGACATGCTATCCAGTTGAACTCGAGGATAATCCAATCTAATGTAATGGAATCTAGTCCGGTTTGCTCGGTCCACTCCACTCACATTCCCACCTCGCCGGTGCCATTCCGCGCACGTGAAGAAGTCAATGTAAAGCCGCAAAATACATTCATTCAGTAGAGCGGAGGTCATACACCGACACCGATGCTGTATTTTGATAATTATAAACTGAAAGGTTAAAGCTTGGTTTAAAAACAACTCCCAAGCACTTCCGGTGATGTCACTTCCTGTTTCCTGAGAGGCACGCGCTGTGAGTTTGTTGTACGGTAGTTTCCTGATACGAACTGGAGATCGTAATCAACTTAAGTACGTCCACGAGAACACAATTACCATCCGGTTCTTGTACATCCATCGGAAATCCGATCGTATGTCGTGTGACGTAACATGTCGTGACATCGTAACAACGATCTCCGGAATAGCGACTTCACTTGTCATTTTCAATGTCCCTCCTTTGACATGCTGGGAACCGAAAGTGAGGTCGAAACAGGGTCGTGCTTACATAAGGGGACATTTGGACCTTCACTGCCGTGTTGTATCGTCTTACATACTTCATGCAGGGCGATTCAACGAATGGACGTGAACCTGTGGCTGGAGGACCCGTCCACCGACACTTGTGGTTGACTCGTCGGTGGACGTTCGAAATCCTACGTCGTATTTCACGAGGAGCATGCGGGTTATCGCCAGCACCTTGATCAAATTACAAATTCCTGTCACCGAGAGTGAAACGTAAGGTGGGACAGTGGCGTGCAGGTATGATCCTCCATGGCGGCGCTCCTAGCTGTCACGTGGCCTGGCTTGTCATGTGGCACACTCGCCTTCATCAATGTGTGTGCCATTCCCCAGATGGACGTCAAACTGGAAATCCCATCTGCCGGCATTAGTTGTTGGATCTTAAAGATCCCACGGTCTCCTTCTCGAAGAGTAGGCGAGCTATCACCGGCACTCTAGCCAAATTCCTCGCTTAACTACTTCTGGTAAGGCAATGGCAAACCACCCAGGATAATCCTTGGTCAGGAAGCAGCTTCGGGGTCACCGATACTCTGTGAAGCAGAGTACATCAAGACAGAAGGAGAGACAGAGAGATAGTCAAATGTCAGGCCTGGCCTGCCAGTTCGTGAATGACTTTATTTTTGTGTACATGACTTGGGCCAAAATAATTCTCCCAGTTGATCCCACATGGTGAGGTAGTTGTAGTTGAAGTACGTGCACGTTTGTTGGAAGCATAACCCGATTTACACTTACCGGTTAGGGTGCCGGCTTGGGATCCTCGGGTCCTTGGTTCGAATCCTGGTTGATCGCCGAATTAATTCCCTGTGTGTCGCAAGAGGTGACCAACAGGGTTGGCGGCGGGAAGGGCATCCGGCCGTAAAACATTGCTTCAAAAAGGGTCCCACGGTGCCCGAAAAAAGCAAACCACCGCTCTACTGGGCAAAATGGCCTCCAAAGGCGGTTCCTTATCACCCGATTAACAACGAGTACCATAACACAAACTGGAATATGTTGAATGGAATCGTTAAGATTTTTGAGAATTCCATTGCATCGTGTTCTGTGTGATCTACAGTATCAAGATGGCCCATAACAGTGCCTTGTTGGTCCAACTGCAACAGAAGGCAGTGGAGGCGGATGCTTTGATCAGTAGTCTGAAGGTGCAGTTGGCAGATCTCCATCAGAAAACAAGTGAGCTCGTTTCAACAACCTTTGTTATAGTAGTTTCTGATACGAACTGAAGTCTGTGCCAAATTACACATTTCCAAACAATCTATGTATAATCGTGGGGAAGTATGTTGTATGCATGTATCATCTCCTCCTCCAGGAGGATTTGGCCTTGGAAGCTGTAACTTTTCGGGATTAATGATGCCATCCTGAAGTGGTGCACGTGCAAGTTTCGATTGATTCCATCGTTTTGAATTTTTTTTCCCCCTCCTTCATGGCATTTTCTTCCTTTGGGGGTGGGTGGGAGAGGAGGGAGGAGTGATGCAATTAGATTTTTTTGAGATATATAAGCACGACGTATTATACATGCAGATAAGTAGAAAGCATGTTTTTTGCTTCCTCTACAACAACACAACATGCATTTTAAGGCCATTTTCCCTGCTAGAGCAGGGGTTAGCCTTGCGGTCCCCATGACAATCTTCTCCATTTTGCCCTATTTTCTGCATCTCCCCTTGTTAACCTCCTTGCCCGCATTTCTTCTTCCACCATCTTTAGCCAAGTCTTTCTCGGTCTTCCCTGTCCTCTACTTCCTTCTACATTCATTTCCATCACTCTTCTCAACCAGTCACTTTCATACTTCCTCAACACATGACCAAACCATCTCAACCTGTTTCTCTTCACAGCATCAATCACAGGCTCTATTCCCATCATCTTTCGCAATTCATCATTTGTCTTCCTCTCTCTCACAAAGAGACCAAAGGGGACCAAAAAGGGGACCAAAAAACAACAACAACCACGGTTCCCGAAAAAGGCCAACCCCCGCTTTGCGGGGAAAAATGGCCTCTAAAGGTGGTTTTTTCTCTCAACGATACTCCACACATCCGTCGAACCATTCGCATTTCCACCCTTTACAGCCTTCGTTGCTGTTCTAAGTTCATTACCCATGTCTCGCTCCCATAAATCATAACACTTCTCACACATGCAGCATACACCTTTCCCTTCAGCTTCAACGACACTCCCCTCCTCATCAGCACACCACTCAGTTCCCGAAACTTCTTCCATGCACATCTCACTCTAGCAACTGTTGCCGAGTCTGATCCACCTTCTCCATTCAGCATGTCTCCAGGCAGCAAAATGTTTTCACACCTTCCAGCTTCACGCCGTCTCCAAGATCCAACTCAACATTTCCTTCATCTGCAGCTCCCTCTGTGCACACCTTACATTTGAATGTAGCTGCCACACTGGTTAATGACCCTCTCAGACCACTACATTTTTGATGAACCCACTCAGCGCACATTGTACATTGAATGGAGTTCACTCCGACACCCTTCCTGCACACAGCACATGGCCACTTCCCAGTTCTTTCCACCTCACCACATGTTTTACCACTTGCCATCACCTTCGTCTTTCCGATATTCACCTTCAGACCTTTTGTCTCCATACATTCCTTCCACTTGTTCATCTTTTCCTTCAGTCCATCCATACTTTCCGCAATTAACACCAGATCATCTGCATACAACAACTCCCAGGGGAAACCCTCCCTTACGTTCTAAGCCAGCACCTCCATCACAGCTACAAATAGTAGTGGACTTAGTACCGACCCCTGATGCACTCCCACCTTCACCTCAAACTCATCACTGTCCCCGTCCTTTGTCCTTACAGCTGTGCGCGCTCTTTTGTACATTGCCATCACTACTCTGATCAACCATTCCTCCACTCCTAACTTCCTCAATGCCCATGTCACTACTTCGCGTGGAACCCGATCGAATGCTAGGATGTGTCGGCGATTGAGACAGCGGTTTGTTGCCTATACATCTCCCAGATATATGGATGTGTCAGAAGAATGTGATGCATGCTTGGAACAAGATCTCCCTTAGGGTGGGTACTCTGCAATGTTATTAAAATAACACGACCTCCACTGGCTGCTCCAGTAGGGTGTGGGTGCTTTTCTTGTTATCAATATAGTGGCAGCATTATTGGTTAAGATAACTCATGTAACTATAGGCCTCTGTATCCATCTTTGGATATTAACAGTGTACATAAACCTTTAAGTGACAACTATTTATATCGTGCGTTAAAATGTGAAATTTAGACTTCCACTGCACCCTCCCCCACATGCATATTATGATGGATACCTTTTCCTTTTATTTCACTCTTAACTCCATTTCCCTCCACTTCCACAACCGTTCCCACTTTTTCCCACTCCTCATACGACTCCTAACACAAACTTATTTTTGGCTCACTTGGAAAGTAGTTCCGTGTAGCATATGCGATGGCGCATCGTCTGTCCATCAATCCGTTGGTACATAAATACTTGCAACTTCTTCTCTGAAACCCATGATGGGATTGTGACCAAACATGGCACAAATTATATTTGGCATGTTGTGACTAAAGTTTGTTCACGGCTTTAAAAAAAATCTACCGGGGGTCAAAGTGGCTTTGGGTTTGACCCCCCAAAATAGGTATTTGCTTTCTTCTCTGAAACTACACATAAAATTCCAATGGAACTTGACACAACATTCCATTCATTACTTATGATGTACCAACGTATGTTCCCGGCATTTAAAAAAATCGGGGTCTAAGGCGGTCTATTGGGGGGTTGCACCCCAAAAGAGGTATTTGCTTCCTTCGCAGAGACTACACACGCAATTCTGATAAAACTTGACCACAACCTTCACCAATCGTGGTGTACCAAGGTTTGTTTACGGCAGGGGTGGGGAACCTTTTTCCTGTCGAGGGCCATTTCGATTTTTAGAACATCCTTCGAGGGCCATGTTAAATTATTGAATACATATATCGGACTCACCTAATGCGATGGCTGGAACTGTTTCTCTTTGGCGAGGCGTTTGGTGTCAGGTGGTAGTGATGATGATGCTACTCGCAGCTGGTTTTGCAGGTTTGGGTCAGTCAGTCTTGAGCGGAACCGAGTCTTTGCAAGAGTCAGTTTTGAAAAGAACTGCCCACAGCTGTAGTTCGTCCCAAACAGTGATGAAAACTTCAGTGCATGTCTCCTCAGAATGGGAAAATCCTCAGCACGTACATACAGTTTGTAGAACTCGAGCAAAGGGAGGTTGTTGTACCTAGCTTTGAGCTCGTCATTGCTTTGCAGCTCAATGATTTCGTGTTGTAGGTTGTCAGGCACATCAGCTGGTTCCACATTAAACGGCGTGGCAAATATGTTCAGTTCCCTTTGTTTACTTTTCATGTCCTGGAACCTCTCTCCAAATGCCTGGAGGAGTTTTGCACACTCAGCAGCATATTCAGATGTCACAGCAGGCTTTTGTTCTTGCAGAGTGGGAAAGTGGATAGTGTTTCCCCTTTCCAGTTGCACTTGCCACAGCTTTAGTTTAGCTTCAAATGATTTCACATGTGATTGCAGAGAGCTGAGAAGCTGGTTGTTCTTCTCTGACAGGTACTTGGTAATGTCCACCATGAAGCCCAAATCACACAGCCACTTGCTATCACTGAGTTCCATGACAGGTTTCCCCTTCATCTCCATGAACTGTTTCACTTCTTCTCTCAGTGAGTAAAACCGTGTGAGCATATTTCCGCGACTCAGCCACCGCACCTCACAGTGGTAAACCAGATTTCCGTACTCTGACTCTAGTTCACTCAGTAGCTCCTTGAACTGGCGGCTGTTCAGCCCTCTGCTTTTGATGACGTTTATGGTGGAAACGATAGTTGTCATCACATTGTTGAGCTTCAGGGACTGTGCACACAGATTCTCTTGGTGTATGATACAGTGGCATACAACTAACTCACTTGGATCGAGACTGAGACGACTCATTTCTTTTTTGAACAATGCAGTCAATCCCTTTTGCGCGCCAACCATGGCTGGGGCTCCATCCGTGGCCAGGCCACTTAACTTGTCAAACTGCAGTTCGAATTTGTTCATAGCCAAAACAACTTGCTCAAACAAATCCTCACCTTTGGTGGTGCCATGCATGGCTTGCAAAGACAGCAACTCCTCCCTCGTATCAAACTCGGCTGTAATCCCCCGCACAAAAATGGCTAGTTGGGCGGTGTTTGTTATGTCCGTTGTCTCATCGCAGGCCAGAGAGAAAAACTGGAAATCTCTTGCGGTGTCCTTCAGTGTTTTCTCAATATCTTGTGCCATGTCAGTAATCCGATCTGAGACAGTTCTTCGAGACAAACTGACACTTTGGAACAATTTTACTTTGTCCGGTGCGAGCAGCTCCGCAGCGGCAACAAGGCACTCCTTCACAAATTCTCCTTCTGAATGCGGCATCAGCTTCTTAGCGATTCGCTCACTCACCACAAAACTAGCATGCGTAGTGTTGTCTCGGTCAGATTGTGGTCTTATGAAGACTGCTTGTTGAGCACCAAAACTCCGCCAAAGAACGTTGACTTTATCCAAGCGCATTCGTCCTTTCAACTCGTCCAGTTTAGCATGTTTCGAGCTGTAATGACGCTCGAGGTTGGCCTTTTTCATCACCGAGAGCGCTTCCCGACAAACTAGGCATACTGGCTTGCCTTTTACTTCCACAAAGAAATAATCGTTTGCCCATTTCTCTTGGAAAGCGCGACATTCCGCATCTACCTTTCTTTTCTTGTTAGTCGCCATGTTTGCATATACCGAATGAAATGATGACATGAGATCACGCGATCACTTGACTGTCCGGAAGGTCGCATATCGCAGTTATGACTGTCCGGAACTCACTTGACTGTCCGGAAGGTCGCATATCGCAGTTACGACTGTCCGGAACTCACTTGACTGTCCGGAAGGTCGCATATCGCAGTTACGACTGTCCGGAACTCACTTGACTGTCCGGAAGGTTGCATATCGCAGTTACGATTAATCGCAAATTAGTTTTAATTTGATGGCAATTATTCTGTTAGCGCCAACATATTTTGCCAACGTCAAATAAATGAATAAGTTCTCAAATGTGCCGTCCGAGGCAGCGTCTGCTCGCCACGTTCGGCATTCGTTGACTGTTACAACACGTGAAAGCTCGCTCCTCTCTGATTGGTTGAATCGTTTTTGGCCATAACTTGGTTACCCTTTGTCCGATTAATTTAAAACCTTGAAAAGGAGAGATTACTGGAATTATAGATAGATGAATTGCCTCGCGGGCCGGATCAAACGGTCTCGCGGGCCGTATACGGCCCGGAGGCCGGAGGTTCCCCACCCCAGGTTTACGGCATTAAAAAAAAATCGGGCCGCGAAGGGAAAAATAGGTATTTGCTTTCTTCTCAGAAACTACACGTACAATTTTGATGAAACTTAACCACAACCTTCATCACCCGTAATGTACCAATGTTTGTTCAAGGCATTGGAAAAATTGGGTGGATCTGAGGAGGTATACAGGATGGGAGAGGGGGGGGGGGGGGGGGGGAGGAGGGGTGTCCAAAATAGGTATTTTTTTGGTTTGTTTAAAGTCTTATGATTATGTTAGTATGATTCTACATGCTGGCCTGTCTTCTAGCAATCATTGAAATTGGTTCTAAATACCTTTAGTCAGTGCAGTATACTACTTATTCTACCAGGTGAGCACCAGGGGTATTGCCCCTATGTTTATCTTCCATCATCTTCAAGAACCTTCCTTACACTGTGCTTTATGTTGACTTGCACACGCTTCCTACCCTTTCACAGTGAGCAAGGCTTGCGAGGAAAAGGAGATGCATCTGAGAGCCGAGAACAAGAAACTCGAGCAAGAGATTTCATTGGTGAAAGAGCAGCTGATCAAGGCGGAGATTAGAAATGGATGTGAGCCCTTCCTTGTCTCGGTCTATTAATTGAGCAATAAGAGTCAGGTTGGGAGTTGTCTGTTTGTGTAACTTTTGTCTTTTTCACTCACCATATTAACTACCTAGAAATTAGAATAGATTTATTCAAATAATTGGTTATACAGAGTGAAAACCACATCTCAATTCTCAAGAAGCCAATTTCAAGAGGACCAGGTTTGTTTTTTAATGGTTACACGCAGGGGTATTGTCAAAATTATGGTTTCCACTAGATTTGTGCAAACACCGGCTGTGTTACGTAGTGATCGAGTTGACATTAAGCTGAATGTAGGACCCATTGCTGATTATTCAAAGTCCCTGTCATGCTAACGACAATATCATTTATATTTCATGCCATAGCATTGGCTGTATACTGCACTTTGGTTATGCTAATTCATTTTCCTGGTTTTCTTAGGTTTTGTTAAAAATTTTTGTCGACATGACCGAGGCTCAGGGAAGAGTTAGAGCAGAATGGCAGAGAATGACACATGGGGGTGAACGACCTGCACACAAGCTGCATGAAACACAGGAAGAAGGGGAAGGGGAAGGTGTGGATGAAACAGAAAAGAAACAAACCAACCAGAAACTAACAAACGAAAAAAGGTGAGGGAAAGGGTGACAAAATCGCAATAACCTGAAAAAGGGAGTGCTTAGGAATGGTGTAATTTGGGGGTATAAGAGATCATGAGTATGGGTGGAGGTCAACTGAGATAGTGGTGAACAGCTGTCTTGAAGCCCTGGAGGGGGTAATGGGACTGAACAGACTGGGGAAGTTGGTTCTGCACATGAGAGAAAAGAGGGGGGAGGGGGAATGAATGTGTGCCTAGCACAGACCTGGGAGGGACAGAGCCAAGAGAGGACAGAGGGTGCAAGACCAAATAGGAAGAGTAGAATACAGAGAGGCCACCAACTTAGCTACAAGTAACCATCGGGGACACCTCTTTGCGGTGGTTGTACCCCCAACACAAGTTGTGGGGCCAAATCTTTCCCATTCTTCCCTGCTGCTCGGATTTGTCAGGGCAACACGGCCACGGTCAGAATGCCGATCGGTCCCCATGGATTGGTTCTTCTCTGCTCTCTTTTCTCTCCTCTTATCCCTTCTCTCTCTCTCTCTCTCTCTCTCTCTCTCTCTCTTTCTCTCTCTCTCTCCCTCTGTTTCTCGCTTTCTCTATGATGCTGTCCTGGCGCTCACTTTGTAAAGGCGGGGTACACCATTCTGGATATGGGTGATCTCTGGGTCACTTTCCTGGGAGATCGATCGGCCATCTCCGAGTCGCGGGCTTGTACGGGAGAACTGTTTGGGGCTATGCAACAACAACATCAACCTATTTGTGAGGCTAAATTAACTGGCCTATAATTTGCATTTCAATATGTTGGATTTTTCCGTACCATACTTCCTGATGATAAGACATAACATGAAATGAGATTTGCTTATTGACAGCAAAGGTTGTGGAGATGGGGCTGAGTGGAGGTGGAAATGGAACAGGCACAGAAGAAATCATTGACATGGGCAAACATCCTCACCAAACAATTGCGACCCATCATCTCCAATAATGGATGAACACAATAATGTAGGGCATTCAAAAAGTTATGTTAATGAGATACAATAGTCCAAGACACAAAAAAAGTATAACAAGTCACGTGGCTCTATTGTGTGTTTTGGGCTGTTAAAAGCCTACTCACGCAGATCTCTGGATGCCACACAAACCGGTAATATATAATTTTATGTACATGCCGGGATTAATTTCCATTTGATCACTGAGCAATCCGATAGGTCGAATCCAAACTGGGAGGCGCAAACAATTATGTAAGTTCGTTCACAAAAGCAATGATTATGCTACCTAGCGGGATCTTCCTATCGACATGGAAAACAAGATGGTGGTCCACCACGAGTTGCAAGCAATATCAAACAGAGAGTTGGCATGGAACCGACGGAGCCTCGGCACGGCCACGGAGATACCACGCACTAAGCAATAAAACTGACTTATGGCTACAGATGTGATTAAAAACATGGAATAGTCAGGATTTGTGGGAAAGTGAGAAGGAAACGATTTATGAAGGAACCAGCAAGCAGGTTATAATACATGAGATGAGAGAAGCAAGGAGGGAATATCACTTATCATGCATGATGGTGACACCAATCTCATGCTATCTCGTGCTCCCTGGTATATCTGTTTCCTTTTGGGTCTCCTCTTGCACAGCAGCAATCACCATACATGCGTCAGAGGGTGATTTTGCCATCAAAAACTCCAAAAGAGTCCCTGAAAACAGTGCGATGGATGTTGTTGCACCAAACATGTTGTTTGCATCACTGTCATGCACACCGTGCAGGCACAGACGCATTGTTTTATATCGACGGATTCAAAAATGCTGGCTCACTCAAACATAAGCACAAAGGGGTGATGAGCAGCAGTGAACAGCTTTGTAATATAGTCTGCCGAGGAGAGGTCATCGCTGATGATGAAAGCTAGCAGCTCAGAGACTGTACCTCTTCCTGTGGTGAAAATAAATGCTCGACAATTTAAAGTCTAGATTTTTTTTTCCTCCTAACGGTTGCTTTTGCCTAAGCTGTATGTGATGTGTAATATTTGTGCCCTAAAATAATATTTTCTTTAAATGTAGTTGGTTGGTGTGCTTTGAGAGCAGTGCAGCAGGTATTGGTGTCTCCAGAGGGTCCACCAACAAATGTTGCTGCTTCACCTGTAGCATCTCCGAAGGACATGCAGAAAAAGGTTAAAGCCAAGTCTGAAAATAAAGGTAAGTCAAAACAGCAGTCATCGGTGTCTTTACCCCACACATGTGAAGCAAAAAGTAGGGTTAAGCTATTGGTTCACTTTGTCTGTCTGTCTGTCCACAAACGTCGGTTTATGATCGAGGAACAACGTGTTTAAATTGAATGTTATATTTTGAACGTGAATCGGAACATGTATCGGAAAACGAACGTGCAGTTTAGCAGTACTTTGGTGCTGAATCGCATCCCGATCGTGCCTGTGCAGAGAAGAGTGAGATAATCTTTTTACTTCTTCTCTCTGTCTAACAACAACAACAACAACAGGCATTTTAAGGCCATTTTCCCTGCAAGAGCGGGGGTTAGCCTTGCGGTCCCCTTGACAATCTTCTCCATTTTGCCCTATTTTCTGCATCTCCCCTTGTTAACCCCCTTGCCCGCATTTCTTCTTCGACCATCTTCAGCCAAGTCTTTCTTGGTCTTCCCCATCCTCTACTTCCTTCTACATTCATTTCCATCACTCTCCTCAACCAGTCACTTTCATCCTTCCTCAACACATGACCAAACCATCTCAAACTGTTTCTCTTCACAGCATCCACCACAGGCTCTATTCCCATCATCTTTCGCAATTCATCATTTGTCTTCCTCTCTCTCAACGATTCTCCACACATCCACCGAACCATTCGCATTTCCACCCTTTCCAGCCTTCGTTGCTGCTCCACGTTCATTACCCATGTCTCGCTCCCATAAATCATAACACTTCTCACACATGCAGCATACACCTTTCCCTTCAGCTTCAACGACACTCCCCTCCTCATCAGCACGCCACTCAGTTCCCGAAACTTCTTCCATGCACATCTCACGCTAGCAACCGTTGCCAAGTCTGATCCACCTTCTCCATTCAGCATGTCTCCGAAGTAACAAAATGTTTTCACACCTTCCAGGTTCACACCGTCTCCAAGATCCAACTCAACATTTCCTCCATCTGCAGCTCCCTCTGTGCACACCTTACACTTGAATGTAGCTGCCACACTGGTTAATGACCCTCTCAAACCACTACATATTTGATGAACCCACTCAGCGCACATTGTACATTGAATGGAGTTCACTCCGACACCCTTCCTGCACACAGCACACGGCCACTTCCCAGTTCTTTCCACCTCACCACATGCTTTACCACTTGCCATCACCTTTGTCTTTCCAATATTCACCTTCAGACCTTTTGTCTCCATACATTCCTTCCACTTGTTCATCTTTTCCTTCAGTCTATCCATACTTTCCGCAATCAACACCAGATCATCTGCATACAACAACTCCCACGGTAAACCCCGCTTTACGTTCTGAGCCAGCACCTCCATCACAGCTACAAATAGTCGTGGACTTAGTACCGACCCCTGATGCACTCCCACCTTCACCTCAAACTCACCACTGTTCCCGTCCTTCGTCCTTACAGCTGTGCGCGTTCATTTGTACATTGCCATCACTACTCTGATCAACCATTCCTCCACTCCTAACTTCCTCAATGCCCATGTCACTACCTCACGTAGAACCCTATCGAATGCTTTCTCCAGATCAACAAACCCAAGAAACAACTTCTTCCTCATCCCCATGTACTTCTCCTGCATCTGCCTGACAATAAAAAGCATGTCTGTCGTTCCTCTTCCTGGCATAAATCCAAACTGCATTTCGTCAATCTTCACTTTCTTCCTTATCCTCCTCTCCAACACCCTTTCCAATACCTTCATTCCATGCTCCAATAACTTTATCGCTCGATACGAGCCACACTAGAGGGTCACCTTTCCCCTTGTATGGAGGGACGAGGGTACTCAGTTCCCAATCCACTGGAGATCGGCCTTCTTTCACCACCAGATTGCAGATCTCTGTCATTCTCTTCACACCCCAATTTCCCGCTGCCTTCAACATATCTCCCACAACTCCTGTCGGCCCTACCACTTTTCTACTCTTCATTGCTTTTATCACTTCCTCAACTTCCTTCTCGGTTATCTTGTCTGCCGGTCCTAAAACTGGGTTACTCTCTATGTTGCCATCGCATTCATTCTCTGAATTCAACAGTATTTCCATGTATCTCTTCCATCTTCCTGTAATTCCATCTGGGTCCACATCAATTTGTCCCACTTCATCCTTCAAGCAACTCACCCCCATCACATCACACCTCTCTTTCGCTATCTGCTTTGCAATCCTGAATACCGCTCTCTGACCCTCTTCCAAATCCAAGCGTTCTCTGAACATTTTCCTACATGCCTCCTGCGCCTTTGCTACCTCTTTCTTTGCAGCCTTCTTGGCTGCCTTATAACTTTAATGCTCTGCCTTTTCTGCCCCCATACCCTTCGCCTTCTGCCACTCCTTGAACTTCCTCCTCTCTCGTCAATCTTCTTTCCAACTTCATCATCCCACCACCATGTTTCCGAGTGCCTCGGTGGTCCTTTTGTCCATCCACATACCTCACCAACGGCTCCCAACAGACTATCTATCATTGACATCCAACCACTTTCAAGCTCAACCACATCATCCTCTACCATACTCAGCCTCTCTTTTAATGCCTCCCTCACTGTCACCTCTTTCACACTGTCACCTCTTTCAACCTCTGTCTGACAGTCAAACAAAATTGAAAATCATTCCAAACAGAGACGTACTGTTTTTAAGGATGTCATAAAGGACACAAACACCAAGCATGAAGAACTAATGTGATGTGTTAAATAGGATGGTGCAAATTGTAAGACACTGCATCAATGGTAGTAAACTTCCGAAGATTTTTTTTTCTACAACCTTTGAAATCTTTATTTTATTTCCACTGAATTATATGCTTGAACACTGCAGAACACAAATCGCCTTGTTGGCACTTTAAAAACCCTTCCGTTTAGCAGTATTTGGGCAAAATATTACGGGATTTTATGTCATCACGATCAATCAAATTTGCCGCTTGCAGACCCCGGCCATGTCCTTGTTTCTCAAGGCTGTGCGGGGTAATGTGTTTCATGAACTCTCTAGTTCTTGATTGTTTTCTTCTACATGATTGAGGGACATGAAAACAGCGAGATGACAGAGGGTAAAAAGGTAACATGGATCGTGGGGCAGTGGGACCATAGTTGAACACATGCAAGGGGACGAACGAACAGGAAAAGAGAGTGTGGCTATGTTAAGCTTGGTAGCGTGAATGAGCGTATGAAAGATTGCGGTTAGGAATGTGGTTTGCCATGAGATTATGGTGCCCTACCTGTGTAAGCCCTGGAGGGAAGAGTGGAATTAAATCTAGCCTTATGATGGCAGTGCCATAAACGGGAGAAAGGAGAAGGAGGAAGGGGTGGATGCGCAGGAAAACTTTTATGCCTCTGCTGATGAAGTCGCCGGAGGCATTATGTTTTCAGGTTGTCCATCCAGCTGTCCGTCCGTCCGTCCGTCCGTGATAACTTGATAAGATTTCGTTACCGCGATAACTTGAGAATGGCTAAAGAGATCTTCGTCAAACTTGGCACAGGTATGTATAATGAGGTAAAGATGAACTGATTCGATTTTGCCGTCACGAGGTCGAACGTCAGAGGTCATGTTAGGAAGAAATACTGTTACCGCGATAACTTGTGAACCAGTGATGGGATTCTGATGAAATTTGGTGCACTTATGTAGAATGATGTAAAGATGAACTGATTGATTTTGCGGTCAAGAGATCAAAGGTCAAAGTCTGCAATATGTCTATAAATTGAGAACGGCTGAAGTGATCTAATTCAAACTTAGTAGAGGCATGTACAGTCACGTGAAAAAGTAAGTACACCCCATGTAAAGTTTTGACTTTTTCAACATATTTCAATATACAGCTATTTGATCTTCATTTCAACAATATTGATAGATAAAGGTGATATTGAAGGAGCTCGGGCTCTCACGTCGATCGGAAGAATGGACGCGACAAAAGCTGGAATTCGTCCGAGTTGCTTTATTCAAACAAAACACTCAGGTACTCTGAAAAGCCCGTTTATCGGGCAGCAATATATATATACACACATTATCCCGGAGCGTTTGCCCAGGAAAGGCGAGAGGGGGCGTGGCCGAGCGTCCTGGCTGCGGCCTGGCAAGTTGAGGGCGAGCCTGCCCGGGCGTCCTGGACGAGCCCGGCATGGTGATCGCTCCGCGTCCTTGATAGGTGCAAGGCGATTGTGAAAACCCAGCGGTAGCCGCTACACACGTCCCCCCAGAATCGACTTGCACCGGCAGGGTCAATTTGAGGGGGGTCCTGATGACCCGGCCGAAGCGACCCCTGGCGGGTCGTCCGGTGTGGTGGTGGGCGGTCGAGTGGGGGGCACTGTGGACGGGGGGCGGCCTCGCCGCGGCGGAAGGGCCACCCGTGGTGGTTGGTCGACGTCCACGTGCGCCGGCTTGAGGCGGTCCACCGCAATCCGGTCCGACCTGCCGCCGATGTCGATGACGAACGACTTGTCGTCCCGACGCAGGACCCGGAAGGGCCCATCGTACGGCGGCCGGAGTGGCCCCCGATGTGCGTCGTGACGCACAAAAACATACTCCGCTGTGCGAAGTGCTGGGGGGACGTAGGACTGGGGGTCACCGTGGTGGGATGTTGGCACGGGGGCAAACCGTCGGGCAGCCTCCTGGAGGTCCGAGCGCTGGTGAGCTGCGGACCAGGGACTGGTAGCGTCGGGCACAAATTCGCCCGGGACGCGTAGCGCCTGGCCGTAGACAAGCTCGGCGGTGGATGCCTGGAGGTCCTCCTTGGGGGCCGTGTGGAGGCCCAAAAGGACCCACGGCAGCCGGTCGGCCCAACCGCCGTCTTGAAGGCCGGCCATGAGCGCGGCCTTCATGGAGCGGTGGAATCGCTCGCACAACCTGTTTGCTTGGGGGTGGTAGGCCGTAGTACGGTGGAGCTTGACCCCCAGGTTGCGGGCGACCGCGCCCCACAGCTCGGAGGTGAACTGTGGTCCGCGGTCTGACGAGATGTCCGCCGGTGCGCCGAAGCGGGCGACCCAGGTGGCGATGAAAGCCTGCGCCACGTCGGCGGTGGTGGTGGAGACGAGGGGAACGGCCTCCGGCCACCTCGTGGTCCTGTCCACCATGGTGAGCAGGTGTGTGAACCCCCGTGACGGGGGGAGGGGGCCCACCAGATCCACGTTGACGTGGTCGAAACGTCGTTCGAGCACGGTGAAAGGTGCCAGCGGGGCCTGGGTGTGTCGGTGGACCTTGGCCCGTTGGCAGGCTGTGCAGGTGCTGGTCCAATCGCGGACGTCCCGACGAAGGCCGTGCCAGACGAATCGCACCGACACCAGCTTCTGGGAAGCTTTCCGGCCCGGGTGGGAAAGGCCGTGGAGGGAGGCGAAGATGCGGCGTTGCCAGGTGACGGGCACGATGGGGCGAGGCTGGCCTTGGGAGACGTCGCAGAGCAGGACAGTGTCCGCGAAGGGGATGTCGGCCAGGCGGAGGCCCGTGTCCGCCGCCCGGAGGGCTTGCACCGTGGTGTCGGTGGTTTGGTCCGCCGCCATAAGCGCGAAGTCCACGCCCAGGTGGACCGCGTTCGCGCTGGCCCGGGAAAGACAGTCGGCCACGGCGTTGTTTTTGCCGGCGACGTGCCGGATGTCCGTGGTAAACTCCGACACGGCGGAGAGGTGGTGCTGTTGGCGGGCCGACCACGGCTCCGTGACCTTGGCCATTGCGTAAACCAACGGCTTGTGGTCGACGAACGCCGTGAAAGGTCGGCCCTCCAGGAGGTGGCGGAAATGGCGGACGGCCAGGTGTAGACCGAGGAGCTCACGGTCAAACGTGCTGTATTTGAGCTCGTTCGGCCGGAGCTGCCGGCTGAAAAAGCGAGTGGCTGCCAAACCCCGTTCACCCATTGCTCATGTACGGCACCCACCGCGTAGTCGGAGGCATCCGTGGTGAGGGCGATGGGAGCGTTGAGCACCGGGTGAGCGAGCAGTGTTGCGTCGGCGAGGGCCCGCTTTGAGCTTTGGAAGGCCGCGTCCATTGCTGCGGACCAGGCGATGTCGTGCTTGGCCGGATTGCCCCGGAGGGCTTCGTA
This sequence comes from Myxine glutinosa, assembly GCF_964187855.1. Lineage (NCBI taxonomy): Eukaryota > Metazoa > Chordata > Myxini > Myxiniformes > Myxinidae > Myxine > Myxine glutinosa. The sequence continues at coordinate 157,890 of NW_027616355.1, read as the reverse complement.
GAGGGGCCGCATGAGTTGAGCAGCGCAGGGCACGAAGCGGTGATAAAAATTCACCATTCCCAGGAATTCCTGCAGGGCCTTTATGGTGCGGGGACGCGGGAACGTGGTGATGGCCTCGACCTTGGTTGGCAGCGGCACGGCCCCGTTCTTGGTGATGTGGTGGCCCAAAAAATCAACGGCCGTCGTGCCGAAGTGGCATTTGGCCGGGTTGATGATGAGGCCGTGCTCGCTGAGGCGCCCGAACAGTGTTCGGAGGTGGAGGAGGTGCTCGGCCCGGGACGTGCTGGCGACGAGGATGTCGTCCAGGTAAACGAAAAGGAACGGCAGGTCACGCAGCACGCCGTCCATCAAGCGCTGGAACGCCTGAGCCGTGTTCTTGAGACCAAACGGCATCCGTAAGAATTCGAATAAGCCGAACGGCGTGATGACTGCCGTTTTAGGGACGTCGGCCGCCCTGACAGGTACCTGGTGATATCCCCGTATGAGATCAATTTTCGAAAAAATGACCCGTCCCGCCAGACGGGCGGAGAAGTCTTGGATGTGCGGGATCGGATACCTGTCGGGGGTGGTAGCGTCGTTAAGGCGGCGGTAGTCGCCACATGGGCGCCAGCCGCCCCCTGGCTTTGGGACGATGTGTAGTGGCAAAGCCCACGCGCTATCGGAGCGCCGCACGATGCCGAGGTGTTCTAAAGCGTCGAACTCGGCTTTGGACATGGCGAGCTTGGCTGGGTCGAGGCGGCGGGCTCTGGCGTAGACCGGCGGGCCCGTGTTTGGTATGTGGTGCTCGATCCCATGCCGTACTGCGACGGCCGAAAACGTCGGCCGCGTGAGGGCCGGGAACTCCGTGAGCAGGCGAGCAAACTCGTTCGCCGCCGGGAGGGCGCATGCCAGCTTGGTCGGCGCGGAGCTGCTCAATGTGCATACCAGGGAGCTGAAGGTTTCGGCGTTGATTAAACGACGCCGTTGGACGTCCACCAGCAGTCCGTGTGCGCAGAGGAAGTCGGCGCCTAGCAGAGCCATGGGCACGTTTGCGGTTACAAACGTCCAAGCAAAGCGTTGGCCGCCGAAGCAGAGGGTGACGTTGCGCGGGCCGAAGGTGCGGATGGCCGATCCGTTGGCCGCAACCAAGGAGGGGCCGCAAACCGCGGACTGCCTGTCCTGGTCAGAGGCGGGTATGACGCTCAGTTGGGTGCCGGTGTCGCACAGGAAGCGCCGTCCGGACGCTTTATCCGTGATGAACAGTAAGTTTCCCGTGTGGCTGGCGCTCATGGCTGGTAATGAACGCCGGCCCGGCCGTTTCTCGGCCTGCCGAAGGTGCACGGGGGTCGGCATGTCCGGGCCTTCTGTCCGAACCTGGCATGATAATAACACCATGCCTGGTCAGGTGGAGGCTCCGGTCGTCGTGCTGGAGGTGGTCGGCTCGGTGTAGCGGCCGCCAATTGCGTCGGCAGTTCGGTCGTCGACCGTGCCGGGTGCTCGGGCGCCATGGGTGTTGCGTCGGACGGCGGTGGGCCCCAGGTCGCTGCTGCGATGCGCTGGCCTGCGGCGGAGATCTTGTCGGCTTCCCTGGCAAGGGCACGGGGATCCGTGATCGTCGTGCTTGCCAGGGCGCGGCGTACCGGGCTAGGCAGCTGACGGAGGAACAGCTCCCGGAACAGGAATGCCGGAGAGTGCTCGCCGATCAGCGAAAGCATGTAGTCCATTCGCTCGGAAGGGCGCGTGTCGCCGAGCTCGGGCAGGTCGAGCAGGCGCCGTGCGCGTTCCGCCGATGGGAGGTCGAAAGCGTCGCGAAGGAGCTTTTTAATCGCGCCGTATTTGTCAGCGGCTGGCGGGCTCTCGAGGAGGCTCAGGGCGCGGGCCGCGGTGGCTGAACCGAGCGCTGCTACCACATGGTGGAAGCGGGTGTCGTCGGCCGTGATGCCTCGCAGGGCGAACAGGGAGTTCCAACCTGTGCGAACCAAACCGCCGCGTGAGCCTCCCAGAAGGTAGGCAGTGGCTGAACCGAGCGCTGCTACCACATGGTGGAAGCGGGTGTCGTCGGCCGTGATGCCTCGCAGGGCGAACAGGGAGTTCCAACCTGTGCGAACCAAACCGCCGCGTGAGCCTCCCAGAAGGTAGGCAGTTTAAGGGCCACTGCCGTGTCCATGTCGGTAGGTCACCAATGAAGGAGCTCGGGCTCCCACGTCGATCGGAAGAATGGACGCGACAAAAAGCTGGAATTCGTCCGAGTTGCTTTATTCAAACAAAACACTCAGGTACTCTGAAAAGCCCGTTTATCGGGCAGCAATATATATACACACATTATCCCGGAGCGTTTGCCCAGGAAAGGCGAGAGGGGGCATGGCCGAGCGTCCTGGCTGCGGCCTGGCAAGTTGAGGGCGAGCCTGCCCGGGCGTCCTGGACGAGCCCGGCATGGTGATCGCTCCGCGTCCTTGATAGGTGCAAGGCGATTGTGAAAACCCAGCGGTAGCCGCTACAATATAATATAACAAATATGAAACATTTACATTTTGTCATCCATTGTATAATTTGAAGAAACATAAATGCAAATTTCGCATGTGGAAAAAGTAAGTACACCCCTACATTTATCACTACTTCAAATACCTAAAATTAGAATCAGGTGCACCAGCTCAGGTGCAAATGATTAGAACATCGTTGGAGAGGATCTTGGAGGAACCTGTCATATTTAATCCTCAGACATTTAGTTTGGTTTGCTCTTTGTTGTTGAAGTGTGCGGCGTCACCATGTCTAGATCAAAAGAGCTCTGAGGCCTTCAGAAAGAAGGTTATAGACGCCTACAAGTCTGGGAAGGGATTTAAAAAGATCTCCAAACATTTTGAAATCAATCATTCGACTGTCCGGAAGATCATCTCCAAGTGGAGAAGATTCCAAACAACTGCCAACTTGCTCAGGCCAGGCCACCCCAGCAAGTTCAGCCTGAGAGCAGACCGCAAGATGCTGAAATAAGTCTCGAAGAACCCCAGAATGTCATCACGGGACCTACAGGTAGTTCTTGCCACTGTTGATGTCAAAGTGCACCAGTCTACCATTAGAAAGAGGCTGCACAAATTTGATCTACATGGGAGGTCTGCCCTGGCGGTTAGGGTGCCGGCTTGGGATCCTAGGAACCTGGGTTCGAATCTCGGTCGATCGCTGAATTAACGCCAGGGGGGTTGACTCAGCCTGTCATCCTTCCGAGGTCGGCAAATTGAGTACCAGCTTGCTGGGATGAATGATCATGGTGTGTACCCCGGTTTAGAATAGGTACACCGTATCCCTGCGCATCGTAAGAGCGTGACCAAGGGTTGGCGTCAGGAAGGGCATTCGGCCATAAAAACATTGCCTCAAACAGGGAACCATGATTGTCATGGGGCCCGCAAGGCTAACCCCCGCTCTAGCGGGGAAAATGGCCTTAAAACGATCATTCATTCATTCATGGGAGGTGTGCCAGGAGGAAACCTTTGCTGTCCAGAAAGAACATCAGGGCAAGACTAAAGTTTGCCAATGAACACCTCGGCAAAGACCAGCACTTCTGGAACAATGTGCTCTGGACAGATGAGTCAAAGGTCTATTTGACCACAGTACCAGAAGACATGTTTGGCGAAAACCAAAGACAGCATTTGGCCACAAGAACCTGATACCAACTGTAAATTATGGTGGTGGAAATATTATGGTTTGGGGCAGCTTTGCTGCATCAGGGCCTGGGAAGCTCACCATCATAGAATCCACTATGAATTCTTCATTGTACCAGAGGGTGCTTGAGGATAATATGAGGCCATCTGTCGGAAAGTTGAAGTTCAACTGAAGGTGGACCTTGCAACATGACAATGACCCTAAACATACCAGTAAATCCACCAAGGAATGGCTGAAAAGAAAGAAATGGAGGGTTCTGGAATGGCCAAGTCAAAGCCCAGATCTAAATCCCATCGAGATGTTGTGGGGGGATTTGAAACGAGCTGTGCATGCAAGAAACCCCTCAAACATCGCACAGCTGAAAGAATTCTGCATGGAGGAGTGGGCAAAAATTTCTCCCAGTCGATGTCAGAGAGTGATAGATAGTTATAAGAAACGCCTACTTGAGGTTGTTTCTGCCAAAGGGGGCAATACCATCTATTAGATAATTAGAGCCAAGGGTGGACTTACTTTTTCCACATGTGAAATTTGCATTTATGTTTATTTAAATTATACAATGGACTACAAAATGTAAATGTTTCATGATATTTGTTATATTATATCACCTTTATCTGTCATTATTGTTGAAATGAAGATCAAATAGCTGTATGTTGAAATATGTTGAAAAAATCAAAACTTTACATGGGGTGTACTTACTTTTTCACGTGACTATATAAGGATGTAAAGATGAAGTGATTAGATTTTGGGGTCAAAGGTCAAATCTGTAATCGGTCTATAACTTGAGAACAGCTGAAATGATCTAATTCAAACTTGGTACAGGTATGTATAATGTTGTAAAGATTAAGTGATTAGATTTTGTGTCATAGGTCAAAGGCCAAAGTCTGTAATAGATCTATAACTTGAGAACGGCTGAAGTGATCTAATTAAAATTTGGTATGGGTATGTATAATGATGTAAATATTTAATGATTAGAATTTGGGGTCAAAGGTCAAAGTCTGTAATAGGTCTATAACTTGAGAATGGCTAACGGGATCTAATTCAAACTTGGTACAGGTTATGTACGTATAATATTGTAAAGATTATGTGATTAGATGTTGGGTTCAAGAGGTTGAAGGTCAAAGTCTGTAATCGGTCTATAACTTGAGAATGGCTAAAGGGCTTTAATTCAAACTTGGTACAGATATGTAAAATGATGTTAAGATTAACTGATTAAATTTTGGGGGTCCCGAGGTCAAAGGCCAAAGGTCAGAGGTCATGTAGGGTAAAAGTGTGTGAAATTGTGAACAGCTGAAGGGATTTTAATCAAATTTGATACAAGTATTATAATGATGTAATAATGTGGGCGGAAGCATATCTGTGGACGTCGTGACGTCGAAGAGTGCTGTTCTAGTTTGTATACTTAGAGAGAGGGAGAAGGAGAAGGAGAAGGAGAAGGAGAAGGAGAAGGAGAAGGAGAAGGAGAAGGAGAAGAAAAAGAAAAGAAAGAGAATGGACACCGCAGGGGCTTTCAGTAAAGAAAACAGGGAATTTGAAGGAGTTGGGTTTGGGGTAGATTAACTCGGGTCGCAAGACAACACGTGATCGCTGGGGATGTGTGGTGAGAAGGAATGAATTTATTTATTTATATTTTTAAGACATCAAACATGTTGGATGCAGTTGGGAGGAAATTGAGGGAGGAAGTAAGGGGCAAAAATAAAAAGGCTGAAGGTAGTACAGAGAAAGGATCATGGACATACAATGAATAGCAAGGGAACTGGGTAGGCCTAAAAAAAACCCGGTATGATAAGTCCGATGAATGCTCAAAAATTAGCACGAATTTTAAAACAAAACTGAACTATAAGCACACAATAGACACAGACACAGCAAAATAAACAGTGGAAAATCGACAAAACAACCGGGAGTACTTATCTCAGTGGAAAACGGAGGAGTCGAGAATCGGCATGACCGAGGTCAAGGAACCAGAAGTCAAGGTGTGTGTTTAACCGGAAGTCAAGGTGTGTGCCTCAGGTGGTTGGAAAGGGAAGGAGTTCCGTTTGATTAATTATCCTAAAGTAATCGGTTTTTTGATTGTCCAGGCATGACGTCCTTCCCTTTCCAGCCACCTGAGGCACCTGGAACAATGTCCCGTTCAATTTGCAGCCTCGCTGGTGTTTCATTTGGAAAGCAGACTTTTGATGGCCAGTCAACCCGTATATTGCGGCAGGCACACACAGGCATCGTCCTTTCCTCGCTCACCGCCACTCTGTACAGGCCTTGTAGTGGTGGATACAGTTGGAAAGTGGACTTGTAATGTTGGAGTCTGTGGAAAAAAAAGTGGACAGAGGTGGACAGAGAAGCACTGGTCAACAGCTTTTACCCTAAGTCTGCCTGTTTTCTTTCCCTGATGGATGCTGTTAGGGTTAACAGAATGTGAAACTAAAATGAGTGGGACCTGGCTCTGAAACTATCTTAGGTGTAGAAACATACATTCTCGTGCACATTTCTTATTACTTCCACCGCCAAAGGTGGATGGAGGTTATGTTTTCACCCCTGTCTGTTTGTCTGTCCATTTCTCCTGTTTGTGAGATGTGTTTCACCCCAGTTTGTGAGATGGAGTCTGTGAACAAAATATCTCAAAAAGTTGTGGACGGTTTCGGACGAAATTTGGCAGAGATGTAGCGCATGTGACGAGGAAGAATCGATTAAATTCTGGTGAAGATCCGGATCCGGATCCAGTTAGTAGAATTTTTAAAGTGATTCTTCACCATTGAGTGATATGGCCAACCAGGCGGAGGTATGCTCTCTACTGAGTGCCGTTCTAGTTTTAACTCTCCTCTCACTCTTGGAGAAAAGCCACACCTCTTTTTTGCTTGCTCTGCCTCCACAGCTGACATCCCCGCCCCCACCAATCAGCAAAAGCATCACGCACATCGCCTATGTAAGATGGTAGCAGTATAATAACCCACAATTGCGATGAGAGAGAGAGAAAAAAACCGATAAATATCACATCACGCTCATAGCATGTGAATAACCACCTTTAGAGGCCATTTTTCCCCGCAAGCGGGTGTTGGCCTTTTTCGGGAACCGTGGTTGTTGTTGTTTTTCGGTCCCCTTTTTGAAGCAATGTTTTACGGCCGGATGCCCTTCCTGACGCCAACCCTTTTTGCCGCCTTTAACGACAAACAGGGAATTACCAGTGTTGGGAGTTACCAGTGTATGTATTACCAGTGTATTACCAGTGTATGTGTCTACACCTAAGATAGTTTCAGAGCCAGGTCCCACTCATTTTAGTTTCACATTCTGTTAACCCTAACAGCATCCATTAGGGAAAGAAAACAGGCAGACTTAGGGTAAAAGCTAACTCTAACCCTAACCCTAACCCTAACCCTAACCCTAACCCTAACCCTAACCCTAACCCCTCCCCCCCTTACATAGCATGTGAATGACTTGTTTATTTTGCTTCTTCATCTGCATTGTCAGCGGAGAAGAAGGACAAAGAAAAGAAGATAGCGGCACCTGATCAGAAGCCAGTGGACATTTCACGGCTAGATTTGCGTGTTGGACTTATCCTGGAGGCTCATCGACACCCAGATGCTGACACCTTGTATGTGGAGAGCATCGATGTGGGAGAGGCGACACCTCGCACCATAATCAGTGGTCTGGTGCAGCACATCCCTCTTGAGCAGGTTAAAATCAGAACATTGAATCTATTTCACATTGATTCAAAAATAATGCAAATGTTTTGAGAAAGCTCACACATGAATGAATAAGGCACTTTTGTTCACGTAGCACAAAAGCAAAAAGGAAGCACACCTTATGTGTTGAGGAGTGTGACCTTTTGTGCATGCAGATGCAAAAGCGTCTCGTGGTGGTGTTGTGCAACCTGAAACCGGCGAAAATGCGTGGCATCGTATCCCAGGGAATGGTGATGTGTGCATCTTCTCCAGACAAGGTGGAGATTCTGGATCCTCCAGGAGACTCATTACCTGGGGAACGTGTCGCCTGCCCCGGCTTTGCAGGTGAACAACCACACACACCAACTGCATCATTCTGCTTTGTCTGTGGGACGTGTGCTTGTATGGAAAGTGTGTGTGTGTGTGTGTGTGTGTGTGTGTGTGTGTGTGTGTGTGTGTGTGTGTGTGTGTGTGTGTGTGTGTGTGTGTGTGTGTGTGCGTGTGCATGTGTGTGCGTGCACATGATCAGCAACAACAACAACATGCATTTTAAAAGGCCATTTTCCCTGCTAGAGCGGGGGTTAGCCTTGCGGTCCCCATGACAATCTTCTCCATTTTGCCCTATTTTTCTGCATCTCCCCTTGTTAACCCCCTTGCCCGCATTTCTTCTTCCACCATCTTTAGCCAAGTCTTTCTCGGTCTTCCCTGTCCTCTACTTCCTTCTACATTCATTTCCATCACTCTTCTCAACCAGTCACTTTCATACTTCCTCAACACATGACCAAACCATCTCAACCTGTTCCTCTTCACAGCATCAATCACAGGCTCTATTCCCATCATCTTCCGCAATTCATCATTTGTCTTCCTCTCTCTCAACGATACTCCGCACATCCGTCGAACCATTCGCATTTCCACCCTTTCCAACCTTCGTTGCTGCTCTACGTTCATTACCCATGTCTCGCTCCCATAAATCATAACACTTCTCACACATGCAGCATACACCTTTCCCTTCAGCTTCAACGACACTCCCCTCATCATCAGCACGCCACTCAATTCCCGAAACTTCTTCCATGCACATCTCACTCGAGCAACTGTTGCCGAGTCTGATCCACCTTCTCCATTCAGCATGTCTCCGAGGTAGCAAAATGTTTTCACACCTTCCAGCTTCACGCCGTCTCCAAGATCCAACTCAACATTTCCTCCATCTGCAGCTCCCTCTGTGCACACCTTACATTTGAATGTAGTTGCCACACTGGTTAATGACCCTCTCAGACCACTACATTTTTGATGAACCCACTCAGCGCACATTGTACACTGAATGGAGTTCACTCCGACACCCTTCCTACACACAGCACAGGGCCACTTCTCAGTTCTTTCCACCTCACCACATGCTTTACCACTTGCCATCACCTTCGTCTTGCCGATATTCACCTTCAGACCTTTTGTCTCCATACATTCCTTCCACGTGTTCATCTTTTCCTTCAGTCCATCCATACTTTCCGCAATCAACACCAGATCATCTGCATACAACAACTCCCACGGTAAACCCTCCTTTACGTTCTGAGCCAGCACCTCCATCACAGCTACAAATAGTAGTGGACTTAGTACCGACCCCTGATGCACTCCCACCTTCACCTCAAACTCACCACTGTTCCCGTCCTTCGTCCTTACAGCTGTGCGCGCTCTTTTGTACATTGCCATCACTACTCTGATCAACCATTCCTCCACTCCTAACTTCCTCAATGCCCATGTCAATACTTTGCGTGGAACCCGATCGAATGCTTTCTCCAGATCAACAAACCCAAGAAACAACTTCTTCCTCTTCTCCATGTACTTCTCCTGCAACTGCCTCACAATGAAAAGCGCGTCTGTCATTCCTCTTCCTGGCATGAATCCAAACTGCATTTAGTCGATCTTCACTTTCTTCCTTATCCTCCTCTCCAACACCCTTTCCAATACCTTCATTCCATGCTCTAATAACTTTATCGCTCGGTACGAGCCACACTCCAGAGGGTCACCTTTCCCCTTGTATAGAGGGACGAGGGTACTCAGTTCCCAATCCACTGGAATGCGGCCTTCTTTCACCACCAGATTACAGATCTCTGTCATTCTCTTCACACCCCAACGTCCTACTGCCTTCAACATATCTCCCACAACTCCTGTCGGCCCTCCCGCTTTTCTACCCTTCATTGCTTTTATCGCTTCCTCAACTTTCTTCTCAGTTATCTTCTCTGCCGGTCCTAAAACTGGGTTACTCTCTATGTTGCCATCCCATTCATTCTCTGTATTCAACAGCATTTCCATATATCTTTTCCATCTTCCTTTAATTCCATCTGGGTCGACAACGATTTGTCCCACTTCATCCTTCAAGCAACTCACCCCCATCACATCACACCTCTCTTTCGCTATCTGCTTTGCAATCCTGAATACTGCTTTCTGACCCTCTTCCGAATCCAGGCGTTCTCCGAACATTTTCCTACATGCCTCCTGCGCCTTTGCTACCTCTTTCTTTGCAGCCTTCCTGGCTGCCTTATAACTTTCATGCTCTGCTGTTTCTGCTCCCGTACCCTTCGCCTTCTGCCACTCCTTGAACTTCTTCCTCTTCTCGTCAATCCTCTTTCCAACTTCATCATCCCACCACCATGTTTCCGAGTGCCTCGGTGGTCCTTTTGTCCATCCACATACCTCACCAACGGCTCCCAACAGACTAGCTTTCATTGACATCCAACCACTTTCAAGCTCAACCACATCATCCTCGACCCTACTCAGCCTCTCTTTTAATGCCTCCCTTACTGTCACCTCTTTCAACCTCCACACCTTCATTCTCGGTTGGTACTTCACCCGCCGAGCTCTCCTCGCACCTTTCACCCTACGTCGCAGACAACCAAGTGGTGCTGTGAAACAGCCTCCTCCCCCGGGATCACCTTTGTGTCCCGGGGGTGCCCCCTATCTCGCCTACGCACCATCAGGTAGTCAACGGTTGTCGTCGACCCACCTGACGTGTATGTAACAAGCTTATTATCCTCTTTCTGGAACTGAGTATTACAAATCAACAAATCAGCTCCATCAGCAAACTCCAAAATCCTTTCACCTTCTCCATTTCTCACACCATATCCGTAACCCCCATGAACTCCGTCAAAACCATCCATACTCCTTCCCACATGTCCATTTAGGTCTCCTCCTACCACAACAACTTCGTCATCTTTCACGTTTTCCATCAGCTTCTCTATCGCACACCAGAACTTGTCCTTCTCTTCATCGCTTCGACCAACCTGCGGAGCATATCCCGAGATGACGTTCACCAAGAGCTTTCCAATCATCATTTTCACCATCATCAACCTATCACTCACTCTAGTCACACTCACCACACTGTCTACAAACTCCTCAGAAAACAGGACACCAACACCATTCATGCCCTCCAGGCACCCTTGCCACACAAACTTGTATTTCTGTCCCTGCCTACCCTTCACCATTCTCACACCACTTCCCTTCCATCTCGTCTCTTGCACACAACATATGTCCACTCTTCTTCTGACCAATACTTCCACCACTTCTCCTGATCTCCCTGTCATTGTCCCTACATTCCATGTCCCAAACCTCAGAAACCGATCTCCACTTCGGGCTGTACACTGCCCACATGTAGTTGTAATTGTCATGGTTCTCTTTTTGAGGCAATGTTTTTATGGCCGGATGCCCTTCCTGAAGCCAACCCTCTTAGTCGCCTCTTACGACACGCAGGGATACGGCGTACCTATTCTTATCCAGGGTACACACTGGGTACACATGATCATGCGTGCACATGATCACACTTTAATAACCACTGTGGAACCTTTATGGAAGATGCAGGCAATGAGGCATATTTTTCATACTTGTACATATCTTATAGATATCAAATAAACTAAGTAATGCTTTTAATTGAGTTGCGATACATATTTGCTGAAAATTCAAAAACACTTGTCTGTACTCATAAAAGTAGATATATAATGTCGGTTCTGGACCACCTACCAAACCGAGCAGATCCCCGTATCCACCCCCCCCCCCCCATTGTTCCCAAGGCAGTAAGTGACACATCACAAAAAGCGGAAGTGGTCGAATTGTTTAATTCATTAAAAATGTAGTTATTTATTTATTTTAAAATTTTCCATTTTCACGATTTTCCCCCCAAAAAATAATTGATTTTCACATTTTCCCGATTTGCCATTTTTCACGATTTTCATGATTTTCACGATTTTCCCAAAATAATTAAATATTTATAAAATCACTTTTTTAACCATATGGTTAAAAAATATATATTTTGATTACAACATTGCAAGTTTGCGAACATTTGTGAATATTTGTAAATGTTTGTGAACATTTGTGACCGTGGATTTGAATTCCTACAGTGGGTACGCAAAAACCCCAGGCTTACTACGGTTAATGAAATTCATCGCTATATAGGAACCCCCACCCCTTACATATTACAAACTAATCGTTGAAGTAAAAAAAATGTGATTTTTAGTTTGAAGAAATATAACATTATTAAAAAGAACTATTATGGCGTTGACTTATCTGAATTTTGATATTAAAAATATTGTCTTTGAAGCACCAAAGTATTATAACAACAATGGAATTATTTATCATCGTATTATGATTAAATATAATTACGATCATACTCACGCAGAAAGTGGCATTAGAAAACTGTTTATCGAAACACGAACGTTGTTTTTGTGGGGTATTAAAGCGAATGTAAATAATGCCAAAGACCATAGAGTTTAATCATATTCGTTACCTCTTGTTATGTTTAATTCACAAAAACGAGCGAGAGAAGATGAACAAAAAACAATCGACATTTTTGAACAAATTCTTATTATAGTACAGCGGATAAGCTCTCATATTTTAACAAATTGTGCATTTTTTGAGAAAAGCATGAAATTTCTAGCATAGTTAGTATGAAATTTCTAGCATTGTAGCGGTCCCCGCTGAATGTACACAATCGCCTTGCACCTGCCAGGACGCGGCCAGGGCGCGATCGCCATGCCGGGCTCGTCTGGACGGGCCCAGACGCGCCTCTCCTGGGCATGCCCGGACTCGCTGTTCCCGGGCACGCCCGAACCTCCCGGGCACGCCCGGTCTCGTCTTTCCCGGGCATGCCCGCTCTCGCCTTTCCAGGGCTCGCCCAGAGCGTCCGGGCACGCCCAGCCTCGACTTGCCAGGCCGCGTCCAGGACGCCCGGGCATGTCCAGACTCGCCTTTCCAGGGCTCGCCCAGAGCGTCCGGGCATGCCCGCTCTCGCCTTTCCAGGGCTCGCCCAGAGCGCTCGGGCATGCCCAGCCTCGACTTGCCAGGCCGCGTCCAGGACGCCCGGGCATGTCCAGACTCACCTTTCCAGGACTCGCCCTTGACACACGGGCATGCCCGGTCTCGGTTTTCCCGGGCAAACGCCCCGGCATAAATGTGTATATATATTGCTGCCCGATAAACGGGCTTTTCAGAATACCTGAGCTGTTTTGTTTCAATAAAGCAACTCGGACGAATTCCGTCTTTGGTCGCGTCAATTCTTTCGACTCGCGTTGGAGCGCAGCTCCTTCACTGGTGACCTACCGACATGGACACGGCAGTGACTCTTAAACTGCCTACCTTCTGGGAGGCTCACGCGGCTGTTTGGTTCGCCCAGGCGGACTCCCAGTTCGCCCTGCGAGGCATCACCGCGGACGACACCCGCTTCCACCATGTCGTGGCAGCGCTCGGTTCCGCCACCGCGGCCCGCGCCCTGAGCCTCCTCGAGCACCCGCCGGCTGCTGACAAGTATGACGCGCTGAAGACGCTCTTCCTCGACGCTTTCGCCCTCTCAACGGCGGCACGCGCACGGCGCCTGCTCGACCTGCCCGAGCTCGGCAACACGCGCCCGTCCGAGCGCATGGACTATATGCTCTCGTTGCTCATTGAGCACTCTCCGGATTTTCTGTTCCGCGAACTGTTCCTTCGCCAGCTGCCTCACCCGGTACGCCTCGCCCTGGCTGGCACGTCGATCACTGATCCCCGCGCCCTCGCTAGGGAAGCCGATAAGATCTCCTCGGCGGGCCAACACATCGGCGCGGCTACCTGGAGCCTGCCGCCGTCCGAGGCGACGCCCGAGCGCCCTGCGCGGTTGGAGGCCGAACTGCCGGTGCAACTGGCGGCCGCCACGCCGCGCCGACCGCTTCCGACACAACGGCCGGGGCCTCCACCTGACCAGGCGTGGTGTTATTACCATGCCAGGTTCGGACACAAGGCTCGGACGTGCCGACCCCCGTGCACTTTCGGCAAGTCGGGAAACGGCCGGGCCGGCGTTCATTCCCAGCCATGAGCGCCGGCCACTCGGGCAACTTGCTTTTTATTCGGGACAAAGCGTCTGGGCGGCGTTTCCTTTGTGACACCGGCGCCCAACTGAGCGTCATACCCGCCTCCGAGCAGGACAGGCGGGACGCCGTTTGCGGCCCCTCTTTGGTCGCTGCTAATGGCTCGGCCATACGCACTTTCGGCCCGCGTGACGTCACCCTCTGCTTCGGCAGCCAGCGCTTTCAGTGGACCTTTGTGACCGCCTGCATCCCCATGGCTTTGCTGGGCCATACTTGGGTTTCCTCTGCTTCCTCTGCGCGCACGGGCTGCTGGTCGACGTCAAACGTCGTCGCCTTGTCAACGCCGAGACCTTCAGCTCCCTGGCGTGCACGATGAGCAGCTCCGCGCCGACCGAACTGGCGTGTGCCCTCCCGACGGCGAACGAGTTCGCTCGCCTGCTCGCGGAATTCCCGGCCCTCACGTGGCCGACGTTTTCGGCCGTCGCAGTGCGGCATGGGATCGAGCACCACATACCCACTATGGGCCCGCCGGTCTACGCCAGGGCCCGCCGCCTCGACCCGGCCAAGCTCGCCGTGGCAAAGGCCGAGTTCGACGCGTTGGAGCACCTCGGCATCGTGCGGCGCTCCAATAGCGCGTGGGCCTCACCACTGCACATCGTGCCAAAGCCGGGGGGCGGATGGCGCCCGTGTGGCGACTACCGCCGCCTCAACGACGCTACCACCCCCGACAGGTACCCGATCCCGCACATCCAGGACTTTTCCGCCCGTTTGGCGGGACGGGTCATATTTTCCAAAATTGACCTGATACGGGGATACCACCAGGTACCTGTCCGGGCGGCCGACGTCCCGAAGACGGCCGTCATCACGCCGTTCGGCCTGTTCGAATTTTTGAGGATGCCGTTTGGCCTCAAGAACGCGGCCCAGGCGTTCCAGCGCTTAATGGACGGCGTGCTGCGCGACCTGCCATTTCTTTTTGTCTATCTGGACGACATCCTCGTCGCCAGCACGTCCCGCGCCGAGCACCTCCTCCACCTCCGAACACTGTTCGGTCGCCTCAGCGAGCACAGCTTAATTGTGAACCCGGCCAAATGCCACTTCGGCACGACGACCGTTGACTTTTTGGGCCACCGCATCACCAAGACCGGGGCCGTGCCGCTGCCGACCAAGGTCAAGGCCATCACCACGTTCCCGCGTCCCCGTTCCATCAAGGCCCTACAAGAGTTCCTCGGCATGGTGAATTTTTATCACCGATTCGTGCCCCGCGCTGCTCAGCTCATGCGGCCCCTTTACGAGGCCCTCCGGGGCAAGCCGGCCAAGCATGACATCGTTTGGTCCGTGGCCATGGACGCGGCCTTCGCGAGCGCAAAATGGGACCTCGCCGACGCAACGCTGCTGGCTCACCCGGTGCTCAACGCGCCCATCGCCCTCACTACGGACGCCTCCAACTACGCGGTGGGCGCCGTCCATGAACAATGGGTGGACGGGGTTTGGCAGCCACTCGCCTTTTTCAGCCGGCAGCTCCTGCCGAACGAGTTAAAATACAGCACGTTCGACCGCGAGCTGCTCGGTCTATTCCTGGCCGTTCGCCATTTCCGACACCTCCTGGAGGGCCGCCCGTTCACGGCTTTCGTCGACCACAAGCCGTTGGTCTACGCAATGGCCAAAGTCACGGAGCCGCGGTCGGCCCGCCAGCAGCGCCACCTCTCCGCCGTGTCGGAATTCACCACGGACATCCGGCACGTCGCCGGCAAAGACAACGCCGTGGCCGACTGTCTTTCTCGGGCCAGCGCGAACGCGGTCCACCTCGGCGTGGACTTCGCGCTCATGGCGGCCGACCAGACCACCGACACCTCGGTGCAGGCCCTCCGGGCGGCGGACACGGGCCTCCGCCTGGCCGACATCCCCTTCGCGGGCACCGTCCTGCTCTGCGACGTCTCCCAGGGCCAGCCTCGCCCCATCGTGCCCGTTTCCTGGCAGCGCCGCATCTTCGCCTCCATCCACGGCCTTTCTCACCCGGGCCGGAAAGCTTCTCAGAAGCTGGTGTCGGCGCGTTTCGTCTGGCACGGCCTGCGACGGAACGTCCGCGACTGGGCCAACGCCTGCACGGCCTGCCAGCGGGCCAAGGTCCACCGCCACACCCAGGCTCCGCTAGCACCTTTCACCGTGCCTGCACGGCGTTTCGACCACGTCCACGTGGACCTGGTGGGTCCCCTGCCCCCATCGCGGGGGTTCACCCACCAGCTCACCATGGTGGACAGGACCACCAGGTGGCCGGAGGCCGTGCCCCTCACCTCCACCACCACCGCCGACGTGGCGCAGGCGTTCATCGCCACCTGGGTCGCGTGCTTCGGCGCACCGGCGGACATCTCGTCCGACCGCGGCCCACAGTTCACGTCCGAACTTTGGGGCGCGGTCGCCCGCTCGTTGGGGGTCACGCTGCACCGCACCACGGCCTACCACCCCCAAGCCAACGGGTTGTGCGAGCGGTTTCACCGCTCCATGAAGGCTGCACTCATGGCCGGCCTTCAGGACGACGGTTGGACCGACCGGCTGCCGTGGGTCCTTTTGGGCCTCCGCACGGCCCCCAAGGAGGACCTCCGGGCGTCCGCCGCCGAGCTCGTCTACGGCCAGCCGCTCCGCGTCCCGGGCGAGTTCGTGCCCGACGCTACCAGTCCCTGGTCCGCCGCACACCAGCGCTCGGACCTCCAGGAGGCCGCCCGACGATTTGCCCCCGTGCCAACGTCCCGCCACGGTGGCCCCCAGTCCTACGTCCCCCCGGCGCTTCGCACAGCGGAGTACGTCTTTGTGCGTCATGACGCGCACCGGGGGCCACTCCGGCCGCCGTACGACGGGCCCTTCCAGGTCCTGCGACGGGGCGACAAGTCCTTCGTCGTCGACGTCGGCGGCCGGTCGGACCGGATCTATGTGGACCGCCTCAAACCGGCGCACGTGGACGTCGACCGACCACCACGGTTGGCCCTTCCTCCGCGGCGAGGCCGCCCCCCGTCTACAGTCCCCCCCACTCGACCACCCACCACCGGATCGGACCCCCCCCCACGACCCTCCAGGGGTCGCTTCGGCCGGGTCATCCGGACCCCCCTTAAATTGACCCTGCCGGTGCAGGTCGATTCTGGAGGGGCGTGTGTAGCGGTCCCCGCTGAATGTACACAATCGCCTTGCACCTGCCAGGACGCGGCCAGGGCGCGATCGCCATGCCGGGCTCGTCCGGACGGGCCCAGACGCGCCTCTCCTGGGCATGCCCGGACTCGCTGTTCCCGGGCACGCCCGAACCTCCCGGGCACGCCCGGTCTCGTCTTTCCCCGGCATGCCCGCTCTCGCCTTTCCAGGGCTCGCCCAGAGCGCCCGGGCACGCCCAGCCTCGACTTGCCAGGCCGCGTCCAGGACGCCCGGGCATGTCCAGACTCGCCTTTCCAGGGCTCGCCCAGAGCGTCCGGGCATGCCCGCTCTCGCCTTTCCAGGGCTCGCCCAGAGCGCCCGGGCACGCCCAGCCTCGACTTGCCAGGCCGCGTCCAGGACGCCCGGGCATGTCCAGACTCGCCTTTCCAGGACTCGCCCTTGACACCCGGGCATGCCCGGTCTCGGTTTTCCCGGGCAAACGCCCCGGCATAAATGTGTATATATATTGCTGCCCGATAAACGGGCTTTTCAGAATTCCTGAGCTGTTTTGTTTCAATAAAGCAACTCAGACGAATTCCGTCTTTGGTCGCGTCAATTCTTTCGACTCGCGTTGGAGCGCAGCTCCTTCACCATAAGGTTTATTTTCAGATGTGGAGGGAAGTCAGATTTGACCTCTGAGGACCGTGAGAGGTCAAATCCAAAATGGCCGCCAGTCCACCAGGTCTAATGTTCAAACGCGCTTATAGGTGTCATTTCCAACTAAATTGGGGATGCCCATTCATTTGGTGATACTTTTGAGATCGCCAGAACTCAAGGACATGCATTTAGGTCACGGTCAAGGTCAAATTACGTTAAATATCTATTTTTATGATACTGCAGTTGGAACTGCTATTGGAAAAAGTTCATTTGAACTTTTAAAACTTAATTTTTTCAGGTACAGGGATAGGTACAGAACACCCAAAGACCAGAAATGATGAAAAAAATGTGTTTACACTGCAAGGAATGATGCAATAACCTCTGAAAAAATAACTGTAGTTAACCAAGTATGTCCACCAAAGCTTACATTAAATCAAGTGCAATGATGAAAATTGGTAATGATCTAAATCTAACAGTCTCCAGAACAGAAGCACAGTGCAGTGCACTTGATTGCAGCTTTGGCACACTTGCAGCGTCCAGTGCACCCTTTCTTGCAGCCACAGTCGATCAATTAATGGCACGATTTTGATGCTTCAGGAAGAGTGGTCCAAAGAGGCTGCCACCCAGTTGTCTCCTTTGTCCAGCCCCAGTCAGGTGGGTCTGGCATCTCTGGATCCATGACCAATGCCTGGTTACAACAGTTGGCCTGGTAGCAAGTGCGCTTGATGTGCTGCTTGAGTGTTGCCTGGGTTGGAGGAATGTTCTCTAGAGTTCTTCACTTCTGTGTGAAGAGCTGTTTCCTGGCATCATTCACTTCCATGCTCTCACTGGTTCTATCGTACATCAGCACCACAAATCGCTCTAGCAGTAACATTGAGCCTTCACTGACCTCACTTGGCATGCCTAGGAGTTCATTGAAAGCATCATTCACCTCTGGGCAAACCCCAATTTATTTGGAAATGACACCTATAATGTTTTTCTACACTATTTGGTTCCAAAGTTAAGCGCGTTTGAACATTAGACTCGGTGGACTGGCGGCCATTTTGGATTTGACCTCTCACGGTTCTCAGAGGTCAAATCTGACTTCCCTCCACATCTGAAAATAAACCTTATGGTATGGACTAATTAAGTTAAAAATTTCATGCTTTTCTCATAAAATGCACAATTTTTGTGTTTATCTGCTGCACTATTAGTATTAAAAACCATTTGTCGAGAGATGATGTTATTGAAAAGATGAAAAAGGAAAAGAACAAGTTTAGAGGTTTTGTTAATGGAATTAATATATTTTATTGGAAACGTGATGGAGAAATTCCTATTTAGGGCCTAATACATTGAGGGCCTATTAGATCCTCCTATTAGATTAACCAACAATGTATCCAAAACTTTTGATTAAATATGAAAAGTGTAGAGAAGAGGACAAACTTCCCGAAATTTTGACTTCGTTTTACGATAGCAACATCAGCGAAGAATCACACCTCGAAGATTATCGTATTGAACCAGAGAAATTGATGAATGCAAAATGTAAAGGTGTTTGCGCTATTGAGATATCAAATGTTTTTATCGGTGGTGCAGGTCCATCCATCCAATTGAAAGTACATGATGTTGTTGTACAAGAAGTAGGTGGGAAAACAAACAGGCTAATGATTAATATTAACAATATTACATCTCAAAATAAAATTACGGAAGCAGCAGTGGCGTATATGTATATGTAATATAAAAGGTAAATAATATGACAAATATATAATTAAATTGACATGATAGGTTGCGGGTAAGTTGTGGTTAAAATGATAGAAATATAACATTTATGTTATACTTCTTTTAAAATATTTGAGAAAAACTTTTTTTGTCAGAGTATATAAAATGGACGAACCCATTTTCAAAATATTTCAAGTTATATTCAACTCAATTCGACAGTTGGTTGAGTCACTTCTAATATGTATACATCTATCTATAATTCCAGTAATCTCTGTGTGTGTGTCTGTGTGTGTGTGTGTGTCTGTGTGTGTGTCTGTGTGTTTGTCTGTGACCGCTGTTTCTCGACAACCATGGGTCCGATATACTTGAAACTTGCCAGGTATATTGCTGGGGACCCGAGGATGTGCCTTTTCAAGGTTTCATATTAATCGGAGAAGTAGTTACCGAGCTATGGCGATTTAGCCGTTCGCCGTTCGCTTTGGCTTTGCGAATGGACCAAACCATTTCATGTAAATAGAGGGGGGGGGGGGGGGGGGGGTTCTACCGTACTCGCAAGCCGTTCGCTTTGGCTTCGCGAATGGACCAAACCATTTCATGTAAATAGAGGGGGGGGGGGGGGGTTCTGTGGTCGTTACTGCCACGTGGTTTCAAAGTTTTTTTTTGTTGTTGTTGTTTGCACGCATGTTTTTTTGCACCCACGTACGGGCACGCCCTAGTAATTATAATAGGGATAACACACAAGATGAATGATTAAACGGTAAATTTTTAGTTGGTTTATATAAAATGGATGATTTTTTACCCGTTTGGGAAAGTAAGATAAAATTTAATAATCATAAGAACCTCCCAAATTCATTCAGATGTCTAATAGTTGGTTCAAGTGGATGTGGGAAAACCTGTTTGCTTTTAAAGATGCTCCTTACTCCAAAATTTTTAGATTATGAAAATTTAACAATTTTCACAAAATCTAATTTTCAACCAGAGTACCAACTACGATCACAAGGTTTTAATGCGGGACTTAAAAAATAACATATAGTCGGGTTATTTCAACTTCAACACAAACTAAATAAGTATAACATTGAAGATCTAATACAACTATTTTGTGATACTCCACAAAAGGCTAAAAATAAATTAAAACCCACATCACCTATAACTTGTATTCTTAGCGATAATACAGATGATATACCTTTACCCCAAGATTTAGATGAAACAAAAAAGAACATCCTTATCTTTGACTATTGTCTTAATGAGAGAAATCAAACGGTTATGGACAGTTACTATACAAGGGGACGACATTCTTCCTGTAATTGTATTTATCTCAGTCATCTATCTATAATTCCAGTAATCTCTGTATGTCTGTGTGTTTGTCTGTGTGTTTGTCTGTGACCGCTGTTTCTCGACAACCACGGGTCCGATATACTTGAAACTTGCCAGGTATATTGCTGGGGACCTGAGGATGTGCCTTTTCAAGGTTTCATATTAATCGGAGAAGTAGTTACCGAGCTATGGCGATTTAGCCGTTCGCCGTTCGCTTTGGCTTTGCGAATGGACCAAACCATTTCATGTAAATAGAGGGGGGGGGGGGGGGGTTCTACCGTACTCGCAAGCCGTTCGCTTTGGCTTTGCGAATGGACCAAACCATTTCATGTAAATAGAGGGGGGGGGTTCTGTGGTCGTTACTGCCACGTGGTTTCAAAGTTTTTTTTTGTTGTTGTTTGC
This sequence comes from Myxine glutinosa, assembly GCF_964187855.1. Lineage (NCBI taxonomy): Eukaryota > Metazoa > Chordata > Myxini > Myxiniformes > Myxinidae > Myxine > Myxine glutinosa. The sequence goes on along the minus strand of NW_027616355.1, from coordinate 137,102 downwards.
ACGCATGTTTTTTTGCACCCACGTACGGGCACGCCCTAGTACTTCCAACTTCCTCATCGCTCAATAAGAAACAACGCTAATACTTTTATTTCATTCAAACTAAATGCAATAGATATAACTAATTTTAGGAGGGACAATTATTCTACATTATGTAGTAAAAAGGAATTTGAGGGGTATATGAAACATACGGCTGAAAAATATTAATATATCATTGTTAAAGAAGATGATACACAGTCATGTGAAAAAGTAAGTACACCCCATGTAAAGTTTTGACTTTTTCAACATATTTCAAAATACAGCTATTTGATCTTCATTTCAACAATATTGATAGATAAAGGTGATATAATATAACAAATATCATGAAACATTTACATTTTGTAGTCTATTGTATAATTTAAATAAACATAAATGCAAATTTCGCATGTGGAAAAAGTAAGTACACCCCTACATTTATCAGTACTTCAAATACCTAAAATTAGAATCAGGTGCACCAGCTCAGGTGCAAATGATTAGAACATCGTTAGAGAGGATCTTGGAGGAACCTGTTTTATTTAAACCTCAGCCATTTAGTTTGGTTTGCTCTTTGTTGTTGAAGTGTGCAGCGTCACCATGCCTAGATCAAAAGAGCTCTCTGAGGCCTTCAGAAAGAAGGTTATAGATGCCTACGAGTCTGGGAAGAGATTTAAAAAGATCTCCAAACAATTTGAAATCAATCATTCGACTGTCCGGAAGATCATCTACAAGTGGAGAAGATTCCAAACAACTGCGAACTTGTTCAGGCCAGGCCGCCCCAGCAAGTTCAGCCTGAGAGCAGACCGCAAGATGCTGAAAGAAGTCTCTAAGAACCCCAGAATGTCATCACGGGACTTACAGGTAGCCCTTGCCACTGTTGATGTGAAAGTGCACGAGTCTGCCATGAGAAAGAGGTTGCACAAATTTGATCTACATGGGAGGTGTGCCAGGAGGAAACCTTTGCTGTCCAGAAAGAACATCAGGGCAAGACTAAAGTTTGCCAATGAACACCTAGGCAAAGACCAGCACTTCTGGAACAATGTGCTCGGGACAGATGAGGCAAAGGTAGAGCTATATGGCCACAGTACCAGAAGACATGTTTGGCGAAAACCAAAGACAGCATTTGACCACAAGAACCTGATACCAACTGTAAAGCATGGTGGTGGAAATATTATGGTTTGGGGCAGCTTTGCTGCATCAGGGCCTGGGCAGCTCACCATCATAGAATCCACTATGAATTCTTCATTCTACCAGAGGGTGCTTGAGGATAATGTGAGGCTATCTGTCGGAAAGTTGAAGCTCAACCGAAGGTGGACCTTGCAACATGACAATGACCCTAAACATACCAGTAAATCCACCAAGGAATGGCTGAAAAGAAAGAAATGGAGGGTTCTGGAATGGCCAAGTCAAAGCCCGGATCTAAACCCCATTGAGATGTTGTGGGGGGATTTGAAACGAGCTGTGCATGCAAGAAACCCCTCAAACATCACACAGCTGAAAGAATTCTGCAGGGAGGAGTGGGCAAAAATTTCTCCCAGTCGATGTCAGAGACTGGTAGACAGTTATAAGAAACGCCTACTTGAGGTTGTTTCTGCCAAAGGGGGCAATACCACCTATTAGAGCCAAGGGTGTACTTACTTTTTCCACATGCGAAATTTGCATTTATGTTTATTTAAATTATACAATGGACTACAAAATGTAAATGTTTCATGATATTTGTTATATTATATCACCTTTATCTATCAATATTGTTGAAATGAAGATCAAATCGCTGTATGTTGAAATATGTTGAAAAAGTCAAAGCTTTACATGGGGTGTACTTACTTTTTCACGTGACTGTATAATAACCAATAATTTTCTCGGTTTAATAAAATGAACGCCGAAGAGTGAGCAAGAAAATTTAAGGAATATAACCAATTACTTTCAAAAGTTGTTAAACAACAGGAAGAGATAAAGAAAAAATGGAGACAAAAGCTATTAGGTGAAGACGTATTTGAAAGAAAACAAGAGACTGTGGCGGGCACAAGGGGCAATAATTCCGCACACCAGTGGGTGGCGCGAGCGTCCAGGCGGGGAACGAAAGCACATGCCCCACCTTTCGACCGATCGGCCACGCCCGGGGACTAAGCGTGGCCTCGGGACATATATGCGGGCTCTAAGCTCGAGCCAGCCCAGTGCTGAAGTACGAGCTTTGAATAAAGACTCTTTGTTATACCAACGCGTTGTGGCCTACCTCTCTGGCAATCGAGTTGTGTGTGCGCAGCACCACAAGACGTTTTTTTAACCTCTTTTAAAATATCCAGAACAAAAGGCAGTTTCGTTTCAAGTTCCCGCGATAATATATACTCCCAATCAACAGCAAGAGACGCATGATTTGATTGACCTATCGGATCAAGTTCCCGCGATAACATATACTCCCAAACAACAACAGGGGTTGCGAGAGTTGGAGGAACTAGCGGATCAAGAGCTAAGAGTTATGGAGTCACAAGAAGCCCGCCAACAACTTGGGGAGATAAATCAACCTCCTAAATATGTTGTGAACGGTATTCTAAAAAGCGAATATTCACCGGAGTTAAAAACCAAAACGGTTCTCATTTATAAAGATCAAGGAGATCAGTTTTACCTTGTTAACGATACGGTACAGATAGTTAATGATAACTTAACATTCTTAAGTTCTGCCAGACCTCCTATTAGATTAACTCCCGGATTAATGTTTCTTCTCACAAAAGCGGGGTATGCCGATTCAAAATATTTTGAGGAACCGCTTGATATGAATGCCGAATCACGAGCCTCGACCTTGTATACAAAAAAAAAAAAAAAAAAATGGAAAATGCGGAAGATAGGGTATATATTGATTTACTAAACGCACTTAATTATCGGTGTTCTGTTCGTAAAGGTAAGAAGAATGCGAAGGAAAAATATATTCTTCATGCTTTAAGTAAGCTTGGTTCGGGTGTTAGTTTTCTTCCGAGTGACTCATCACAATTAATTAATAGATTATTACTGCTGTTAGACAGTAAGGAGGCGGGAAACAACAATTGTTTTAATGAAATATCAGCCATTCTAGATCAGTTGGTGAATATGAAAAGAATTAATAAATGTCAATACAAAGATCTTTTATCTCATGTTAAATAAAATGAGAAGCACAACTCTTAGATTTGATTTTACAGTGAGTAATCACACGGCTTCATTCCCATACCCGCTACCACTTGATCCCACAAAAGATTATGAAGCGGCGTTATTGTCTATGGAAGCCTATAATACCCTGCTTAATATCACAGAAAAAAATAACAAGTTTAGTTATAATCCAGGGGGTAGATATAAAACGATAGAAGTACCCCCCGGAGCTTACGAGATTCCCGTACTATGTTCAGAAATTTCACGCATTATGAAAGAAAAAGGTGACGAACCAAAAAATATCAAAATAGGTACTCAAAAACACATAAAAATCAACGAATAGGCTTAAAAATAATTATAAAATAGATTTCACGATTACTAATTCATTCCGAGAGATGTTAGGTTTCTCCGCAAAAAAGCTTGAGGATAATAATACTGTCGTGCGGCCGCCTTTGATTAAAATCAGATGGTCAAGGAAGCCGATTGCGAAGGCCTTAACCCCTGAGGCGAAAACTCAATGGCGGACTCCGGAAACAAAAAGCAACACCAAAGCGCGCGGGATGGAGGGCGGTGGCGCAAGAGCCCTGCAGTCTTACCTATTAAATCAATCACACGGAAACTGCGTTCAGATATATATATATACAGAAAATAATATAAGGGTTTATTCACAAGGAGGTGGGACAGGAAAAGCACGCGCCGGTAATAAATATCCTAATCGGGACGTCCCCACACACAGATTTCGGATACGAGACGAGGGAATACGAATTAAGGAAAAGAAAACGTTCGTTATGGTGTGTAAGTGGTGTGCGGTCTTATCTGTCCGTCGTCTCGTCCCCACGCAGCTCCAAGCTCCGATGCACCCACGCTCTGCTAGGCCCGAGCCAACGCCCTCTCCGTTCGCACACGGGGTCCCGCCCGTTCACAGCACTGAAAGCACCGAGCACCGCTCCAAGCACCACGCAGGTGGTGAACCAATGACCACCAGGACCTCTCAAGACCAAGAAGGGAAGCACAGAGAGCACAAGACGTCGTGCAGCACCAAGTCAGCCAGAGAGGGACGTGCAGCACAAGAGGCAGCGAAGAACCCAAAAACTAGAGCTGCTGAAGCTGTCGTGCAGCCCCTTTTATCACCTTGCGTCCACTCTCCTCCGATGTTCCCTCTTGCTGGCGCCCTCTCATTGGCCGAGTCCCTCCCACCTGGTATTGCTCACCCTGATTGGCTGGAGGTTCGCGCCTTCCGTGCCAACCAATCACTCGTTGCCTGTAGCGTGTTGATAGCTCGTGTCACTCTATTTTGCTAGGCCTGCCGGAGGTGTAGCTGGCTGCGGCCCATGTGGCGGTGCACCGAACTGGCCTCTTGCCTGTTTTCTTCCGAAGTCTTGTCAGGGAAGGGAATTTAATTAATGTGTGCACTACAGGGCCTGTCTAAGTGCTTATGTTGGTGTGCATTGCCATAAGGGACAAAGGTTTAATTACCAGGTGTGACACACAAGGGTTTATTTTAATCCATACACTATCTAACACACGACCATCCTGGTATGTTCACAGGTATACTCTTACCCGACAAACCGGACTAAACACACAGAACTTATTACAAGGTTGATTCCCTATCGTGACAGACGAAGCATGTTACCTATTCAGATCTACCTGACTCTAGATAGTGCTCTACCCTACCGACATAACACAGCCCCCCCCCCCCCACCCCCCCCTGGAACCGCAGCCCCTGCTAGGTTCACTGCAGGCACTACCATTCCAGTCTTAACACTTACTGTCTCACACTTAATTAGCCTATGAAATAAATCAGGAGGGCTGTGGGAAGTGAGTCGGACTTCCTACCTATTCTCCTTAACATGCTAATCCCCTTAACAATCATGCAATCAAATATGTACATTTCATTGGAATTCGTCACTCCTGTGGTGGGAGGAAACAAACAAACACTCAAAAATCCTACCTAACCACAAAACTTACCAAACTTACAAAAATTCACAAAACTCTAAACATTTGTACAAACCCAGTCTACAGACCACGTCCCCTGGTGGATGCCACAAGACACAACCTTACCTGCGGGGCCATCCCAATGTACCCCTAAATTTCCGTGGGCCCTGTCCAGATGTGACAGGTGAGTGACATGGCTCGGTGGATTTCACCCTCATTCATGCAACACAAACCCCTTATCCACGCATACTCATTCCAAAACTCCTTACACACAAAATCATTTCAAGCACTTATTTTATACACCCCCTTGCAGGACCATGGCATTGATGTCGTATACATGTGTGCATTTCTCTCTAGGCAGCAGGGAGGTACCGCACAACTAAGATGGTGGGGGCGCTTCAGGCGGTGGTTCCCGCAGTCCCAAACACAAGTCAACTGACTCAGAAATTCATTGCCCCCCTCCCCCCCCCCCCTTTACCTCTTGGCCCCGTGGCAGCCCAACAGCCCTTTCTGCCGTTACCTGCCGGTGAGGGTCTCCACACACCAGGCTCCATTGCCTCTAGCTGCCGCGCAGCTCCACGGGTCGCCGGGGGTCTCCTTTACCCCACGGCGCCCAACCAGACCCTCCACCGATGAGCTCCAATTTCCAGATACCACTGGCTGCCAGGGGTAATTGCCGCAGAGGAGGGCTGCAGGCATCGCTCCTCAGAGCCTGATCTGTACCTGCGGACACACACACCTTCCCCACCCACAAGACCCCAAAACACATTTCCTCCCCCGCTGCCATTCAATTCTCGACACAATTCCAGCAGATGGTACAAAAGATGTTATAAAAAGTTGCCATGGCTTGCTATATGTGAAATCCCCATTCACAGTTGACCAATACATCTCCATTTCCAACACAATAATCACCACTCATCCATTTTCTCCAACCTCACGACCACATAGAAACACATCACCACAACACCAACACAAACGCCACCCACAAGACTCTGTGGCCCACATTCCATCCCCCTCACCGACCATGTCATCACTCTCACCCGCCTCCCAACTCCAAATTACATGTCCCCAAATTTACATAGCAAGTCCTGAAGCCTGGGACAGTAAACATCAAAACACTCACCTCAAGTGCAGGTAATTGCCGGTTGGTCGGGTCCAAAAGTGCCATCCACCCTTCACAATCCCAAAATTTATCATTGGGCCGACCAAATTTTACCAAATTTCACTTTTGTCCCCACTACACTGGCAGGTATGTGGGTCCGCATCCAACGGTGATTATCACTACACAACTACCTGTGGCCACGATAGCTCCGCACCTCTACTGTGCAAGGGTCATCGGGACAGGCCGAGCAATCGAAACGCCAACATGGCCCATGAGCGTCCATAAGGGTGCGACCCACCATCCATCCTTTGGCCCCCCTGTGAGGAACACAGCTGCACTAGCCCCCAGCTGGCCAATGTGGTGAGCACCTGCTGCCAACAACACTACGGCACGCACAACCTCAGCCCTGGGGGAGACGGTCGCAGTGCGTAGCATTCCCCTCACGTCACCTACGCCGCCCTCATCCCCCAGTCCACAGAACTGCAGCCCCCCAGTGCCCACCCACACTTGACCACACCATGGTCCAGTCGACAGCCATGCTCCACCAGGAGACCCACCCAGAAGACATGGTCCACACACCTCGGACACCCATAGCACCACGTTGACCCCCAGACCCCCAACTCCATCCCCGTGATCCCGCGTCCCAAATATCAGCACAGTCGCCCCCGCAACCAGTTGAAAGCTGTGTCCTGCTACCCTGTCAATTTTATCACAGCCTCCAACACTTTGGTCTACACACCTGGATCAATAATGGTGTCACTGTGCAGTGACCACCATGCCATTTCAAAATTAACCCTTAAATTTGAATATAACCCCGAGATTACCCATGCCAAACATTTTTCACATTTCACTAACCTCACCAAAGAAAGCTGCTTTGCCATACACATGCCAGCCGAGCATGGCTCATATGCTCGGCTCATTACAAATTCCTGATTCACATTCCCATGGCTCTCTTCCCAAACCGAGAGTCCATAAATCATAACAGAACATCTGTGGAAGGTCACTCTCACACTATCACTTTCCACAGATGCCCCAATGGTTGTCCGGTAGGCTATAACATTCCCTGTCCATGCGGTTTGACCCGCGTCCATAGACCAGCACGGCATGGCAGGTCACCACATGCCGGCTGTCCCAGAGTCTCAGGGAGAGGGTGTCAGGCCGCATGCCCGGGTGGTCACTACATCAAGCCCAAGTTGGTCGTCCGTGGTGCCACCACCAAAGCGCGACCCACAACACCTCCCCCTAGTGGTCCTCAATATTTGCCATCCCAGGCTTGAGAAACCACCTAGGACCCCCTGGAGGTCTTAACCCCCACCAGGGTCCGGTGACCCTGTCTGCCCGAGCCACACGCTCGGGCGGCGCCCCGACGGACAAGGGACGCCACACTCCACCAGACCCCCCGTGGGGCCCAGGTCGTACCATGACACCCAAGGCTGGACCCCACGTCCAAATCTCGCCAGCACAGCCCCCCCAGCTGGCTGGCATTCCCAATTTTACAAAGGGGCAACTTTTTCCTGATGCCATCCCCCATGACCTCCCCTTGTCCAAATTCCACAGCCTGGGGACCAACTCTAACCAAGGCTGTGCCAAATCCAACTCCCATTTTAATTTAATTTTAAATTTATTTTTAAAAATTTTCACCCCCTGTTGCCAAACCGCAGCTGCAGGTAACAACTCCCTCAGGTTGTTTTGCCCCTCTCTGCAGCTGGTCCAAATTCCCTACAGGGACCAAATCATCGGAGGCTCTTTCTCCCGATCCCTCTCTGTCCGAATCCAGCCCGGAGCCAACACACTCCTCCAACTGGTCATTCAATTTCGGAGCCTGCGTTACCCAATCGATGTGCACGGTGAGGGTCCCTCGGTCACCACAACCTCCTCCTCGGACCGACTCACCTCATCACCCAGACTCCTTTGGGCCTGAACAAACTCTACCTCCATGGGACTGTCCCAAGTCCCCAGCCGCTGGATCAAATCATTCTCATCATCCCCATCAATAATTTGCGGCCCCGACAGGTCTTCCCCAATAAATACCCGGTCCGGCTCCACCACACGGACCCCCAATAATGTTACCCCCTCTTGCTCTGAACCACTGCCCTGGTGCTGCAAGGATTCAAATCCATCTCCCTGTTGGGGTGTTGTGACATCCACCCGGTCCAGATAAACCTCCAGGCCACGATGTGGGAAACATCCTCCATTTACCTCTACATTTCCTTCCCTACCTTCCCCATTTATTTCAATTGCCATTCCCGGCTCCTGAGCCCCGTGTGAATCATTCTTTTGTTCTTTCTTTATTTCATTCGTTTGTTCACATGGGGTTCCCGTTTCTTTCGTTTTGGCTTCCCCTTGTTCAGCATATTTTTTTCTATCTCTCCTCATTTCTTCCCGCCATTCCCTCATGTTGTTATCCATTCTCTCCTCCATAGCCTTCAAAAAATTCATCAAGTCCTGGGAAGTTATAGGACCCGTCTCTGCGGCAGGGGAGGTTCCATCTCTATTCTCCACCCCAACTACCTCCGACTCACTCCCGAAACTGACAGAAGCATCGCTACACACCTCCATTTCAACGACCTCCAACATCCGCTTTGAGGAAGGTCGTTTCCCGCGTGCGTATTTATTTTAATTCCAAAACAGAATTTAATTTTTTTTTGAAGACGCGATATCGTGCTTCGTATGCCCAATCGACTATTCAAATTTATCCACCTCGACTACGAAAATTTCGGTTCCAAATGCTGGGTGGGATTTTTCACCCAGCCGGCGTCGACTCGCTACCTCCGGACAAAAAAATTGTCCACTAGGTTCGAATCCCTACTGCCTGACACCAATTGTCGTGCGGCCGCCTTTGATTAAAATCAGACGGTCACTGAAGCCGATTGCGAAGGCCTTAACCCCTGAGGCGAAAACTCAATGGCGGACTCCGGAAACAAAAAGCTACACCAAAGCGCGCGGGATGGAGGGGGCGCGGCGCAAGAGCCCTGCAGTCTTACCTATTAAATCAATCACACGGAAACTGCGTTCAGATATATATATATACAGAAAATAATATAAGGGTTTATTCACAAGGAGGTGGGACAGGAAAAGCACGCGCCGGTAATAAATATCCTAATCGGGACGTCCCCACACACAGATTTTGGATACGAGATGAGGGAATACGAATTAAGGAAAAGAAAACGTTCGTTATGGTGTGTAAGTGGTGTGCGGTGTTTTCTGTCCGTCGTCTCGTCCCCACGCGGCTCCAAGCTCCGATGCACCCACGCTCTGCTAGGCCCGAGCCAACGCCATATCCGTTCGCACACGAGGTCCCGCCCGTTCACAGCACCGAAAGCACCGAACACCGCTCCAAGCACCACGCAGATGGTGAACCAACGACCACCTGGACCTCTCAAGACCAAGAAGGGAAGCACAGAGAGCACAAGACGTCATGCAGCGTCAAGTCAGCCAGAGAGGGATGTGCAGCACAAGAGGCAGCGAAGAACCCAAAAACTAGAGCTGCTGAAGCTGTCGTGCCGTCCCTTTTATCACCTTGCGTCCACTCTCCTCCGATGTTCCCTCTTGCTGGCGCCCTCTCATTGGCCGAGTCCCTCCCACCTGGTATTGCTCACCCTGATTGGCTGGAGGTTCGCGCCTTCCGCGCCAACCAATCACTCGTTCCCTGTAGCGTGGTGATAACTCGTGTCACTCTATTTTGCTAGGCCTGCCAGAGGTGTAGCTGGCTGTGGCCCATGCGGCGGTGCCCCGAACTGGCCTCTTGCCTGTTTTCTTCTGAAGTCCTCGTCAGGGAAGGGAATTTAATTAATGTGTGCACTACAGGGCCTGTCTAAGTGTTTATGTTGGTGTGCATTGCCATAAGGGACAAAGGTTTGATTACCAGGTGTGACACACAAGGGTTTATCTTAATCCCTACACTATCTAACACACAAACATCCTGGTATGTTCACAGGTATACTCTTACCCGACAAACTGGACTAAACACACAGAACTTATTGCAAGGTAGATTCCCGATCGCGACAGAGGAAGCATGTTACCTATTCAGATCTACCTGACTCTAGATATTGCTCTACCCTACCGACATAAAAAATACGTTTTCCAGTGATAACGCCGTTGACATATCCTCAAGTGTAAATTCGGTGTTGATTAACTGTGATTTGGTTGATGGTGTTTATGACGATGGAGTTAAAACAAATACAATATTTTCATTCAGTGCTTATTCAACCCCATTAGGTTATAAATTCAATATGGAACCAAAGAATCTCTCCTATTTACCCGTCTCAGGAAACACCATTTCTAAAGTAAATTTTAAGATAACCAATCAGGATCATCGTATGGTTTCTTTCAATGGTGAAATTATATCCATCAGAATTCACCTACGTGAAGTTGTTCAACAAACATTTGGAGATCACCTACGTGAAGTTCTTCAACAAATAATTGGAAAAATTATATAATAAATATAAAACTTTTAATAAATGAACATCCAACCGTTTTTTCTAGAATGCAGTTTTAACACGAGTGATCAAGATGAAAAGAAAACCTTCCAAGAGTTAACGTTTGGAGAAATCGGACTTGTATTTACTCGGGAAAGAGGGGAGGTTATGTTAACTCCGAGTGGGGAATTTTGAACTCCGTCAAAATTTTCAGTGGAAGATAAATTATGTTTTGAAAAATTGTTTTGATTGCCAGACACTAATTATTCTCGACTAGAACAAAAAATCAAAGCGAATAAATTGAAAAAATTAAAACTAAAATGTTGAAAGTTTTTTATTCTACTTAGAATAAAAACACAATGGTTATGAGAAAACACGAGTTAAGAAAATATAAAGTCATGACGAAAGATGCTGGTAAAACAGCCGGAGATGGGATTGGGGAAGGTATGTATCTTTCACCGTACTATAAGGGGAGAGGTATGTATCTTTCACCGTACTATAAGGGTGAAGGTATGTTTCTTGGGAGAGGTTACTATAAACCTGAGAGAGAACGTGGTGTAGGCGATCAATTTAGAAATAAAGGAGATGGGATAATTGATACTCCAATGGGTATTGCCTCAACTATTCTTAAACAGAAAGATCTAATTGGTTCAACCGCTTCTGCCGTGGGAAATGTAGCGGGTGCTGTAAAGAGTATAAAAGACGCTCAAAAGGAGTCTCATAAATTACAAGCGATCAAAGAAATTAGAAAAGGTAAAACTGGACTAACCCCGCAAGAAAAACAAGAAATAATTAAGGTACTTGGGTCGGGTTTTCAAAAGTTTTAAATATTTTATTAGTATTACGCGTAAATCTAATAAATTTATTTATTATATTTTTTGTATTTATATATATATATATATATATTTTCTTTTTCTTTTTTTCTTTTCTTTTTTCTTGGGCGATTCTGCCCCTGTTTGGAGAACACCCAGCGAGGCCTTCATTGGGGCCGAGCGAGCAAGGCTTCCGCTGCCGAAATCCAGCGCGGCTTGGGCGATTTTGCCCCTGTTTGGAGAACACCCAGCGAGGCCTTCATCGGGGCCGAGCGAGCAAGGCTTCCGCTGCCGAAATCCAGCGCGGCTTGGGCGATTTTGCCCCTGTTTGGAGAACACCCAGTGAGACCTTCATCGGGGCCAAGCGAGCAAGGGCGTGTCGGGACCTGGTTCGCGCCATTGACCGAGTGGTTCGCACCAACCGGAGCTGTTTTCGGATGACGTGCTGATGTCCTTGGACTTCGCGCCAGGCTCTGGGCCGACCGGGCCGACGTGGTGTGTGGTGCTGATATTTTGAGAGGCTTGATTTAATACCCCAACCTCTCAACCCCACCTCCTTTTCTGCTACCCCGCCGCTATTATTTGCGAGTATTTTTTTTTTTTTTTAAGTGAAAGCTTAAATATATTATATCCTCATATATATGTGCACATTATATATATGTGCTTATATATATGGACTTCCGCTTCCGGTCCGCTCGAACAAGGAGGCTTGCTTCGATCTCTCCACAGCATCGAAGTCCTTTCCAAGGGTGTGGTGCTGACCGGGCCGCCATGGTGCTGACCGGACAAACGTGGCGTGGTGCTGACGGGGCCCCCACAGCCGTGATGTCCCCCCACCCCCCAGAATTTCCTTTTTTTAAACGTTTCCCAGTGTGTACCCTGGATTAGAATAGGTACACCGTATCCCTGCATGTCGTAAGAGACGACTAAGAGGGTTGGCGTCAGGAAGGGCATCCGGCCATAAAAACATTGCCTCAAAAAGAGAACCATGACAATTACAAGTACATATGGGCAGGGTGCAGCCCGCAGTGGAGATCGGTTTCTGAGGTTTGGGACATGGAATGTAGGGACAATGACAGGGAGATCAGGAGAAGTGGTGGAAGTATTGGTCAGAAGAAGAGTGGACATATGTGCAAGAGACGAGATGGAAGGGAAGTGGTGTGAGAATGGTGAAGGGTAGGCAGTGACAGAAATACAAGTTTGTGTGGCAAGGGTGCCTGGAGGGCGTGAATGGTGTTGGTGTCCTGTTTTCTGAGGAGTTTGTAGACAGTGTGGTGAGTGTGACTAGAGTGAGTGATAGGTTGATGATGGTGAAAATGATGATTGGAAAGCTCTTGGTGAACGTCATCTCGCGATATGCTCCGCAGGTTGGTCGGAGCGATGAAGAGAAGGACAATTTCTGGTGTGCGATAGAGAAGCTGATGGAAAACGTGAAAGATGAGGAAGTTGTTGTGGTAGGAGGAGACCTAAATGGACATATGGGAAGGAGTATGGATGGTTTTGAGGGAGTTCATGGGGGTTACGGATATGGTGTGAGAAATGGAGAAGGTGAAAGGATTTTGGAGTTTGCTGATGGAGCTGATTTGTTGATTTGAAATACTCAGTTCCAGAAAGAGGATAATAAGCTTGTTACATACACTTCAGGTGGGTCGACGACAACGGTTGACTACCTGATGGTGCGTAGGCGAGATAGGGGGCACCTCCAGGACACAAAGGTGATCCTGGGGGAGGAGGCTGTTTCACAGCACCACTTGGTTGTCTGCGACATAAGGGTGAAAGGTGCGAGGAGAGCTCGGCGGGTGAAGTACCAACCGAGAATGAAGGTGTGGAGGTTGAAAGAGGTGACGGTAAGGGAGGCATTAAAAGAGAGGCTGAGTAGGGTAGAGGATGATATGGTTGAGCTTGAAAGTGGTTGGATGTCAATGAAAGCTAGTCTGTTGGGAGCCGTTGGTGAGGTATGTGGATGGACAAAAGGACCACCGAGGCACTCGGAAACATGGTGGTGGGTTGATGAAGTTGGAAAGAGGATTGACGAGAAGAGGAAGAAGTTCAAGGAGTGGCAGAAGGCGAAGGGTACGGGAGCAGAAACAGCAGACAGAGCATGAAAGTTATAAGGCAGCCAAGAAGGCTGCAAAGAAAGAGGTAGCAAAGGCGCAGGAGGCATGTAGGAAAATGTTCGGAGAACGCTTGGATTCGGAAGAGGGTCAGAGAGCAGTATTCAGGATTGCAAAGCAGATAGCGAAAGAGAGGTGTGATGTGATGGGGGTGAGTTGCTTGAAGGATGAAGTGGGACAAATCGTTGTGGACCCAGATGGAATTAAAGGAAGATGGAAAAGATAAATGGAAATGTTGTTGTATACAGAGAATGAATGGGATGGCAACATAGAGTGTACCCGAGTTTTAGGTCCGGCAGAGAAGATAACTGAGAAGGACGTTGAGGAAGCGATAAAAGCAATGAAGAGTAGAAACGCGGGAGGGCCGGCGGGAGTTGTGGGAGATATGTTGAAGGCAGCAGGATGTTGGGGTGTGAAGAGAATGACAGAGATCTGTAATCTGGTGGTGAAAGAAGGCCGCATTCCAGTGGATTGGGAACTGAGTACCCTCGTCCCTCTCTACAAGGGGAAAGGTGACCCTCTAGAGTGTGGCTCATACCGAGCGATAAAGTTATTGGAGCATGGAATGAAGGTATTGGAAAGGGTGTTGGAGAGGAGGATAAGGAAGAAAGTGAAGATCGACGAAATGCAGTTTGGATTTATGCCAGGAAGAGGAACGACAGACGCGCTTTTTATTGTGAGGCAGTTGCAGGAGAAGTACATGGAGAAGAGGAAGAAGTTGTTTCTTGGGTTTGTTGATCTGGAGAAAGCATTCGATAGGGTTCCACGCAAAGTATTGACATGGGGAATGAGGAAGTTAGGAGTGGAGGAATGGTTGATCAGAGTAGTGATGGCAATGTACAAAAGAGCGTGCACAGCTGTAAGGACGAAGGACGGGAACAGTGGTGAGTTTGAGGTGAAGGTGGGAGTGCAGCAGGGGTCGGTACTAAGTCCACTACTATTTGTAGCTGTGATGGAGGTGCTGGCTCAGAACGTAAAGGAGGGTTTACCGTGGGAGTTGTTGTATGCAGATGATCTGGTGTTGATTGCGGAAAGTATGGATGGACTGAAGGAAAAGATGAACAAGTGGAAGGAATGTATGGAGACAAAAGGTCTGAAGGTGAATATCGGAAAGACGAAGGTGATGGCAAGTGGTAAAGCATGTGGTGAGGTGGAAAGAACTGGGAAGTGGCCCTGTGCTGTGTGCAGGAAGGGTGTCGGAGTGAACTCCATTCAATGTACAATGTGCGCTGAGTGGGTTCATCAAAAATGTAGTGGTCTGAGAGGGTCATTAACCAGTGTGGCAGCTACATTCAAATGTAAGGTGTGCACAGAGGGAGCTGCAGATGAAGGAAATGTTGAGTTGGATCTTGGAGACGGCGTGAAGCTGGAAGGTGTGAAAACATTTTGATACCTCGGAGACATGCTGAATGGAGAAGGTGGATCAGACTCGGCAACGGTTGCTAGAGTGAGATGTGCATGGAAGAAGTTTCTGGAACCGAGTGGCGTTCTGATAAGGAGGGGAGTGTCGTTGAAGCTGAAGGAAAGGTGTATGCTGCATGTGTGAGAAGTGTTATGATTTATGGGAGCGAGACATGGGTAATGAACGTAGAGCAGCAACGAAGGTTGGAAAGGGTGGAAATGCGAATGGTTCGATGGATGTGCGGAGTATCGTTGAGAGAGAGGAAGACAAATGATGAATTGTGAAAAATGATGGGAATAGAGCCTGTGATTGATGTTGTGAAGAGGAACAGGTTGAGATGGTTTGGTCATGTGTTGAGGAAGGATGAAAGTGGCTGGTTGAGAAGAGTGATGGAAATGAATGGTGTGTATGTGCAAAGTGGCTTTTGAAGGTTATTTTACGGTTCGCCGACTGTGAGCCGTGGCACGTCCATACCCGAGGGTGTGATTTCCCAGTCGCCTGGAGGGCGCCTTTGCGCAGCTTTGGCCGCGTGACTGTGACCGTCATCCGAACGGGATTCTTGTCTCGATTGGACATTGTTCTGACGATCGCTGGAGCGGATCGACTTTGGCTTGACGCCGGAATCGACTTTGGCTTCAAGCCGGAATCGACTTTGGCTTGAAGCCGGGATTAGAGACATTGGGAATCTTCTGCTTTTCGCTCACTTGGAGCACAGTGAGTTATATTGTACGAACCTGATGGTCCCATCATAGGAAATATATATTGGTTGTACAATTGATTACTATTGTTGTTGTACTGTTAATTCTTGTGTGATCTTAATACAATACTTGTTTGTTGTAACAATTGGTGTGGCTTCACCATTGATCTTTGACATACAGAATAACACATTTTTCTGCCGTGACTCCTCTCGGGGCTCGGAGGTACACCGTGAGCAGGGGGTTTGGGGAGGAGCACGTAACAGAAATTGGGGGCTCCTCTTTGCTAAGAGAAATTGTCCAAATCTCGTCCGGGATAGAATTCCCGAACATTCCCCAAATTCCCAAATGTGGAATTTTTCTAACATTCCCAAATTTTTCAAAAAAAAAAAAATTTGAAAATTTTTTGTGAAGGTTAACAGGTGTTAACTAATAGTCACCATGGTGTGTGACGCAGAAAAGCTTGCGGCATCCCCTAATGAGGCACAGTTCCAAGCGATAAAAAGATCGGAACTCTTGATATTGGCCAAACATTTTAACTTGGAGGTCCGAGCTCATATGAAGAAAGGAGAGATGCAGACATTGGTGGTAGAGTCTCTGGTGGGACAAGGAACATGGAAAGAGGTAGCCTTGGATTGGTTACCCGAGGAACAAGACAATGTGGAGCTCCGGAAAATGGAGATGCAACTGCAGAGCCAGGAAAGGTTAAAAGAGTTGGAATGGAAAGCCGAGGAAAGAAGAGCAGAACAGGAACTCGAACTCGAAGAGAGAGCAGAGCAGAGGAAAGGAGAGCTGACGAAGAAAGAAGAGCAGGGGAAAGAGCAGAGGAAAGGAGAGCCGAAAGGGAGTTAAAGGAACGTGACATGGAGTATCAGAAGGAACTTAAACTCAAGGAGCTGGAATTAATGGGAGAACAGAGAGAAGTAGTATCCATGCCGGCTAGTTCGACAACTAGTCAGAACACTTGGGATGTTGGTAGGCATGTGAGGCTGCTTCCACCCTTCAATGAAAAGGAGGTAGCCAAGTTTTTTTTACACTTTGAGAAAGTGGCTCAAATGCTAAAATGGCCTGTGGGGTCCTGGACTATGTTAGTGCAACGTGTTCTGGTGGGTAAAGCTCAACATATCTATTCGGCTTTACCAATTGACCAATGTGCAGATTATGAGATAGTGAAGAAAGCCATTCTCAACGTCTATGAATTGGTCCCTGAAGCTTACCGGCAAGAATTCAGGAATGCCAGGAAGAGGGAGAGTGAGACCCATGTGGAGTTTGCCAGAATGAAGGAAACCATGTTTGATCGGTGGTGTGACTCGAAGGGGATTGGGAAAGACTTCATACTGTTGCGACAATTGATCTTGGTGGAGGAATTAAAACAGTGTGTCCACGCGGACATTAAAGTACATCTGGATGAAAAGAAAGTACCAGAGTTGTATGAGGCAGCAACCGTGGCAGACGACTATGCCTTGACACACAGGATGGGGTTCCACAAACCTAATTTCCCGTCTGGAGTTAGCCAGGGGGGTTATGGTAAATCAGGGGCGGAGAACAAATATTCGTGGAGGCGGCCTAGAGATGACTATGGGGACAAATCTGATACCGCGACTTTTGGGGATCAGAAGACTACAGTTCCAAGACAGACTTCTCTTCCGGGGGGCCCGAGGCAGACCTCAAGTTTCTCCTCCGGGCCTACTTGCGCTTTTTGCAAGAAAGCTGGGCATTTGCTGTCCCAATGTTACGCCCTGAAAAGGAAAAATCAGGAGCAGAGTCAGACTAGTACAACTCCGAATGCATTGGCAAATACGAGAAATCGTCCTTGGAGGACAGTGCCTTGTGAAGGTTCCCACGCCAAAGTTACGGCATCACAGAACGACCTTGTTCAAGTGGGTTACAAACCTTTTATTTCAGAGGGGTTTGTGTTGCTGGATGGAGACTTGACTAACCAGAGACCTGTTAGGCTATTGAGGGACACAGAAGCACATCAATCTTTGATGCTTGAGGGCATTTTGCCATTGTCAGAAAGACGGCAAGTGGTGTTAGTGTTCTTTTACAGGGGGTTGGTGGCTATGTTATAGCTCCACTTCATGTCATCCATTTGAAGTCTGATTTGGTGTCAGGACCGGTCACCGTAGGTTTACAAGCCACTCTTCCTGTAGAGGGAATCTCTTTTGTTATCGGGAATGATTTGGCCGGTGGTCGAGTTTCTGGTAATCCGATGTTTGTTGAAAAGCCTAGTATGGAAAATAACACCGCACGGTTGGAGCGGAATATTCCGGGTATCTTTCCATCCTGTGCCGCGACTCGTGCTATGGGTAAGAAGCGCTCTGAAGAGAAGGAGAAGGTACTGACGTCACGCTTTGCACAGGCACGTTTTGTCGAGTACCCTGAAACTAAGTGTCAGCACACACAAGTCATGGATGGAGGCAATGCTGGCAAGCTCTTTGTAGGTGGACTGAACTTTGACACAAGTGAAGATGTTCTGGACTCTATCTTTGGCAAATATGGACCACTCTTGGAAGTGCTGCTGATAAAAGACAGGGAGACGCAAAAGTCGAGAGGGTTTGGCTTTGTCACGTTTGAAAACACAAAGGACGCCAAAGATGCAGAAAAGGCTTTGAATGGCAAGGATTTGGAATGTCGGACCATAACAGTAGAGAAGGCAGGCCATGGGCGTCAAGGGGGCTACAGAGGAGGAAAACGTTGAGGTAGTTTCAGGGGTGGCTATGGCTCCCGGCGTGGGAGTAGTAGTTTTGGTGGCGGCCGCAGTCGTGATTACGCTCCCAGCAGCAGCAGCGCAGTTTTGGCAACTCTCGACGGGATGACTATTACGGTGGTAGCCGAGATGGGGACCGCTACTCACGTGACTACAGCACCCGATTCTACAACTGTGATTATGATTTTTATGATCAAGAGAAGAGTTGGAAGCACTGAGTGCTCAGGAGCAGCCGAGCCAAGATTCCTACACGGATTAACCCGTGAACTCCACGTTCCTAAATGCGTCCATGCAGTGAATACTTCCAGGCCTCACCACCCAACCACCATGAAACCTGGCTCTCAGCTCGGCCTCCTTAAAAAAGTGCTATAGATTTGCTTTGCTTTGGATTGTTGATCACAACCCCTTAACCTTCATTCAAAAAATGAAAAATAAAAACCAGAGGTTGATGAGATGGAGTTTGGCTTTGCAGTTCAACTTGGAAATTGAGCATGTAAAGGGCAGGGACAATGTCGTTGCTGATGCTTTGTCCAGAGTGAACTAACTTTGGAAATTTCTGTAGGTTGTTTGGAGGTTGTTGCTTTATTTTGGGAAATATTAATTATCGTTGCTCACTGGAATAGATGATTTGGGTGTGAGTTTTACTTTTGTTTGTTAAAAGAGTTTTTGCCTGCAAAGAAAGTTTTCACTGTGTTCAAACTTTCTTTCTTTAGGGGGGGAAGTGTTACGGATTCGTCACTTCCATTGTTGTGGTTTTCATCCACTGTAAACATTTTTGATTCCATGTACTATTATTGTTGTCGTTTGAGAGAAATATAGATTACTATTTGCAAAAGGTGAAAAAGTTAGAGTTAAAAGAAACCGGAAACCGGATCGGGAACCGGACGACGACGAAGAGGAAGAGGAGAAAAGAAGGCGGAGCGAGTGAGTTTGACAAGAAAGCCAAGCTGCGTTGAGGTCTGGAGCAAACGTTGACGAACGGAGGTCACTAGCGAACTTCGGGTTTCCCGGGAAAGGGATTCTTGTGACAGAGTGGTTATCTCTGTGACAGATCAACCTGCGTGCCAGGTTTTGGCGGTTGGTTCCGAGGAGAATCATCGTCGCGCCGTTACGCCTCGAGAACGGGCCGTCGGCCATTTTGTTTTGACTCGCGCGCTTTGCGCATCGCGCAAGGTCTTCGCTTCGCTTCAACCGTTTTCACCGCACCAGACGTTAATCTGGTGTGTGTGTGTGCAACGTGGCTTTTGAAGGTTAATTTGCGGTTCACCGACTGTGAGCAGTGGAACGTCCATACCCGAGGGTGTGATTTCCCAGTCGACTGGAGGGCGCCTTTGCGCAGCTTTGGCCGCGTGACTGTGACTGTCATCTGAACGGGATTCTGGTCTCGATTGGACATTGTTCTGACGATCGCTGGAGCGGATCGACTTTGGCTTGACGCCGGAATCGACTTTGGCTTCAAGCCGGAATCGACTTTGGCTTGAAGCCGGGATTAGAGACATTGGGAACCTTCTTCTTTTCGCTCACTTGGAGCACAGTGAGTTATATTGTACGAACCTGATGGTACCATCATAGGAAATATATATTGGTTGTACAATTGATTACTATTGTTGTTGTACTGTTATTCTTGTGTCATCTTAATACAATACTTGTTTGTTTGTAACAATTGGTGTGGCTTCACCATTGATCTTTGACATACAGAATAACACATTTTTCTGCCGTGATGCCTCTCGGGGCTTGGAGGTACACCGTGACCAGGGGGTTTGGGGAGGAGAACGTAACACAATGTATAACAAGAGTAACAAAACAGAGCATAGTTTTACCGTAGCTGTGCCCCTTAAAGGTATATTTGGATTTTGTGATTATGATGAAGTTCTGTATGGACTTAAAATTAGATTTCAACTACAAAGGAATACTAATGAAAATAGATTGTTTTTTGGGGCTGCTAACAATAAATTTGTTATTAATGATCTTTGTTGGTATATCACCGAATATGATCCTAGTCTTAAAACGAAAGAGATGTTGAATAGAAGACTTAACTCAAAGACTCCGCTAAATGTAACGTACCTTAAAAGAAGATGCGAACACATTAAAATGGACAAAACCACTTACAATTGGAATTTGGGTGTTCTTCAAGGAAAACCGCGATACCTTTGGCTCATTTTTAAGAAAACAGATGGAGATACTGCTACTGATAAGAATAATGCGTTGTGTGATGATGCTAATGTAAAACAACTTCGGGTTTCTCTAGATCGAACATATTATCCGCTAGATAGATTGGAAATTAATTGGGAAAATAATCATTATGCCGAAGCCTTACGAAAAGGTGTGTGAAAGTAACGGTAATCCGGATCCCATTTTGGATATGATCACGTTAAAAAATCTATATACAATCTACGCGATTGACCTGAGCGCTCAAAAGGAAACTAATAAGTCCAATCGAGTAGATACTTGCGTAAACATTGAAAGGGTGGGAAGTGGAGAACTTGATGCATCTTGTTTGCTCGTGGAAGAAACAGAACTACAGATTAATACAGATAATGGAGTCATGACTAATATCACAAGTAATATAACATGAGTAATAAATATAAATTTTGTATGTTTAGGGGGCATTGTAGATTTTTTTCTCGTATAACTAGGGAAAAAAAATCTTTTCATAATATATAAAAATTAGTAAAGTAACAACTGACGTATATATTAATCAAATCAATCGTGATAAACTATCATCTTGTATTCAAAATCAAAAACCTTGTACGATTAACATTCGTACAATTCAAAGAAAAGGTGATATAAGAATTAGTGTTTTTGCTTACAAAGGTGCAGGTTAAAACATTAAATAGTACCGCTTCACTTAGTTTTAAAATGTCAAAACCTATGTTGAAGAAATATTCACTAAAGGAAATAAACGGAGGATTTCTTCCACTTCTATCCCTAATCCCCTTAATTACCGGTGATATAGGTGCAGCGGGATCTGTGGCGGGTGGTGTTGCAGCAGGGATAAAAGCCGCTAATGAAAAGAAATCCCAACTAGCAGCCCAAAAATAATTGGAAAGACATAACAAGGAGATGGAAAGACATAAGGAGACGGAGAAACAAATTAGTGGAAGTGGTATAATTGTAGATTTTGCCGAAAAACTTGAAGGACTACCTAATAAAGCGAGAGCGTTCGTTGGAGATATGCTTTCTTCTATTGCACAGGCGGGTGTAAAACTAACTAAAAGGGGTAACGGATTATATCTTTCCCCTAAATAAAAAGAAATGGAGGAGTGGTTTAAACATTTTGGAAAGAACACAACGACAAATATAGAACTCAATAAATATTGTAAACAACTAAACCTCGATAACGTAAGTATTTGTATGAGGGATGAATTACCAAAGTTACCTAAAAATACAACGAATATTATTATGAATTTAGAAGATAATAGTAGAAATGGGTCACATTGGACTTGCATTCATAATAGCCGGGATAAATATTATTTGGACAGTTATGGGCTTCCTCCACCTCTCGAAGTAAAAGACTTCTTGCAACATGGTGTTTATCAAACATTTCAGGTCCAAGAACTAAATGCTAAATGTTGTGGGCAATTATGTTTATACGTATTATTTCACCTCAACAATAATGGAAATTTTTATGATATTATTTTAAATCTTATGTCAAATGACCTACGTTGGAAAAGACGGCTCTATCTTTAGGGGATCTCAAGAGGCGACTGTTGTTTTATCAAATTATTATACAAAGGCACAGGTCGAACGTCAGAAATATGATATAACTAAAAATCTTAATATGAAAAATAGTTATAAATTAACCAATTATCCGGGCCCCACGGATGACAACGACTTGGTGAGATTAGGTGATGTATTACAATATATAACCCTAGAGAAAACGGCACGTTTTGATAAACAAGTAGAATTTACAGCCACAACGCCCGGTTCTCCAGACCATACACCTTTTCATATTAAATTTACCGTTCCACTTACAACTAAACTTTATAAGGAAGGTCATATTGTTAATATGATAATTGGTATATGGGGGTATGATATGCCTGATTTAGGGTATAATTGGCCCTTTTCAATAAACTTGGAAGACCTACAAGATTTTACTTGGTCCCATAAAGAAGATTATTACCCGCTTGGTGAGCATAATGATGTATGTGGAAGCACAATTAGTCAACAACAAATACATGTTAGGAAAAAAAAAAAAAAAATGATAGCATTGTGATGGTTTGCATGACAAAGAAGGAAGACAATCATACAAATATACAAAGCCATGGAATACAAACCAATTTGGTAGTGGGAAGATGGAATGGTATTACCTCTCATATTATTAATCTCATGCATATTTCAAAAACATAAATGTTTATTTAATTTGAAATTCTTTAATTTCAAATTATTTTTTATCAATTATATGTATTCACTCGTCATCCTTTGTTGCCCTTATCACCTCTTCTATTGTTGCCTCTACTTCCTCCTCTTCCTTTGTTGCCCTTGCTGCCCTTGCTATCCTTGCCCCTGCTTCCTTTGTTATTCTTGCTGCTTCCTTTGCTATCCTTGCTGCCCTTGCTGCCCTTTCCTCCTCTTCCTTTGTTACCCTTACCCCTCCTACTGCCCCTTCCTTAAATTCCCATGTTACCACCCCTGGCACGCCCCTTGTTTCCTCTCCCCCACTTCTAATCCCTGCCTTTCACTTTCTTCCTCCTCCTCCTCTTCTCATTCCAACAACCTTGGTTCCGCTCTTATTATATCTTCATCCTCATCCTCATCCGGTTCCATTATTATAGCTAATAGGGTGGAATCATCTATAGTTTCCCACATCGACTCTCCCCTTGCTATCCTCTCCTTCCTGCTTTTAATTATTTCCCTTGCTGCTGCCTCCCTTAGTTCCCTGGCTGCTGTTTCCCTTGCTTCCCGTACTTTCCTTGCTATTGTTTCCTCTATTTTCCTTTGTGCTGCTTCCGTTATTCTCCCTGTTTCATCAAAATCATCATACATAGTCCCATTTAGAATCAGCTCCTCCATTGTGTCCCTTGTTGTCTTTGCTGCTATCGCCTCTACTTCCCTCCTTTCCCTTGCTTTCCCTACTTCCCTTGCTGCTGTTTCCCTTGTTTCCCTCCTTTCCCTTACTTTCCTTACTTTACTTGTCACCTCCTCCTTCTCTTCCTTTGAGCTCCATTAGATGTTCTCCATATATTCATCTGGATTTTGAGCTATTCTTGTATTTATAATTATTTTTCTCATAATAGGATGCCAATAGGATTTGTTGACATTTTCTAAAAGAGCCTTATATTTCATAACTTTGAGAAGTTCATTTTTATTTAATATTTTAAACAAGTCTCTATTTGTGGGCTTCACAATGTCGGTATATGGCCAATCCTTAATTACAAAATTTCCCTGTTTGTGTTCTAGTTAATAAGGAATTAAAAATTTTACCCCCTTTTCTTGTAAGTATCCTTGAATACAAAAATTATAATTCTCCTGAAGTCATGCTGCCCTATAACTTGCCATTTTAATATAACATCAATTATTTTTCAAGAACATTACCCGCTGAGTTTTGTCTTTTGTAATTCCTGTGAATAAAATGACCACAAGATTTCTTCTCCATGTAAATCATATAACTTATAAGTCCAAGGCACCGTATCCGTTACAGCAACTATTTTAAAAAGTTCATTAGTCCATCTCTTTGTATAACCTTTCTCAAAATGACTTTTGCATCTGTATATTCTTACAACATCATCAACTTTGAACTTTGGTTTTCTTAAATTAATCTTCTTTTCATATTCTAATTTTGTAACTGTTTCTGACGGTTTTTCTTTTGTAGATGAATGTACCGCATTGTTGTAATTATCAACAATATCTTGAATTTCCGATACCCATTGTTGAGAACCGAGTTGTGTGAATTTTTTATATAGCCTCTCTTTCAAAGTGCGATTAAAACGCTCAATAACAACTGCTTTTCCTTCATTAAAAGTACTGTATAATGTAATACCATTCTCTTTAAGAAATTTCATGAATATGCTGTTGTAGAACTCCATTCCCTCGTCGGTCCACAACTTATTTGGTTTCCTTTTACTTTTATTAAATATCAATTTGAAAGCTAACATCAGAGTATTACCATTTTTTTTTTCAGGGGAACAACCCAAGCAAATCTACTCCTCAAATCAATATCGGTTAAGGCATACTTATACCCCTTATCATTATTTAGTTCAATTAAATCAGCAGACCAGATGTAATCAACCCCTTTGGAATAAACCTTCCTTCGTTTAAACTTTGTGATTATAAGTTTGTGTAACTCATTATAGACTGGTTCAATTTCCAGCAAATGTGATTGCATGAGGCATTTTTGAGGAAAAGCAAACAAATAGGTTTTTCTGAAAGGGAATTTCGTGCTGAATATGAATATCTTGTTTGTGTTTCCCAAAATTGCCTAATTAGGGCATTAATTAAGGCCAAAGGTCAATAAGTGCAAAATTCAAGTTTTCACAGAAATTGTTTTATTTTTAATATTCAATACAGTGGCTAAAAAAGATTTTCCAATATCTATCATATTAAGCCATACATTGCATGTCAAAGATTTGAATTTAATGGAAAATGTGAAAGAGATTTTCACTTCTATGGAGAATATCTCCGTAACAGTTGACCTTTCTACGGAGTGCCATGTCAGTTGATTTCCCTTTGATGTTTCATGTCAAAATGCACCAGTGAAAAGAATATATGGCATAGCATCATTGTCTAGGTTCAGGGGAATGAGACTTTGTTGTTTGTTTTGCGAAATTTGCATAATTAGCCACCAATTAGGGTCAAGGGTTAATTCGTACAAAATGCGAATTTTAATGAAATTTTCGTAAGGTCCTATTTGACGTCCCCTAGATGAATTTACAAGAATTTTCTACATATCATTCAAATTAAACGTCATATTATGTGCCGAATATTCAAATTAAATGAAAAATATGATAGGAATTCTTGATTCTATCGCCAATATCTCAATAACGGTTCAATTGCCAATATCTCAATAACAGTTCAATTTTGGTCGCATGGATTTGTCTCTTTTCCAACGTAGGCCACCAAAACTGATTTTGGTTTCCTCTCTATATATGACAACAATATATCTAACATTATATTAGAAAGGAATATGTCACCTTTTTTATATTTCTATATTTTATATTTATATTTCACCCCCTTAAACCAACACTGATGAAGTGTCAAATAACCGTATTGTGGCAATATCCTAGCATTGGCGTTATTTAGTCTTGTTTTTGCATGTTACAGTCTCCGAGTCACTGCATTTGCATGCGTCCGTACACTTCAAATCCCATTTCTTGCATGAACACCTATCACTGGTGCAACCCTTGGTACAGCCACACTGTACAATGTCCTTGCATGCTTTTGGGATAGGGGGTAAAGATGTGAGCACCGGTGAGAGAAGACCATCAGCCAGCTTCCATCCAGCAGAGTCCATTGGGGAAGGAATTACTGGGTTTGGATTGCACGCTTCTCTCCATATGAAGCTCTGGTAATTTGCACGCTGTATATGGTGATGTGCAGCATCACTGGATGGTGGCATTGATTCTGGTGCCTGACATTTACTGAACAGCTTTACACGGGCCTGGTCACAGTTCTCGGATGATGTCTTATATACGCGACATATAAATCTCTCAGCATCATTGGACACTTCATTGGACAGACTCAGAGACTTGCCAAGACCCCTTAGTAGATGATGGTGTTCCAAGAATACATCCCATGTTGACTTCTTTGAGTGTCCAGAGAAGTATGATACCGTATCACACCCTGTGATTGCATGGAATGCTGGGATTGTTTCAAATGTGTGGTCATCGAGGGCGAGTTGTTTCCTGATATCATGAACTGGAACATACTTTGGTTTCTTAGAGGTGCCAGCCTTGAGCCATAACTGTGAGCAAACCATCTTGTCAAAATGCGCTAGAAGTAGAACAAGGATATCCGTATCACGGGCTGACACCACAATAGTTGGTGCATCACTTTGAATACAGTGGAGCATAATTCGGGTATCCGCTTCTTCATGATTACCTTCCAACGACTCCATGTTCATGTCAGGATCAGTACTTTGCACATCTGTCTCGCTAACGAACCCTCCACCCACAACAACTGTCTTCTCACTTGGAGCGGATGCAATGAGTGCATTGGACAGAAAAAGAGAAAGGTCTCTCTTGTTGTCAGTGGATGCGAGGAAGTCTGTCCATTTGCTTGGGAGGGGGACATCTCGATTTTCAATCAATCATCGAATTGGCCTGGACTTTTTTGTCTGTTTTTCCCTTGTTCCAGTTTTGATTGAGAGCTCTTGGTATCGATCGAAAGTCGCATCAATCCTATCATATGCTCTACCTTGCTTGAAAATGAGTTTCACAAACACATCAGCATAATCGCCAAAGGTTTTCGCATCACATGGCTTTCCCAATGACATAATCGTGGCTTGTCCATCTATGATAAGACAAGCAGGTTTTCTGATGGTGATTTCTGGGGGTGATGTCACATCTTTCGTCAACACATCGAATAGAATGGATTTGGTACCGGTCCGTAGCGAGCCAGATGTGTCAGCAATGTTCACTGGTACGTTCATCAATTCATGGTTTAAGATCTTGCTCAAATCAACTGGTCTACCCGCCCGATATGCTGTGATGAGTCTCTGCGTAAAGTTCCTGTCAGTTTTCAAAGTTTCAAAGTTTCTTTCAAATTTCAAAATTTCTGTGAAAACTTGAATTTTGCACTTATTGACCTTTGACCTTAATTAATGACCTAATTAGGCAATTTTGGGAAACACAAACAAGATATTCATATTCAGCACGAAAATCCCTTTCAGAAAAACCTATTTGTTTACTTTTCCTCAAAAATGCCTCATGCAGCCTAAATAAGCACATTTTTGAATTTCTTGCCTAGACTATTAGCTAAAATGACTCGTTCCTCAGGTTTAATATCATCCTTGGAGTTTAGTAGTTTTTTTGAAGGGCAGCCCCCATCCCTAATCTCAATTTAGCACTTATCATCTTCTTCACGATAAACCTATCAACTTTCTCTCTCAACGTTGGATTTCGTATCAAAGACAAATTATACAGCATTTCTCTATCGGCTTCAAGTTTATCGTCCAACATAGTGGTTTCCCCATAATCAATGTCATGCTTCATACACACCTCATCAACCCTATTTCAAGGTTTAGATCAAGGTTTAGGATTGCCATCCTCATCTAATCTTTTTTCTAAGTTTGTTCCGGGACCACAGAAGGAATACCCCGGTAGGTGTAGTTCCCCCGGAATCCCCGTGGTTGTAAATTTACTCCCTGATAGAAATTTTTGTATATCACCCCCGCTTTTAGATGAGATGAATCGACACTTTTTAGCGCCACATATTACACATTCTCCCTTTTCACAAACTCTATTATTTTTATTTATATCGTACGATATATTTTTAGATTTAGTTTTCTTTTTACATTTGATACAATAACTCATTTTAATACTAGGTTATTTTATTTTATAATTATGTCTATGTGACCATAAGGGAGATAATCGATTCCACCGTCTAAAATAAACCTTTTATCATCATAAGCCCCAAGAGCTTTCTTGTTCACCTCCTCTGTATATAATTGATGATTATAACTTATTATCGCGTTCATGGTTCTAAACTCCTCTTTCTTTAAGGTTAAACAATTATAATAATGATCAAAGCCTATTTCTTCTTTAATAACACCTTTCTTTATTCCTTTTAACTTCTTATCACATCTTTCAATATTATTATCAATATATTTATAAGCATAAGCCTTAGATCTCAATCCAACATATTCTGTCATTACCTTTCCCCCTAATTCATCCTTAAACTTTCCAATAACCTTTTTATTCTTTGAAAAAAACAACTTATCGTCTGAGCCAATATCCTCAAGCATATCTGAATACACATCTTCCGTCTTAATTTCCAAAATAAAACTATCTGTATCCGTATAAAGTAGAGAAACATTATCTTGATATTTCTTCTTCAAGTTAATATAAAGGTAATCATACATTAGTAATTTTGATAAATCAAGAACCGTCGTTCCTATATAAATAGGTTTATCCATTTCAATCCTCTCTTTTTGCAAATAAATAGCAACAAAGTTCTTTGAAAGCACCACTTCTCTTTGAAAACTGGGTTTATTAGCTAATTTTGATGCTTGTTTCCAAGATGTAGTAAGTTTTATGTTTTGTCTATTTCTAAGATTTTTCCATCGTCTTTCCAAATACAGAATTATTCATCAATTTATAAAAGTCTTTCTCAAAATCGTTTTTTGCTTCGGTTCTCCTTTGCGTGTTAAAATCGATATACTCCTTCAACCAATGACTTTGTTTAAACTGTATAACTCTATGAAACTTCTTTAGTATCAATCCTGCTGATAAATATTGCTTTAAGTTCCTTTGGTGTAAGACATAATTTTCTTTATCATATAACGTAGTAAGTAATTTTTCTGTTGGTTTACCTTTAATATTAAATGACCGTTGATAATCACTTAGCCATTCTTCTTTCGGACATTCTTTAGTAGGGGCATATGGTAGATCTTTATGTTTATTATGGAGTAACTCTGTGGGATATCCTGAGTAACTCTGCGTAACTCTGCGGAGTAACTCTGCGCTCTGTGGGATATCCAAAATCCCCTTCTAAACAATACCCAATTTTCGAATCATCCAATTCTTTTTGTGTGGATGTAATAATTTTTTGTACAACCTTTTCATAATCTTCCTCTTTAACCCATTCGAATCCCCCATAAGGGAGAGCTTGGGACATAGCCCACCCATACAAATTATTAGCATCATAATACATTCGGTAAGAACTATCTTTCGTATCATCATAATTAGGAAGATACTTATTGTTGGCTTTAGCATACCTCTTATCCCTGCGCATCGTAAGAGGCGACCAAGGGTTTGCGTCAGGAAGGGCATCCGGCCATAAAAACATTGCCTCAAACAGGGAACCATGATTGTCATGGGGCCCGCAAGGCTAACCCCCACTCTAGCGGGGAAAATGGCCTTAAAAAGCGATCATTCATTAGAACATACTTGTGATATTCCTCCTCTTTTAGCCTCTTCTATCATCAAAAGCATATCTGCATCGCTGATTAACTCCAACTCCTGTTTCGTCATTTTTAGCATCTAGCACTCCAAGCCAACCCAGGAGCGGTGTAGTAGTGGATGGGATCTAACCCGTATGATTGTTTATTTTGGCAGACTGTTCTAAAGGTTTCAAAGACGTCGGCCAGTAGTAGGACGTCGGTTTTAAGATACAAATCATGATACTCTCCAAGGTTCTTTATGTTAAACGTTTTCCAAATATTTTGTGCGTGAGCATAGTCTTTATCAGTTATATGGCATTTATTTAACTCGTTATAGAAATATTATTTTGGGGGAAGTTGGGTCTCCTTAAATCTCTCAAATGAATCCATGTAATCATACGGATATATTTCCTTTTGTGATAAGAGTTCACGTTCGTTTTGATTTGATACATACTCTGAAAGACACGAAAAGTTTTTAAATATTTGATGCTAAAGTAGATAATGGACTTGCCATAAATTTAAATGTGTCAAGAAACCTGATGCGGGCTGTAATATGCTTTTCAAAAATTATTTTTGAATGACAATATTATGGTTGAAGGAACTGTTTTTGTGAATGATCTGTGTTAGGAATTGCTGAAATGTACCCGGGTGTCTTTGAAAGTTCATGAATAAATAGATGCATATCATATATATATAATAAAATAACCATCTTTAGAGGCCATTTTTCCCCGCAAAGTGGGGGTTGGCCTTTTTCGGGAACCGTGGTTGTTGTTGTTTTTTTGGTCCCCTTTTTGAAGCAATGTTTTACGGCCGGATGCCCTTCCTGACGCCAACCCTTTTTGCCGCCTTTAACAACAAACAGGGAATTACCAGTGAACTGGTACTCAATTAGCCGACCTCGGAAGGATGACAGGCTGAGTCAACCCCCCTGGCGTTAATTCAGCGATCGACCGGGATTCGAACCCAGGATCCTAGGATCCTAAGCCGGCACCCTAGCCGCTAGCCCAAACCCCAGGGTTCGAACCATGGGAGTTATTGTGAAGCAAGACGGGAATGAAGTTGGGGCGTTTATAATTAAGACTACACGCATTATGAGCCGATAGAAGCGTTATCGGACCTCTATATTTACCGGTGAGATGACAATGATCTCTAACCTTTGGATCTTCCTCCTCATCAATTTCTTGATCACAAATATGACAGATGCTATTTGTCCGCTCAAATTCTGTTTCTTCTTCTTCTTCTTTTGTTAGAGGGTTCATCGATCATTGGTTTGTTCCATTATCAACGTTAAGAGCGCACAGTCCTTTTCTATTCGTTTTACAAACTCATAAGCCACGTCTTCCCCCCTATAAATTTCTAGTTTGTTGTATTCATTGCCAACGGATGATTTAATATAATACTAGAAACCACAAGGAGTATGTTTTTGATAGTTATTCGTGGATGATTCGTTTGGATTTGAAGAAGCGTTATCTATTTTTTCAAGAATACATTCAAAGTCGGCATATATCACGAATGGATGGATTATAGTTTTATTGAAATCTTTGAATGATATGTTTGAACCTTCTGCCGGCATATTAATTACGGTGGCTTTATGTATGACACAGTATTGTAAGTGTTTGTCTAATTTTTATCGACTATTAAAGAAGTTGAGACCACTTACAGATGTATTTTTTAGCCTCGTGTTTGTTTATTTGTGAAGAAATTAATCTTGGTAAATTTTTGATGTAAGCATAATGTGAATTTTCGCCTGAATTATAATATATAAGGTCAATATGAGTTTCATCATTTTTATAGTTATCAGAAGTTTGTAAAACCTGAACTTTGTTTTTACCCGTTAGTCCGTAATCATCAACAGATAGATTATTCATTTTCTCAAATTTAGGAATATCAGATAATGCCATTGGAAATGTTAGACCTTTAACATTTAACGTATTTTCATATTTCTCATAATGTGATACCCTTTGGACATGATGTTCAGCGGGATGTAAGTGTGCAATAACAGACCATAGAAAACATTTATTATCTTGGTTTTGAATATTAACAAGCGTTACGCCTAGGTCCCCCGTCGTTGAAGTGATGTGAGTTGACAAAGTGGAAGATGCAAGGTGGCCATCTTGGATTTTGACGTTGTGACCCAATTTTCAATAGCGTTCTTCCTTATGCCTGGATACCCCCACACACCAGATTAGAAGTGGTACTTCGCTTATTTTTCAAGATATTCCACTCACAAGGTTCAGACATACATGGCGGCGGCCATCTTGGATTTTGACATGGCGGCCCAATTTTCAATAGCGTTCTTCCTTATGCGTAGATATACGCACACACCAGATTAGAAGTTAGTAGTTAATTTATTTTTCAAGATATTTCGCTCACAAGGTTCAGACATGTATATGGTGGCGGCCATCTTGGATTTTGACGTGGCGACCCAATTTTCAATAGCGTTTTTCCTTATGCCTAGATACACCCACACACCAGATTAGAAGTTGGTACTTCGCTTATTTTTCAAGATATTCTGCTCACAAGGTTCAGACATACATGGCGGTGGCCATCTTGGATTTTGACGTGGCGACCCAATTTTCAATAGCGTTCTTCCTTATGCCTAGATACACCCACACACCAGATTAGAAGTTGATACTTCGCTTATTGTTCAAGATATTCTGCTCACAAGGTTCAGACATACAGTCACGTGAAATAGTAAGTACACCCCATGTAAAGTTTTGACTTTTTCAACATATTTCAACATACAGCTATTTGATCTTCATTTCAACAATATTGATAGATTAAGGTGATATAATATAACAAATATCATGAAACATTTACATTTTGTAGTCCATTGACCATTGTATAAGTTAAATAAATATAAATGCAAATTTCGCAAGTGGAAAAAGTAAGTACACCCTTGGCTCTAATATGTGGTATTGCCCCCTTTGGCAGAAACAACCTCAAGGAGGCGTTTCTTATAACTGTCTACCACTCTCTGACATCGACTGGGAGAAATTTTTGCCCACTCCTCCATGCAGAATTCTTTCAGCTGTGCGATGTTTGAGGGGTTTCTTGCATGCACAGCTCGTTTCAAATCCCCCCACAACATCTCGATGGGATTTAGATCCGGGCTTTGACATGGCCATTCCAGAACCCTCCATTTCTTTCTTTTCAGCCATTCCTTGGTGGATTTACTGGTATGTTTAGGGTCATTGTCATGTTGCAAGGTTTACCTTTGGTTGAGCTTCAACTTTCCGACAGATGGCCTCACATTATCCTCAAGCACCCTCTGGTACAATGAAGAATTCATAGTGGATTATATGATGGTGAGCTGCCCAGGCCCTGATGCAGCAAAGCTGCCCCAAACCATAATATTTCCACCACCATGCTTTACAGTTGGTATCAGGTTCTTGTGGTCAAATGCTGTCTTTGGTTTTCGCCAAACATGTCTTCTGGTACTGTGGCCAAATAGCTCTACTTTTGACTCATCTGTCCAGAGCACATTGTTCCAGAAGTGCTGGTCTTTGCCTAGGTGTTCATTGGCAAACTTTAGTCTTGCCCTGATGTTCTTTCTGGACAGCAAAGGTTTCCTCCTGGCACACCTCCCATGTAGATCAAATTTGTGCAGCCTATTTCGAATGGTAGACTCGTGCACCTTGACATCAACAGTGGCAAGAGCTACCTGTAGGTCCCGTGCTGACATTCTGGGGTTCTTAGAGACTTGTTTCAGCATCTTGCGGTTTGCTCTCAGGCTGAACTTGCTGGGGCGGCCTGGCCTGAACAAGTTGGCAGTTGTTTGGAATCTTCTCCACTTGTAGATGATCTTCCGGACAGTCGAATGATTGATTTCAAATTGTTTGAAGATCTTTTTAAATCCATTCCCAGACTCGTAGGCATCTATAACCTTCTTTCTGAACGCCGTAGAGAGCTCCTTTGATCTAGGCATGGTGATACCGCACACTTCAACAACAAAGAGCAAACCAAACTAAATGTCGGAGGTTTAAATAAGACAGGTTCCTCCAAGATCCTCTCTAACGATGTTCTAATCATTTGCACCTGAGCTGGTGCACCTGATTCTAATTTTATGTATTTGAAGTGGTCATAAATGTAGGGGTGTACTTACTTTTTCCACATGCGAAATTTGCATTTATGTTTATTTAAATTATACAATGGACAACAAAATGTAAATGTTTCATGATATTTGTTATATGATATCACCTTTATCTATCAATATTGTTGAAATGAAGATCAAATAGCTGTATGTTGAAATATGTTGAAAAAGTCAAAACTTTACATGGGGTGTACTTACTTTTTCACGTGACTGTACCTATAATGAATGATATGAAGGACGATGACACATATTTATAAGTGACTTTCATAACCAATGACAGCAGGAAGGTCCAAACAAAGAAAATATACAAGATGGTTGGTAATTTGAATTGTAACCTACTTTCTGGTTGATTTTTTAAACTACAAAATGAATTGTGTATTTCCAGTTTTGTAGATGTTGTAAATGCATCCACAGGGGAACCCGATAAGGAGTTGAACCCCAAGAAGAAAGTGTGGGAAGCAGTGCAGCCTGAACTACGTACAAACAACCACTTCGTCGCCACATACAAGGGTGTCCCCTTTGACGTCCAGGAAAGGGGCGAATGCAGGGCACAAAGCATGTGCGATGCTGCCATACGTTGAAAGCATGTTTTCCGGAATACACCATGTGCGGTAATAAAATCATTGTTGTGAGAATAAAAATGGTGGTATTACCTTTGTGTTGCTTGTATCATGCACATTTCATTTCGCTTTAATTTCCCCTGGTTTGAGAAATCAAAATCGGTTCGTGGAACTTCCACCAGTTGATATAATGCACTCACGTGCCATTGTGGTTAATTTCTAAAAAGGAAAATGAGTTGTAGCAAAAGGTGTGTGTGCCCTTCTGGCCTTTGTTATGACCGCAACTTCAATTCCACATATGAGCAAGAAAGCAAACACCACCTCAACTGGCAATGAAAAAAAAAAAAAAAAAAAAAAAAAAAAATATATATATAAAAAAATAAAATAAAAATATATACGTATATATACAGTATATATATATTTAAAAAAAAAAAAAAAAAAAAAAAAAAAAAAAAAAAAATCTATCTATCTATATATATATATATATATATATATATATATATATATATATATATATATATATATATATATATATACATATATATGGCTATTTCCACAATAAATGGTCATTTTGACGGACCCTACTTTGAAGTGTATTCTTGACTGGATATGTTGGTCAAAGAATGAGCTAAATTCTGTTTGAGAGCACATGTAATAAAGTTATAATGGAAAAAAAATCATCGCCGAGTAGTGCCTCGTTTCATTTGTGTGGGAGTGTATTGTATGAAAGTGTGATTCAGAAAGCACTTTTTGTGTACTGTTGTATTGTACATCATGTTCATGTCTCTCAGGTTGGCCCTGTTTGAAATCTGGGTGATAATTATTTTAGTTATTGCTGAACACGACAGTCAATTCTTTCAATTCAGTTAGAGTTCAATATATTTCTGTTTCATAGTTTTTTTTGGAGAGACCGCAAAACTCACGTAATTGCTTATCCATGTAACACATTGGACAGATCGTAGTGCTGAGATTCCCATGGAACTAGCGATTGTCTTGTAATGCTGGTAGTGGGTAAGCGAGGTCTGCTAAGAAACCGTGTTTCAATGGATTGTGCAGCGGTGCTCACCATGCTTACCGATTTGGGAATGACATGATATTACCCACGTAACAATTTGACGGACAACACACTTACGAATTAGTAACATTTTAATCATTAGTATTTACAAAGTAGGCCTTATTTGACATTTGTGAACGGAAGGTATAAGCACCCCTGTATATTTTGTTGCAAGCATAAAATGTGTACATCTTCCGACTATTTTACAACTCTGCTGTCTTGCTCACGCAATATTTTGACGGACATGCGTTACGTGGGTAATGAAGTTTTGCGGTCTCTCCGGAAAAAAAATTATGAAACAGAAATAGATTGAACTCTAACTGAATTGAAAGAACTGACCGTAGTGTTCAACAATAACTAAAATAATTATCACCCAGATTTCAAACAGGGCCAACCTGAGAGACATGAACATGATGTACAATACAACAGTACACAAAAAGTGCTTTCTGTATCACACTCTTTCATACAATACACTCCCACACAAATGAAACGAGGCACTACTCGGCGATGATTTTATTTCCATTATAACTTTATTACATGTGCTCTCAAACAGAATTTAGCTCACATTCTTTGACATATCCAGTCAAGAATACATTTCAAAGTAGAGTCAGTCAAAATGACCATTTATTGTGGAAATAGCCATATATATGTATATAATTCTTCGTGTTCTTCAATGCATTTCTACTTATTCACACATACATATGCATGCATATACTTACGCTAACATTCGGGGTCTGCCTCGCAGGCACGTAAGACATCGGCCATGATAATCTCACAGTGTTAAGTGTGGAAAGGTTCTGAGGAGATTGCGGCTGCCTCAATAGCGCAGTGGGCTTTTGACGCGTTATCAACGGAGGTCCGTGGTTCGAGCCCCGCATTGAGTCAGAATTTTTTCACACTTATGCCCTCGCAGGAATTTGATTCCTGTTTATAAAATTATATATATTGTTACGGTCCGCGGTTAAGGATGTTGTTTGCCGAGCGAAGGCACCGCGACCTAACAGTTTTTCCCCGATTCACCCGATTCACCCAGACGTTGGCCGCATCGTGCCACAGCTACTCAATATGGAAAAGACTAAGACGACGAATGCAAAGAGGAAGAAGAAGAAGACATACAGAAGAGTAACGGGGTTTATTATTTACACACACATAAGCAAAAAGAGCAGTCACGATTATTTACAGGTGACATGAAAACGCAGGTGACACAGTGAAAATTACTAGCTTATACGGACTTAATTACCTACCCCGGACAGCACGAACAAAACAAACTCACGTATGCAAATGGATGGAAGGGTAGGAATCGTTTGGAGGGATGAGCAGGTGGGATCACAGGGCACAGCGAGCGGGTCCACTCCGGGCGGGAAGCGGGGAGCCGGCAGCTCCTTGTATTCGGCTTTACAGCGCACGCCGGCAGCTCCTTGTATTCGGCTTTACAGCGCACGCCGGCAGGGTCACTCGGCTGGTTGAAACGGGGCTGGTTGAAGCGGCTCTTTGTCAAAGGCTTTTCGTATCTCGCACGCAACAACGGTGCAACTCTCAACTCTCTTGGACCTCACAACCCAGCTCTCTCTTGGACCCTGTTTGCGACTCTCATGTAAAAGCTCCTCTCTTTTCTCAGCTCATCTGCGATCTGTTGGGGAACGTCCCGCAGCGGGTTATATAGGCCCCGCCCCTCAACCTTCGCGAACCTCCTTGATCTTTCTCTCCAAGTCCAACCCCTTGTTCGTGGTTGGTTGAGTGGGGCTGACTCACTCCTCCCCTCTCTGACGAGGTGGGGACCCGCCTTTCTTCCCCAACCCTGCCTCGTGGTCAATGGCGGCTTTGGAGGGGATGTAATTGGCAATCGAGGCTTGGCAATGACGAAAGGGGAAATGGAGGTTTTTGGGAATGGGAATGAAGGGAATCTATCTCTTTCACCCGGTGCAATGGAGTGTCATTCTAATGGAAGACAAGGCCTTACTCTAAAACACATAATAAGATATAAGCTACTGAACAAGGGTTTTATCGTGTCCTTCAATGTGGTGTTTCATGGAATTAACTACCGGGACGCCCTTTTTACCTTTACACAACTCCGGAGGCAGGAGGGGCCATAATCAACAATGTTACACAATCAAAAAAATACCATCCTCATATCCGCAACAATATATATATATATATATATATATATATATATATATATACACAAAGAATTAAGTTAAGCACCCCCCCCCCCGTTTTTTTACAACCTCGCACATTACAAGTTTGTTGTCGTCAAAACAGTGTAATATACCCATGATATTGCTATATTTTCTGGAGAAGTGATATTATGGTCACATAAAAACATAACAATCATGCCGTTTTCAATATTTTATTCTGAATAATTTAAGGTGAAATTTTTTGGGAATTTTAGGCATATTTTCACCTCAATTTAAGTATGGAGCTATAGGTCCATCACGGACAGTGTGGATGACGTTTATGTTTTCTAATGTACAGTCATTGTTCTGAGAAGACCTCTAGCGATCTTTGTGTCAATAACGTGTGTAGGACCCACGTGATCGGATCACTGACTCAACCAATCACTTTTTTTCACTTTGATCACTCAATTTCATCAATGGATAATTGCTAATGTCATACCAATCATTATTTGATCTCACATACCTTAGAATATATGCCAATGTATACATATACACAAAGAATATATATTAGGGGGTGCTTACCTTAATTCGTTGTGTAGGGGTGCTTAACTTAATTCTTTGTGTATACGTATATATATATACATCACTGCTACTGCTACTACTACTTTTTTAATGACCTCAATTTTTCCCACTTTTTGTGGAGTTGGCAGGGAATGTTTTTAGTCCATATCTTTCGCAAACCGGCTGGCCAGACCTGATGTTGTGCCTGCAAAGCTCCTATCTACAGTTTGTAGTCGGTTTGAGAATCAAATT
The DNA here is from genome assembly GCF_964187855.1 of Myxine glutinosa. NCBI lineage: Eukaryota > Metazoa > Chordata > Myxini > Myxiniformes > Myxinidae > Myxine > Myxine glutinosa. The sequence continues at coordinate 99,113 of NW_027616355.1, read as the reverse complement.
AGTTTAAGAATCAAACGGTTTTGACAATCAAACCTCTTTCAATCCCCAACCTCATTCGTGAAATTCCTAGTAGTGTCAATTTGCTTTATACCGTGTACCCCTTCCTTCCCCTCTCCCCCTCCCCACACACCAGCCCTCAACCTTCCACAGATCTAGTGACATCCCTGTTTCTCTACTGTTGTGATTGTATCCTTTCCTCTCTCTCCCCTCCCCTCTTGTCTCCCGCTCCCTTTATTAGTCCCCTACCGGTGTACACCGGAGGGGACTATAGGTTTGCACGCCGTCCCTCCGTCCGTCAGTCTGTCAGTCCGTCAGTCTGTCAGTCCGTCACGCAAATAACAGTTTTCCGGACTTTCTTTCTAAACGCTTAATGCTAATGATTTCAAACTTGGCACATGGGTTCCTCATGATAAGCTACAGATCAAGTTCGAACTTCACGACGTTTCGATCATTTTTGACAAAGTTATGGCACTTTGAACTTTGGTAATTCTGATAATTCTGATGATCCTTAACTCAGTGCCATTTTAAGTTTTAATTTCCTTTAAAAAACAATTTCTCTGCAATAATAGGACCGATTGAGATAAAATTTTCACGATATGATGGGCTCGGTCTGTAGAATATTTTAATGGTAATTATGACGTCACAGGTCACGTGGTTCAGCCGCCATATTGTTTTTCATGAAAACACGAAAACCCCTTTTTCTCTGCAACGGCTGAACAGATCGAGGCCAAACTTTGCAGGCAGAATCGCATACCCATGACGAACAAAAAAGTCAGCGAGCATGACATCATGCGTCACATGGTTTCAGAGTTATGACGTTTTTAAACATGAACCTTCAAAAACCGAGCTCCTCCCTCATTTTTGATCCAATCGAGGGGAAACTTCACAGATCTGTTCAGCACTAAAATGTCCTTTTGGAATTTGCGATGGGGCACGTGGTTTGGCAGATATCGTTAATTCAACGAAAATATGAAACAAAAATGGATATCTCTTGTTTATTCTCGAGTTCTCCTCAAGCCGCACTGCGCGTCCTCAGCCTCGTCTCACGAACGTCAACAGCGCGACACAGCACGCGCTTTCGGGAGGGGCAGAGCCAAGCCGAGCAACATATTGTTACAGACACGACTTTGATGTTAAAGTGGGCCGAGCGGAATGGCCGTCGTGTCCGCACAAATTACCACAAATTACCCGACTATACTCGACGTTGACGAGCCGCGCTATGCTGGCTCAATAGGAAAGAGAAGACACCCGGCTGGGTTATAATGACACAATACGACACCAGGGGTTCAGTTCTCAAGTATATTCGTACGGAAAAAGGTTAGATTACAGGGGCTAGAGGTATATTACAGGAAGACAGGCACTTAGACACACTCTTATATTAACCCCGGACAGACGACAGACACACGGGACAAAATGCTGACTCACACGGGGGTTGATGAAAAGGAAAGGCAGGTCGCGATGGCTCAAGGTGCACTCTTGGCTCAAGGCAGAATCGACTCGGTCCGGTCCAGAGATGCGGGGAGGTATCGTCGCGCTGGGGGTGGCGGTGGCTTCTCTCTCCAGTCTCCAAGCTGAGGCGCATCTCTTTCAGCGCTCGCAGGTCCGTCTTCCTCCAGCTGGGGGCGAATCTGACGTCACGTCCGGCAAGCGGCTGCGTATATCCGGCGGGGAGTGACACGCCCTCGGCTCGTTAGCTCCCCCTCGTGGAATCGGCACGTGGCTTCTCATTGGGTGCGTGCGGGGGGGGTTACTGGCTCCGCCCCTGACGAGGAGCTGACAGCCAGCCCCTTCGGGGTAACCCCGTGGAGCGCATGGTCTGGAGCTAATCGAGCCGGTGTGAGGACGCATCCTCCCCCGCTCCGCCGCCATCTCCTCTGTTGTTGTTGTAATTGTTGTTGTAGTTGTTGTTATTGTTGTTGTTTGGGGAAGAAGATGGGAGGAGGTATGGGAAAGGTCCTAAACTCACTACTGATGCCATATAATCACATTCTGGTGCAACGAAGAGTCATAATTAATGGAGACGAGGCCTTAACTGACATAGATTAAGAATAACTAGGAAGATGTCCGAAAGTTGGCTACGTGTGGTGCGGTGGACCTGGGCACGACATTTAATGGGGGAATAAGGGGAAGGTCGGCTCTACTGATTGTTATTTACATGCAATGGGACTAGGGAATGGGGGATCGGGGAAAGTTGGGGAGTATTGGAGAAAATAGGGGAATATTTACAAGCGGATATGGAGGCCAAATTCCATATTCGCAACATTGCACCCTTCTCTACCCTCGGGGCGTCCCGACCCGATAAATTTTTACCTACTTTAGTGTGGCACGCAATGTAGTTCCCTCTACTATTAACTCTACCCTGAGTGCGACAGTTTTACAGATATTCACAAATGAGTAAATATGTCCCCCTGCGACGTTGCACCCTTCTCCTCACAGAAACACACCCACAGGATAACCGAATCCGGAAAGAATCCTCAAACTAAACATACAGCCGGTAGGGAGCATTATTTACAAGACTACGCTGCTATTTACACTACGATCCAGGACCTGTTTTTGGAGGAACACATGCAGATGTTATGCATAGAGAGAGAGCGCGCTTGCCAACATCGATACACCAACCCACGAGTGCTCTGTGGCCGACGGCCTTTAATAACGTGCAGAGCACCCCATCCGAGCATCAACAGCACCACCCCACCACCAATCGGTGCAGTCACCATTGTTCATTGGAATAAAAATAAATTCGACAACCCCTAACCCTGCAGGTGTCTCTTGCTCTTCTTGTGGTGCACTTGGTGTCAACTAAAAGTGGTTCACCTGTATGGCATAGGTGCCACGTTGACCCATAGGTCCATCCCCGGGTGGTGCTTGGCCGCAAACGAACTGCGGTCCATTGTGGGTGGCCACAAACATTGCGGTCCATATGGTGCATCGATCCAGGCAGCGAACAGCGAAAGTGCAGGCCCACAACTGCGTAGCCAGCACCTCTCTCTCCTCTCTCTCCACCCCAAAGCCAGATCCTCGGAGGTGGGAGACAAAAGAAGAAACAAGTGAGTAAGGTGGTAAGGGCGCAAAAGTGCACGCAATGTAAGGTGATGCACACTGGGGGCACATGGGAACCAGGTGAGACAGGTACGTTCCTATCGTACGCCCCCCCCCCCACCAGGTAACCTACATGGCCCCTCCCTTACCCCTTACTGTATCCACACAACACAACACTACCCATAAACATCTACTTTACAAATCGACAAACATCCCTACTGTCTTCCCCGTTCCTCCCATAAACCAAATTCGTCTTCTCTCCCTCCTAACCAATCAAATTTGCCATTTTCAACTCTCATCAAAATTTGCCATCTCCAACTCAACATCATAATTTGCCATCACCAATTCATCATCAGTCCCTCCTAGGGAGGGAGAGATGGAATCACTCCAATGTCTCATCCACGTCGTGATGCGTCTCACCAATCCTCACAGCGATTCTCATTTCCTGCAACAAAACAAAGAAAACACAGGTGTGGAGTCATCATCATCACCACAGGTAAGTGGCTGCGTATGGTGCGACAGGTTCATCAATCCTAACTATTTCCTAAATGACTTTAACAACTTTACACTACCCGGGGTCTTCCTCCGGCCAAACCATTGGCCCTCTTACACTATGGGTTCTAAAAACCAATTCCCATTGGCCAAACTGTGGTGCTCTTCAATTTGGGGTCTCACTCCCCCGATTCATCTCCCGGTGCCCTCGTACAATTTCTGGGCTGCGACGTGTACCTCTCCCAGTGGGTCTACCCACCTGCACACCTCCACCACTGCAGTTGCCTCCGAGCTTACCTGCTCCTTGCCCTAACCTAACTACCTGGGGAAGGCCCTCTGGCACTCTCCCCACTCGGTGCCCTCTCTGGCACTGGGCTACCCGGGTCCATCCTCCGGATCCTCGGGCCCCATCCACAACTCTACCGGCTCCCAGAGCCCACCTGCGGCCTCACCTGGCCGACATCCTCACAGTGGTGGAGTGCCCAACCAACTACACACACTAACAGGCTACACGCCCAGCCATTTCCACAACACTAATGCACCCATCCACAACACCATTCTGCAACCGCACCACAAATGCCAATATCAACCCACAATTTACCTGTACCCTCTACCTAACACTTACACTACCCGCCCCGGGTACTCGTGAAAGGGGTCCACTCTTCCCCCATCCACACCTTCGCACCACGCACACCACTCCATACCACTTACTCCAACTCTCTCCACACACCTGTACTTGCACCCTGTGCTCTCACACCTGGTGCCACCTGCACCCTTCTCTCCCCAAGCGCATTCGCGCTGATTCACACACTCACTACTCATACACTGCTCCACACACCTGTCCAGTTGCACACCTGTGCAATCACACCTGTTCAATTCTCACAAACACGGCATCATCTCAGCTAACTACTCCCTTCTGAAACTTGCGCTTCCCAGTCGTCCCTTTAAACTATTGCGCTCCCTCGTCATTATAATCCACACTAATCTACCTGCGTCCCCACTACAGGTATCAGTCACTAACTAACCTTAACGTTACCTAATGTCATCTTCGCTAGATCCCTACACACGATATATCCTAACCCACCCGGGCTAGTTTTCACTGCCATACACCCCATAAACTATTGCGCATTTGCCCCACACATGGGAAGGATGGTGGATTTGCCATCCCACCACATCGGGGGTCTCTCACTACCAATTTTGCACATCAAATTTCAACAAATTAAAAATTTGCCAATCACTGCCCATCATCTGCCAATCACTACTGCCAATCCCTTGCCAATCATCAAATTTTGCTTTTCTCTAATTTTGGGTCCAAAACACTAACCTCATCACCCAGTCGACTCACTAATACCTCTCGGTGCGCCAATCCCTGTCCAAAGCCCGGCTTCGTAAAGCCAAGCAATGGATGCTGGTTGTTTTGTGCCAGCGGCTGGATGCGTCCGGCACTCGGTGCAGGGACGGGGGCTTACCCGGGCCGAGATCCCACGCATCACCTCGGCGTGGAGCCATCCAATGTCCCGATCTCGACCTGCCGGAATGCCTCAACAAAAAGTGGTCGCCATGACGACCCTTTCTATCGGGCCGCCCGCTCCGCCTAGTGGAGCACGGACGCGGCCGTTCAAAGCGAGGCCCAGCACGCACCGAGGGCCCGATTCGGCTATAAGTCGTTCTCAACTCTATCCCGTCTAACGTCGATGCTTCACCTGCATGCTTACACCCCGAAGCCCGCTCCTTTCTCACACATCCAGCTGTGCCCATGCTCCTCGTACCCTTCCTTACACACCCAGGTACACCCATTCCACTCACAGCCTTGGTCACACACCTGACCACCGAACACTTTGGCACACATTCGTTGCTCGCACACCTCACCAATACACCGCTTCGCACCCCCTCTGTGACAATCACAGGTGTGCCCTCATTCGCACACCCAACCACGTGCCTCACTACCAATTCCAGCGTGCATTCCCACTCACGCTCTACCATTCCAGGTGTGCATCCTTCCATCCCAGGTGTACATCCTCGCTCACCTGTCACAACTAACTCACGCTCCATGTCACTCTCACTACTTTCACCTCCACTCGTGACAACGCACTCACCCTTACTCTTGACAGCACACTCTTTCCTCATGCACCTGTCCGTCACACACCTTTCTCGCGCACACTCTCCCGTTACACCCTCTGTAACACTCACCACAGGTGGACACTCTTCCTTACTTCTGACAGCGCACTCTTTCCTCATGCACCTGTCCGTCACACACCTTTCTCGCGCACACTCCTGCGCACACTCTCCCGTCACACCCTCTGTAACACTCACCACAGGTGGACACTCTTCCTTACTTCTGACAGCGCACTCTTTCCTCATGCACCTGTCCGTCACACACCTTTCTCGCGCACACTCCTGCGCACACTCTCCCGTCACACCCTCTGTAACACTCACCACACCACGCTTCCATGTGCTCCCTCGCACACGCGCTACGACCGACTCATTCTCGCCAACACCCTCACTCCTGGGCACACACTTTTTCCTCACACACCCCAGAGTCGGACTTTCTCGCACACCTCCTCTTTCGCACACCAGACCTGTCACACACCTCACCAACGGCCTTTCACGAACACCCGGGTCCATCTCGACCCCCAAGCTCCTTAAATCCCCTGGCGCATCATACGCACGACCATATTGGTCACCACTTACACCGGGTCCTCTTCCTCTTCGCTTCTCCTCCATCACCTGCGAATCCCTCATCCGGTTAATGAGCACATCATCACGATCCAAACACAGACTTTGGACCAATTCTTTTATCTCCTCTTTTATCTCTTTCTTATCCCCTCTCCGTCGCTTCTTAATTTCGCTCATCCCTTCTTCCACTTCTTCTAATTTGTGCTTCACTTCTTTTATTCCCTGGTATGTCTCCTCAAGCTCGTCCTCCAAGGCTACCTTGACCGTTTCCATGTGCGTCCTTACCTGTCGGTCCTTCGTCTCCATTACCTCTATCACCTCGTCCAGCCTTGTTGTCAGTCCCTCACGTACCATCTGACATTCCCTCTTTGTCGCTATTAAGTCGTCTTTTAGTTCTTTCTGTGTCACTTTTAACCCTCCTAATACCGCAGTGTTCCTTTGAACCTGCTCCGTTAGTTCTTTTTGTCCCTCCGTCAGCTGTTCCACCTCCTGCGTCAGGACCTCTATGCCCCCCTGTAACTTTACAGTCCCCTTTCTCACCTCCTTCTCCATGTGCTCCCTACAGTGCCTCACCTCCTCGCGCACTCCTCCGACCTCCTCACTCACTCCTCTTCTGATCTGCTCTCCCATCACTTGCATCTCCTGCCCAGATGCCACCCTCATCTGCTCCATTTCCTCCCTGTGAGCATCCAGTTTGGTTTCTACCCCCATTCTGACCCCCTCTATCTGCTGCCCCATTTGGTTAACTTCCCTTTCCGCTTGGTCCCTCATGTCCCTCAATTTGCCTTCCATGGTGTTTTCTAACCCCTCTAACCCTTTTTGCATCCCTTCCATTTGATTCTCTTGAGCGGCCATTCTGTTTTCTACCCCCGTTAACCCAGTTTTCACTCCCTCTATCTGATTCTCCTGGGCAGCCATTCTATTTTCTACCCCCTCTAACCCATTTCTCACCTCTTTTATCCCATTGTCTAACCCCTCAAAATTTTTGTCTAACTTCCCAATTTTCTTGTCTAACTCCTCAAAATTATTGTCTAACTTCCCAATTTTCTTGTCTAACTCCTCAAAATTATTGTCTAACTTCTCACCGGTACCCCTCGCTTCGTCCCTCATTACCCCCAATTGCTCACTCCGAGCCCTCGCTTCGTCCCTCATTACCCCCAATTGCTCACTCCGAGCCCTCGCTTCGTCCCTCATTACCCCCATTTGGTTTCCCAAGTCATTCCTCAGGTCTTCACTTGTCTGGACCATGAGCGCCTTTATTTGTTCCATAAATAGGCCCCAATCCATCGGCGGCGCTGCTACGGTCGCGGGCGCGGTGACCAGCGAGGCGCCATTTTGTGCGTTTGCTACCCTCGCTGCTTCGCTCTCCTCATGTCCCTCATGTCCCTCAATTTGGTCCTGGACCGACCCTGCTTCACTCTCCCCTACCGGACCCCAGCCGTCTTGATCCGCCATAGCGCGACTTGCAAAATTCGAGTTTCGTAAAACAAAACAAATTTCGGCCGCTCCAAATTTTGACCAAATTTTTTTTTTTTTCCTCTATTCGTTTTTTTTTTTTTTCTTCAAAATTTGGTCGGGCCTCGAATCTCACTCCCGACACCAATTGTTACAGACACGACTTTGATGTTAAAGTGGGCCGAGCGGAATGGCCGTCGTGTCCGCACAAATTACCACAAATTACCCGACTATACTCGACGTTGACGAGCCGCGCTATGCTGGCTCAATAGGAAAGAGAAGACACCCGGCTGGGTTATAATGACACAATACGACACCAGGGGTTCAGTTCTCAAGTATATTCGTACGGAAAAAGGTTAGATTACAGGGGCTAGAGGTATATTACAGGAAGACAGGCACTTAGACACACTCTTATATTAACCCCGGACAGACGACAGACACACGGGACAAAATGCTGACTCACACGGGGGTTGATGAAAAGGAAAGGCAGGTCGCGATGGCTCAAGGTGCACTCTTGGCTCAAGGCAGAATCGACTCGGTCCGGTCCAGAGATGCGGGGAGGTATCGTCGCGCTGGGGGTGGCGGTGGCTTCTCTCTCCAGTCTCCAAGCTGAGGCGCATCTCTTTCAGCGCTCGCAGGTCCGTCTTCCTCCAGCTGGGGGCGAATCTGACGTCACGTCCGGCAAGCGGCTGCGTATATCCGGCGGGGAGTGACACGCCCTCGGCTCGTTAGCTCCCCCTCGTGGAATCGGCACGTGGCTTCTCATTGGGTGCGTGCGGGGGGGGTTACTGGCTCCGCCCCTGACGAGGAGCTGACAGCCAGCCCCTTCGGGGTAACCCCGTGGAGCGCATGGTCTGGAGCTAATCGAGCCGGTGTGAGGACGCATCCTCCCCCGCTCCGCCGCCATCTCCTCTGTTGTTGTTGTAATTGTTGTTGTAGTTGTTGTTATTGTTGTTGTTTGGGGAAGAAGATGGGAGGAGGTATGGGAAAGGTCCTAAACTCACTACTGATGCCATATAATCACATTCTGGTGCAACGAAGAGTCATAATTAATGGAGACGAGGCCTTAACTGACATAGATTAAGAATAACTAGGAAGATGTCCGAAAGTTGGCTACGTGTGGTGCGGTGGACCTGGGCACGACATTTAATGGGGGAATAAGGGGAAGGTCGGCTCTACTGATTGTTATTTACATGCAATGGGACTAGGGAATGGGGGATCGGGGAAAGTTGGGGAGTATTGGAGAAAATAGGGGAATATTTACAAGCGGATATGGAGGCCAAATTCCATATTCGCAACAATATATATACACATCGATCATTGATCGTGAATCGAAAAATATAATAAATTACTGATGGTTTCAGAGTTTTGACGTTTTTAAGCATGAACCTTTAAAACCGAGCCCCTCCCTCATTTTTGATCCAATCGAGGGGAAACTTCACAAATCTGTTCAGCATGTCAGTCTACTAAAATGTCCTTTTGGAATTTGCGATAGGGCACGTGGTTTGGCAGATATCGTTAATTAAACGAAAATATTTTAAAAAATGGATATCTCTTGAATCGCTAGTATCTCAGACCGTGAGTTGGTAATAATCTATCTATAATTCCAGTAATCTCTGTACGTTTGTACGTCTGTACGTCTGTACGTTTGTCTGTGACCGCTGTTTCTCGACAACTACCGGTCCGATATACTTGAAACTTGCCAGGTATATTGCTGGGGACCCGAGGATGTGCCTTTTCAAGGTTTGAAATTAATCGGACAAGTACTTACCGAGCTATGGCGATTTAGCCGTTCGCCGTTCGCTTTGCCGTTGCGAATGGACCAAACCATTCATGTAAATAGAGGGGGGGGGGGGGGGGGGGTTCTGTGGTCGTTCGCTTTGGCTTTGCGAATGGACCAAACCATTCATGTAAATAGAGGGGGGGGTTCTGTGGTCGTTCGCTTTGGCTTTGCGAATGGACCAAACCATTCATGTAAATAGAGGGGGGGGGGGTTCTGTGGTCGTTGCGAATGGACCAAACCATTCACATCGAATCATCGAATCACATCGAATGGACCAAACCGTTCGCTTTGGACCAAACCATTGCATGTAAATAGAGGGGGGGGGTTCTGTGGTCGTTGCGAATGGACCAAACCATTTCATGTAAATAGAGGGGGGGGGGGGATATAATTTTAGATATATATATAGTACGGGCATTGGCAAGGAACGGGCACCCACGTACGGGCAATGCCCTAGTTTATATAATTCACACAGTGCAATACGTGCAGGCCGCTCCACGGAGCGACCTTGCGGGCTTATCAATGAGGCGAGGCGTGACACACGTGTCTCAGCATACCTCAGATCAAGTTTGAAAACCAGCATCAACCGTGCATAAATTTGCATATTAGATCATTTTTGACAAAGTTATGGCACTTTGAACTTTGGTAGGGGACATGTATTGCAGCACAATACTCAGAATGCTTGTTTATTGTATGTTTTATGGGTCTGTGCTTGTTCTCGTATGTAATGTGTCAGCTCTTACACAAGCCTTGACTCTGTATCCCCCCCAAAAAAAAAGAACCCAGACTAGACAGCTCAAAGGTAAGTGCACCTTCCTGCCATCACGTTGGAGAATACATAAATAGTAGCTGAAGTACCTGGCATTGCCCGAGGAAATTAAATTTGGAGATTGCAGGAAATTAAGTTAAAAGGAAATTAAATTAAAATTGGAGGCTGCTTGTCTTGCACATTGATGAATTTAAATATTTATTGCATGACAAATTGGGGAATGTTGGCCTTATGGTTTTGTATGAATTATCAATCTTGGGCATTACAAAATGCGATTGGACTTGTATCGAAATGTTTCACCATCTAAGGGTGCCCTAAATGCTGACCAGGAGGCTGCTTGACCTGCACATTGATCCTCAACCCGAGCCTGTGTCTGCTCTGTAGTCTCAGCTGACCTGGAGGCTGCTTGTCTTGCACATTGATCCTCAACCCGAGCCTGTGTCTGCTCTGTAGTCTCAGCTGACCTGGAGGCTGCTTGTCTTGCACATTGATCCTCAGCGCAAGCCTGTGTCTGCTCTGTAGTCTCAGCTGTCCTGGAGGCTGCTTGTCTTGCACATTGATCCTCAGCGCAAGCCTGTGTCTGCTCTGTAGTCTCAGCTGTCCTGGAGGCTGCTTGTCTTGCACATTGATCCTCAACCCGAGCCTGTGTCTGCTCTGCAGTCTCAGATGACCTGGAGGCTGCTTGTCTTGCACATTGATCCTCAGCGCAAGCCTGTGTCGCCTCTGTAGTCTCAGCTGGCCTGGAGGGTGCTTGCATTGCATATTTATCCTCAATTCGAGCCTGTGTCTGCTCTGCAGTCTCAGCTTACCTGGAGGTTTCTTGTCTTGCACGTTGATCCTCAACTCGAGCCTGTGTCTGTTCTGTAGTCTCAGCTGACCTGGAGGCTCAGCAAGGGGATCAGTTTTTGCATCTTTTTATGTAATGTGGTGATGTTGGTGGACTCTCAAGCAGATGGAAGATGAGTAGGGTAATAATGTTGATCCTAGACCACTATATACTCCCATTGACTTACATGTTAAATTCATCCTATCCCTCATTTCGGTTAAACACCCCAATCCCTCCCCCTAATTTCCCATTGACTTACATGTTAAATTTTCTCTCAATTCACCTGCCGGGCACCCAAGCAAAGCGGCCGCTAACTCTTCCTCCCATTGGTTTACATGTTAAATGTTGGTCCTAGGTGGTTTAGGATCAACATTGATTTCGCTCGGAGGTTTTTATTTTTTTCCTTTAATTAATCTCCTTTTCATATTCTAATTTTTGATAGATTCTGAGCCGATTAAGTGATCATGACCACTATTTCCTCCTACCCTAATCATTACGATCCTTCCAACCTTGTAGACCTATAATCCTTCTGTATGAACCTATGATCCTTTAAACCTATAATCCTTCTGTGTGAACCTATAATCCTTCTGTATGAATCTATGACCCTTCTACCCTTATATACCCATAATCCTTCTAACCTTATAAACCTATGATCCTTCTACCCCTATTCATTAATCCACTTAAACAATGATCCTTTAAACCCATGATCCTTCTGTATAAACCTACGATCCTTCTGGCCTTATATTTGCATATTATGATCCTTCTAGCTATAGTACCTATTCTCAAACACTATACCACTTACAATTGAATTTTTAAACTGAGACACTAGTAAATTGGAAGAACCAACTTAAAAGTGAATAGTAAATTGGAAGAACCAACTTAAAAGTGAATAGTAAATTGGAAGAACCAACTTAAAAGAGGCACTTAGTATTAAATAGGAAGAATTGTAAATTTTTCGAACTGATAGAGACCATCGAACCTACTTACAATTGAATTTTTAAACTGAGACACTAGTATTAGTAAGTGTATTGAAGAACCCACTTATAATTGAATTTTTTAACTGAGACACTAGTATTAGTAAGTGTATTGAAGAACCCACTTATAATTGAATTTTTGAGCCCAGATCAAGAGACTAGTAAATTGGAAGAACCAACTTAAAAGTGAATAGTAAATTGGAAGAACCAACTTAAAAGTGAATAGTGAATAGTAAATTGGAAGAACCAACTTAAAAGAGGCACCAGTATTAAATAGGAAGAATTGTAAATTTTTCGAACTGAGAATAGTGAATTTTTGAATATAAGACAAGAGACAACTAAATAGGAAAACTAATAAATTTTAGAGTGCATGTCTGTAAATAGGAAGGCACTTGTATTGAATTTTTAAACTGAGACACCGGTATTAGTAAGTGTATGGAAACCAGTAAATTTTTGGACCCAGATCAAGAGATGGAAATGGAGATGGAGAAAAGAGATGTTGTAATGTATAAAAGAGAGATGGAAATGGGAATCTATGATCCTTCTAGTCTTATAAATCTATGATTCTGTATGAAAATATGACCCTTCTGTATGAAACAATGATCCTTCTAACCTTATAAACCTTTTAACCTTTTAGTAGACCACTCACCTTCTATGATCCGACATCTAATATACTTTAACATTGCTTGTCTCCACCATTTTTAAATTAAAGCCTCCATTAGTTTGGTTGTTAGGGAAGAGGGGGTTAGCCCCTTAAAATCCCTAGCCCCTTTTTAACTTATCTCTTATACTTATATTATATATCTTATCACTAAAACACTTATATATATTATCACTTATACTTATACTTATATTATGACTTATATATATCTTATCACTTATACTTATATTATCTCATCACTTATACACTTATATCACTTATACTTATATATATATATATATATATCTTATCACATGTACTTATATTATATATCTTATCACTTATACTTATACTTATACTTATACTTATACTTATACTTATGTATATATCTTATGTATCTTATGTATGTATATACCCATAAGGGAGACTATCAATCCATTTTCTAAAATATACCTCTTATCATCAAAAGCTCCTAATGCTTTCTTATTTATCTCTTCTGAATATAATTGATGTTTATAACTTCTTATTCCATTAATCTTTCTAAACTCTTCATTCTTTGATGTTAAACAATTATAATAATTTTCAAAGTTTATTGTTTCTTTAATAACATTTTTCTTTATACCTTTTAACTTCTTAACAGTCTTTTCAACGTTATTCACAATGTATTTATAAGCATAAGCCTTTGACCTCAATCCCACAAATTCACTCATAATATTTCCTCCTAATTCGTCCTTAAACTTCCCAATCACCTTTTTATTTTTAGAAGAGTACAACTCACTCTTATCATTGTAATCACTAGTGTCAGATATCAATATCCTCTTTCATGTCTGAATAAACATCATCTGTTAAGATTTTTACAATAAAACTATCTGTATCCATACAAAGTAGATTAATATCATCTTTGTATCTTTTCTTCAAGTTATTATAAAGGTAATCATACATTAAAGACTTTGATAAATCAAGTATTGAGGTACCAATGTAAATAGGTTTATCCATAACAACATTTTCTCTCATCAAATGTATCGCACAAAAGTTTTCCGAAAAAACTTCTTCTCTCATAAAACTCGGTTTATTAATTAATTTTGATGCTTGTTCCCAAGATGTTGATAGTCTGATATTTTGTCTATTTCTAACATTCTCCATCGTTTTTCCAAATACGCTGTTGTTCATAAGCTTATAAAAGTTTTTCTCAAAATGATTCTTTGATTTAATCCTGCATTGTGTGTTAAAATCAATGTACTCTTTTAACCAATGACTCTGATTAAACATGAGAATCCTATGTATCTTTTCAACATGGAGACCCTCTGAAATACATTGTCTCAAATTCCTCTGATGGATCACATAATTTTTCTTATCATACAAGGTAGTAAGAAGTTTCTCTGTTGATTTACCCTTTATATTGAATGATCGTTGATAATCACTTAACCACTCCTTCTTTGGAATTTCCTTTTCACATGCGAATGGAAGATCTTTGTGTAGGTCATGGAGTTCCTCTGGATATTTTAAATCAACCTCAAAATAATAACCGACCTTTGAATCATCCAATTCAGCCTGTGAATATGTACATAGATCCTCAAAGACTTTGTTGAAATTCTTTTCTTTTACCCATTTCAATCCACCATATGGAAGAGCCTGAGACATTGCCCACCCATACAAGTTATTCACGTCATAGTACATCAAGTAGGAGCTCTCTATCGTTGAATCATAATTCAGAAGATATTTGTTATTTGCTTTAGCATACCTTTTACTACATATCTGTGAAATTCCACCTCTCTTTGCCTTTTCAATCATCAGAAGCATATCAACGTCAGTTATCAAATCCAACGCTTTGGTTGTCATTTTCAACATCGCGCTCCAAGCCAATCCAGGAGCAGTGTAATAGTGAGCAGGATCCAATCCATATCCAGGATGACAGATTATTCTGAAAGCCTCAAACACATCAGCTAGAAGAAGGACATCAGTTTTCAGATAGAGATCATGATACTCACCAAGATTCTTTATATTATATTTTTCCCAAACATTTTGAGCATGTTTATAATCATCACCTGAAATATTTGAATTATTTAGAATGTTATAGAAATTTTCTTTTGAAGGGAGTTGTGTTTCATTGAATCTCTCAAATGAGTCCATATAGTCATTGGGATAAATTCCCTTTTGTGTTAGTAAATCTATATCTTTAAAAGTGTTCTTTTAAACATGGAAACTCTTTTAGATTTTGAACCAAGTTAGCCAATGGACTTGCCATGAATTTAAATGTATCAAGAAATCTGATCTGCGTAATAGGAGATGTATGAATTGATTTCGAGAATGAAATGTATTTCTGATCTGTGTTAGGAATTGCCGAAATGTGTCCGGGCGTCTTTGAGAGTTCATTAATAAATAGATGTGTATCATAATTAGCGTTGTTATGAAGAAAGACAGGAATGAAAGAAGGGAGTTTATAATTAATGTTACAACTTTGATGAGCTGGACCTCTATATTTACCAGTGAGATGACAATGATCTCTAACCTTTAAACCTTCATCAATTTTCTTCTCACAAATATGACAGATGCTATTCGGATGCTCAAATTCAGTTTCTTCTTCTTTTGTTAGGGGGTTCATTGGTTTATTGGTTTCTCTCATTATCTTGGATAACCGAACACAGTCTTTTTCTAGTCGTTGGACAAACTCCTCTGGAGCATTTGGACCTCTATACTCCTCTAACTTGTTATATTGATCACCAACAGATGATTTTATATAATAACAAAAGCCACAAGGAATATGTTTTTGATATTTGTTTGTGTATGATTATTTTGGGTCTGGAGAAGTAGTATCAATTTTTTCTAGAATACTTTCAAAATCAGCATATATAACATATGGATGTTTCATAGTTTTCTTTTCATCTTTGAATGAGATCTTTGAGCCTTCTTTAGGCATATTGATTACCGTTGATTTATGTTCACTACAATACTCTAAGTGTTTATCTAATCTTTCTTGTGTATGGAAGAAGTTAAGACAACGCAAACAAACAAATATTTTATTTGTCCTTTCACATACTTGTGTACGAACCAATTTAGAAAGATCTTTGATGTATACATAATGCGAATTTCCCTCTAAATTAAAATATAGAAGATTAGCATGACAAGATTTATGATCATCAGTAAGTTTCAGAACCTGAATGTTGTTTGTTTCTGTTAGACCATAAACATTAACTGATAAATTATTCATCTTTTCAAATTTAGGAATATCATTAAAAGCCATTGGAAACTTTAGATCTTTCATATTTAATGTATTCTCATATTTTTTATAATTACTAACTCGTTCAACATGATCAGCAGCAGGATGTAAATGTGCCAAAATAGACCAGAGAAAACATTTATTATCTTTATTTTTGATATTGATAACTGCTTTTCTATTTTTGATAACAGGATAACATTCTTCCCAAACAAATCTTCCCAAAAATTTGATAACATTCTTCCCTATAATCTCTCTATAATCTCTCTTGATCTGTACTCAAAAATTTACTATTCTCAGTTCGAAAATTTACTATTCTCTTGATGTGTACTCAAAAATTTACTAGTCTCTTGATCTGTACCCAAAAATTTGCCATTCTTCCCTATAATCTCTCTATAATCTCTCTTGATCTGGACTCAAAAATTTACTAGTCTCTTGATCTGCACTCAAAAAGTGATCTATTCTCTTGAAATCAAAAATTTACTATTCTTCCTATTAAGTAGACTCTTGAATTCGAAAATTTGCCATTCTTCCCTATAATCTCTCTTGATTAGAACTTGGAAATTTACTATTCTCAGTTCGAAAATTTACTATTCTCTTGATCTGTACCCAAAAATTTGCCATTCTTCCCTATAATCTCTCTATAATCTCTCTTGATCTGTACTCAAAAATTTACTAGTCTCTTGATCTGCACTCAAAAAGTGATCTATTCTCTTGATCTGTACTCAAAAATGTACTGGTCTCTTGATCTGTACTCAAAAATTTACTAGTCTCTTGATCTGTACTCAAAAAGCGATCTATTCTCTTTTAAAGTTTCTCACTATATAAATAACATGAAATCTGGTAATTGTTCCGCCTGTTATAAACAGTACAATCGATATGATGTTCATGTCTGGACCATTAAACATGCTATTAATACATCTGATAAGAGTTAAAAAAAATGATAAGATGTGAACCTTGTAATAAGCTAATTAGAGTATTTATTAAAAGGAAACATAATCAAACAAAGCATCATTTAGATAATGTTCTTAACGGTTATAAAGAAGAAGAGATGGAACATTGTGATCTTTGTGATAAGGATATGAAGAAGACTAGTTATAGATATCACATCCTAACCAAGAATCATATGAATATGTTGTCCCAAATTTAATTGAGTTTCCTGACTCTTATTTTCAATTTTTCATGTTTTATTTTAAGTAAAAGATAACGAGTATATTGTGAAGTTTTTTTTACTATATAAATAGTATGGGTTCTACTTATTGTGAGAGTTGTGAGCAGAACTATAAACATATTAATAAACATTATAAAACACAAAAACATATACGCAAGACACTACCTCCGGCTCCGCCCAAAAGACAACATTGTACGGTCTGTAAAATATCAGTCCTCAAGAAGGGGTTTAAAGAACATCTTAAAGCAAACAAACACGCATCAAAAGTGTTTACTATCAGGAACATTGATGGAGCTTTCAAAAAACATATCAGAATACGCATATTTGACTTTCATCCTCCTGGCCCCCCCTCAATTGTTGAGGCTGTGCAAACCATAAAACACTCTGTCCGAGATCTTATTGAAAAGACTCTTATTGAGTTAAAACCAATCAAGTTTTATATGGGTATATTAATGAAAAACTCAAAAGTAGATCCAATTGAAGGCCCTATTTTCACTGAAGCTTACATGAGAACACCCAATCACTTTATATCTTCATATCAAGATTTTAAAACAACAGGAGTCTATGACCAACTAATCAAACAAGAACAAAAACTTGAGCATACAATTACTGGAAGTGGTTGGAATATAGATGAGATAGTATATATTGACATTCATATTCTTAAATCAGATCCTCTAAAAGCTTCTTCTTACATTGAGCATTGGCGGAGCCATAAGTCAACGTCATCTTCAATATCCCCAATAAAACCTTCGTACATTACATGATCTTCAATATCCTCAATAAAGCCTTCTTACATCACATGATCTTCAATATCCTCAATGAAGCTTGAACAGGGGTAGAAGGATCATTGTTTGAGTGGGTCTAGGATGATCTGCCAGATGATATGTAGAAGAAGGATGCTCTTTTAAGTAGGTTTGATGGTCTCTACCAGTTTGAAAATTTACTAGTCTCTTGATCTGTACTCAAAAATTTACTAGTCTCTTGAAAGTAGGCTCGAAAATTTACTAGTCTCTTGGCCTATATTCAAAAAGTCACTATTCTCAGTTCGAAAATTTACTATTCACAGTTCGAAAATTTACTAGTCTCTTGAAATCAAAAATTTACTATTCTCTTTTAAGTAGGTTTGAAAATTTACTAGTCTCTTGACCTATATTCAAAAATTCACTATTCTCAGTTCGAAAATTTACTATTCTCTTGATCTGTACTCAAAAATGTACTAGTCTCTTGATCTGTACTCAAAAATGTACTAGTCTCTTGATCTGCACTCAAAAAGTGATCTATTCTCTTGAAATCAAAAATTTACTATTCTTCCTATTAAGTAGACTCTTGGATTCGAAAATTTGCCATTCTTCCCTATAATCTCTCTATAATCTCTCTTGATGTGTACTCAAAAATTTACTAGTCTCTTGATCTGTACCCAAAAATTTGCCATTCTTCCCTATAATCTCCCTATAATCTCTCTTGATCTGTACTCAAAAATTTACTAGTCTCTTGATCTGCACTCAAAAAGTGATCTATTCTCTTGAAATCAAAAATTTACGATTCTTCCTATTAAGTAGACTCTTGAATTCGAAAATTTGCCATTCTTCCTTGTAATCTCTCTTGATTAGAACTTGGAAATTTACTATTCTCAGTTCGAAACTTTACTATTCTCTTGATCTGTACCCAAAAATTTGCCATTCTTCCCTATAATCTCTCTATAATCTCTCTTGATCTGTACTCAAAAATTTACTAGTCTCTTGATCTGCACTCAAAAAGTGATCTATTCTCTTGATCTGTACTCAAAAATGTACTGGTCTCTTGATCTGTACTCAAAAATTTACTAGTCTCTTGATCTGTACTCAAAAATATACTAGTCTCTTGATCTGTACTCAAAAAGCGATCTATTCTCTTTTAAAGTTTCTCACTATATAAATAACATGAAATCTGGTTATTGTTCCGCCTGTGATAAACAGTACAATCGATATGATGTTCATGTCTGGACCATTAAACATGCTATTAATACATCTGATAAGAGTAAAAAAAAAAGATAAGATGTGAACCTTGTAATAAGCTAATTAGAGTATTTATTAAAAGGAAACATAATCAAACAAAGCATCATTTAGATAATGTTCTTAACGGTTATAAAGAAGAAGAGATGGAACATTGTGATCTTTGTGATAAGGATATGAAGAAGACTAGTTATAGATATCACATCCTAACCAAGAATCATATGAATATGTTGTCCCAAATTTAATTGAGTTTCATGACTCTTATTTTCAATTTTTCATGTTTTATTTTAAGTAAAAGATAACTAGTATGAAGTGAAGTTTTTTTTACTATATAAATAGTATGGGTTCTACTTATTGTGAGAGTTGTGAGCAGAACTATAAACATATTAATAAACATTATAAAACACAAAAACATATACGCAAGACACTACCTCCGGCTCCGCCCAAAAGACAACATTGTACGGTCTGTAAAATATCAGTCCTCAAGAAGGGGTTTAAAGAACATCTTAAAACAAACAAACACACATCAAAAGTGTTTACTATCAGGAACATTGATGGAGCTTTCAAAAAACATATCAGAATACGCATATTTGACTTTCATCCTCCTGGCCCCCCCTCAATTGTTGAGGCTGTGCAAACCATAAAACACTCTGTCCGAGATCTTATTGAAAAGACTCTTATTGAGTTAAAACCAATCAAGTTTTATATGGGTATAACCACCTTTAGAGGCCATTTTTCCCCGCAAGCGGGGGTTGGCCATTTTCGGGAACCGTGGTTGTTGTTCATTTTCGGTCCCCTTTTTGAAGCAATGTTTTACGGCCGGATGCCCTTCCTGACGCCAACCCTTTTTGCCGCCTTTAACGACAAACAGGGAATTACCAGTGAACTGGTCCTCAATTAGCCGACCTCGGAAGGATGACAGGCTGAGTCAACCCCCCTGGCGTTAATTCAGCGATCGACCGGGATTCGAACCCAGGATCCTAGGATCCTAAGCTGACACCCTAGCCGCTAGCCCAACACCAGGGTTTTTTTTTATTTTAAGTGGTTTTAAGTGGTTTAAGTGGTTTTATATGGGTATATCAATGAAAAACTCAAAAGTAGATCCAATCGAAGGCCCTATTTTCACTGAAGCTTACATGAGAACACCCAATCACTTTATATCTTCATATCAAGATTTTAAAACAACAGGAGTCCATGACCAACTAATCAAACAAGAACAAAAACTTGAGCATACAATTACTGGAAGTGGTTGGAATATAGATGAGATAGTATATATTGACATTCATATTCTTAAATCAGATCCTCTAAAAGCTTCTTCTTACATTGATTTACCTCCTGTTATCAAAAATAGAAAAGCAGTTATCAATATCAAAAATAAAGATAATAAATGTTTTCTCTGGTCTATTTTGGCACATTTACATCCTGCTGCTGATCATGTTGAACGAGTTAGTAATTATAAAAAATATGAGAATACATTAAATATGAAAGATCTAAAGTTTCCAATGGCTTTTAATGATATTCCTAAATTTGAAAAGATGAATAATTTATCAGTTAATGTTTATGGTCTAACAGAAACAAACAACATTCAGGTTCTGAAACTTACTGATGATCATAAATCTTGTCATGTAATCTTCTATATTTTAATTTAGAGGGAAATTCGCATTATGTATACATCAAAGATCTTTCTAAATTGGTTCGTACACAAGTATGTGAAAGGACAAATAAAATATTTGTTTGTTTGCGTTGTCTTAACTTCTTCCATACACAAGAAAGATTAGATAAACACTTAGAGTATTGTAGTGAACATAAATCAACGGTAATCAATATGCCTAAAGAAGGCTCAAAGATCTCATTCAAAGATGAAAAGAAAACTATGAAACATCCATATGTTATATATGCTGATTTTGAAAGTATTCTAGAAAAAATTGATACTACTTCTCCAGACCCAAAAGAATCATACACAAACAAATATCAAAAACATATTCCTTGTGGCTTTTGTTATTATATAAAATCAGCTGTTGGTGATCAATATAACAAGGTAGAGGAGTATAGAGGTCCAAATGCTCCAGAGGAGTTTGTCCAACGACTAGAAAAAGACTGTGTTCGGTTATCCAAGATAATGAGAGAAACCAATAAACCAATGAACCCCCTAACAAAAGAAGAAGAAACTGAATTTGAGCATCCGAATAGCATCTGTCATATTTGTGAGAAGAAAATTGATGAAGGTTTAAAGGTTAGAGATCATTGTCATCTCACTGGTAAATATAGAGGTCCAGCTCATCAAAGTTGTAATATTAATTATAAACTCCCTTCTTTCATTCCTGTCTTTCTTCATAACAACGCTAATTATGATACACATCTATTTATTAATGAACTCTCAAAGACGCCCGGACACATTTCGGCAATTCCTAACACAGATCAGAAATACATTTCATTCTCGAAATCAATTCATACATCTCCTATTACGCAGATCAGATTTCTTGATACATTTAAATTCATGGCAAGTCCATTGGCTAACTTGGTTCAAAATCTAAAAGAGTTTCCATGTTTAAAAGAACACTTTTAAAGATAAAGATTTACTAACACAAAAGGGAATTTATCCCTATGACTATATGGACTCATTTGAGAGATTCAATGAAACACAACTCCCTTCAAAAGAAAATTTCTATAACATTCTAAATAATTCAAATATTTCAGGTGATGATTATAAACATGCTCAAAATGTTTGGGAAAAATATAATATAAAGAATCTTGGTGAGTATCATGATCTCTATCTGAAAACTGATGTCCTTCTTCTAGCTGATGTGTTTGAGGCTTTCAGAATAATCTGTCATTCTGGATATGGATTGGATCCTGCTCACTATTACACTGCTCCTGGATTGGCTTGGAGCGCGATGTTGAAAATGACAACCAAAGCGTTGGATTTGATAACTGACGTTGATATGCTTCTGATGATTGAAAAGGCAAAGAGAGGTGGAATTTCACAGATATGTAGTAAAAGGTATGCTAAAGCAAATAACAAATATCTTCCGAATTATGATTCAACAATAGAGAGCTCCTACTTGATGTACTATGACGTGAATAACTTGTATGGGTGGGCAATGTCTCAGGCTCTTCCATATGGTGGATTGAAATGGGTAAAAGAAAAGAATTTCAACAAAGTCTTTGAGGATCTATGTACATATTCACAGGCTGAATTGGATGATTCAAAGGTCGGTTATTATTTTGAGGTTGATTTGAAATATCCAGAGGAACTCCATGACCTACACAAAGATCTTCCATTCGCATGTGAAAAGGAAATTCCAAAGAAGGAGTGGTTAAGTGATTATCAACGATCATTCAATATAAAGGGTAACCCTGGTGTTGGGCTAGCGGCTAGGGTGCCGGCTTAGGATCCTAGGATCCTGGGTTCGAATCCCGGTCGATCGCTGAATTAACGCCAGGGGGGTTGACTCAGCCTGTCATCCTTCCGAGGTCGGCTAATTGAGTACCAGTTCACTGGTAATTCCCTGTTTGTCATAAAAAGGCGACAAAAAGGGTTGGCGGCAGGAAGGGCATCCGGCCGTAAAACATTGCTTCAAAAATGGGACCAAAAAACAACAACAACCACGGTCCCCGAAAAAGGCCAACCCCCGCTTGTGGGGAAAAATGGCCTCTAAAGGTGGTTTTTTTTTTTTTTTTTTTTTTAATTCAATATAAAGGGTAAATCAACAGAGAAACTTCTTACTACCTTGTATGATAAGAAAAATTATGTGATCCATCAGAGGAATTTGAGAAAATGTATTTCAGAGGGTCTCCATGTTGAAAAGATACATAGGATTCTCAAGTTTAATCAGAGTCATTGGTTAAAAGAGTACATTGATTTTAACACACAATGCAGGATTAAATCAAAGAATCATTTTGAGAAAAACTTTTATAAGCTTATGAACAACAGCGTATTTGGAAAAACGATGGAAAATGTTAGAAATAGACAAAATATCAGACTATCAACATCTTGGGAACAAGCATCAAAATTAATTAATAAACCGAGTTTTATGAGAGAAGAAGTTTTTTCGGAAAACTTTTGTGCGATACATTTGATGAGAGAAAATGTTGTTATGGATAAACCTATTTACATTGGTACCTCAATACTTGATTTATCAAAGTCCTTAATGTATGATTACCTTTATAATAACTTGAAGAAAAGATACGAAGATGATATTAATCTACTTTATATGGATACAGATAGTTTTATTGTAAAAATCTTAACAGATGATGTTTATTCAGACACGAAAGAGGATATTGATACCTATGACACTAGTGATTACAATGATAAGAGTGAGTTGTACTCTTCTAAAAATAAAAAGGTGATTGGGAAGTTTAAGGACGAATTAGGAGGAAATGTTATGAGTGAATTTGTGGGATTGAGGTCAAAGGCTTATGCTTATAAATACATTGTGAATAACGTTGAAAAGACTGTTAAGAAGTTAAAAGGTGTAGAGAAAAATGTTATTAAAGAAACAATAAACTTTGAAAATTATTATAATTGTTTAACATCAAAGAATGAAGAGTTTAGAAAGATTAATGGAATAAGAAGTTATAAACATCAATTATATTCAGAAGAGATAAATAAGAAAGCATTAGGAGCTTTTGATGATAAGAGGTATATTTTAGGAAATGGAATTGATAGTCTCCCTTATGGGTATATACATACATAAGATACATAAGATATATACATAAGTATAAGTATAAGTATAAGTATGAGTATAAGTATAAGTGATAAGATATATAAAAAAGTACATGTGATAAGATATATATATATATATATAAGTATAAGTGATATAAGTGTATAAGTGATGAGATAATAAAAGTATAAGTGACAAGATATATATAAGTCATAATATAAGTATAAGTATAAGTGATAATATATATAAGTGTATAAGTGATAAGATATATAATATAAGTATAAGAGATAAGTTAAAAAGGGGCTGGGGATTTTAAGGGGCTAACCCCCTCTTCCCTAACAACCAAACTAATGGAGGCTTTAATTTAAAAATGGTGGAGACAAGCAATGTTAAAGTATATTAGATGTCGGATCATAGAAGGTGAGTCGTCTACTAAAAGGTTAAAAGGTTTATAAGGTTAGAAGGATCATTGTTTCATACAGAAGGATCATATTTTCATACAGAATCATAGATTTATAAGACTAGAATGATCATAGATTCCCATTTCCATCTCTCTTTTATACATTACAACATCTCTTTTCTCCATCTCCATTTCCATCTCTTGATCTGGGTCCAAAAATTTACTGGTTTCCATACACTTACTAATACCGGTGTCTCAGTTTAAAAATTCAATACAAGTGCCTTCCTATTTACAGACATGCACTCTAAAATTTATTAGTTTTCCTATTTAGTTGTCTCTTGTCTTATATTCAAAAATTCACTATTCTCAGTTCGAAAAATTTACAATTCTTCCTATTTAATACTGGTGCCTCTTTTAAGTTGGTTCTTCCAATTTACTATTCACTTTTAAGTTGGTTCTTCCAATTTACTATTCACTTTTAAGTTGGTTCTTCCAATTTACTATTCACTTTTAAGTTGGTTCTTCCAATTTACTAGTCTCTTGATCTGGGCTCAAAAATTCAATTATAAGCAGGTTCTTCAATACACTTACTAATACTAGTGTCTCAGTTAAAAAATTCAATTATAAGTGGGTTCTTCAATACACTTACTAATACTAGTGTCTCAGTTTAAAAATTCAATTGTAAGTAGGTTCGATGGTCTCTATCAGTTCGAAAAATTTACAATTCTTCCTATTTAATACTAGTGCCTCTTTTAAGTTGGTTCTTCCAATTTACTATTCACTTTTAAGTTGGTTCTTCCAATTTACAATTAACTTTTAAGTTGATTCTTCCAATTTACTAGTGTCTCAGTTTAAAAATTCAATTGTAATTGGTATGGTGTTTGAGAATAGGTACTATAGCTAGAAGGATCATAATATGCAAATATAAGGCCAGAAGGATCGTAGGTTTATACAGAAGGATCATGGGTTTAAAGCAGGGGCGGGCAACCTTTTCAGAGTGAGGGCCAGATGAGACTTTTGGAAGGAGATCGCGGGCCGGAGTGAAAAACGAAATCTCAGAATTACTATATTTTGTTTACATGAATAGATTGTACAAAAATTGCATTGAACACTCTACAAATCAATGAGACTGCTGGTGCTGTTTGCCATGAAGAAGTATTTCCATGTCTGGCTCGATGGTTGAGGTAGACAACAGAAGAATGTCATTGAGGTGGCGGTCCGAGAGTTGGGAGCGAAGGTGAGACTTCGTGTACTTCATTTTCGAGAAGAGCTGTTCACAGCAGTAGGTGCTGCCGAACATGGCCACAATGCGTTGGACATGGGCAATGTATTTTTGAAAATTGTTAGAAGGGAGAACGGTGTCGCGGAAGAAGGACAATGGAGAAGAGGTGCGGAACTTCGCCTTCATTTCATCGTTGCACTGCAGCTCCACCAACTCCATCTGTAAGGAGGCAGGGGCGTCTTCCACGGGGAAGTCAAAGGGAGCAGTGAAAAGCTTGAAGTCCGCAGCCAGCACCCTGACTCCTGCAAAACGGGAAGCAAATTCCTCACGTAGAGAGTTGACGACACTAACGCAAGTGCCCAGGTCCACATCATCAGGGGCACATGCAGCAAGGCGAGGAAAATGCACAAACTGACCAGAAGCCAATTGAGCCTCCCACAAGCGCAGTTTAACCTCGAAGGCAGTGATGTGCGCGTACATGTCTGTCACGAGAATGTCTTTGCCTTGCAGCTTTATGTTGAGGGTGTTCAGGTGCGCCGTGATGTCCGTGAGCAGGGCCAGGCGAGCTAGCCACCGCGGATCAGAGAATTGATCAGCGTGGGGAAGGTTCTTCTGACGTAGAAAGGTGGCAATCTCCTGCTGTAGGTCGCACACCCGAGACAGCATGGCCCCACGACTCAGCCAGCGTACCTCACAGAAGTAGAGCAGGTCGTTGTAGTGCACGTTCACCTCGTCCATCAGTGCCTGGAACTGACGATGGTTAAGGCTGCGGGAGAGGATGGAGTTGACGACCTTCACCACGACAGACATGACACCAACGAGGTTGGCAGACTTAGCGCACAGGGACTCTTGGTGGATGATGCAGTGCATCTTGTTAATGGGCTGAGTGTATCCGGCGGCTGCACAGTGACGCACTAGCAGCGAAGCGGCGCCCTTCTTCTCACCAACCATCGCCGGGGCACCGTCGGTCGTCACACACACAAGACGGGAGAGGTCCAGGGAGTGCTGATCAACACACAGAAGCACGGCGTCGCAGATGTCTTTCCCAGTGGTGGTGTCGTGCAGCGGGACAAGCTGGAGGAATTCCTCACACACTTGAAAGTCAGCGGTGACGCCACGGATGAAAACGGACAGCTGGGCCGTGTCCTTTGTGTCGGTGCTCTCATCCAGAGCGAGGGAAAAGGCGACGAAATTTGAGCTGCGTGTTTTGAGTGAGTCGTGCACGTTTTCCGACATATCCTCGATGCGGCGACGAACGGTGCGGGACGAAAGGCTCACGTTCTCAAAGGCGGAACGCTGCTCTGGACAGACGGAGTCCACTACAGCGAGGAGGCATTCCTTGATGAAGTCCCCATCCGCGAATGGCTTCATTCGGCGAGCATGGATGCGGGAGACTTCATAACTGGCGCACGTCACCTTTTCGGCCTCAGTATTCTGCTTGCGGAAGAGTGAAGTTTGTTTCTCCAAGTTGCCTGATAGTCTAACCATGGCGTCCTTCCTTTCGGTGGCAGACACCGACGCGAAGTTTGACGAGCGGTGCTCTGTCTCCCAGTGGCGGCGCACGTTGTACTCTTTTAGGACAGCCAAAGTCTTCAAGCATATGAGGCACTGGGCCTGTCCAAAGCGCTCGATGAAGAAGTACTTCTCCCACTCAGGGTTGAAGATCCGACGCTCGAGGTCCACTTTCCTCTTCTTAACACGCTGGGTCGCAGACATGATGAGCTGAAAAGGAAGAAAATTAGGTATATCAGCAATGAATAAATGATGTAACAGCAAGCAATCTGGGGCACAAAAAATCTCGGAAGACGAATTGTACAGATGAATGTATTTATTTTGCGCGCACGTGGCCAACGCTGAATATGACACAGTTTCACCGTAAAACTGAAATACAGGAAATGAATCAGTCTGCATACTTTTTTTTTTAAAGAGTTCGTTTTCCTTTTAAACAAAAGTTCGTCAATTTCGTTTTCCTTTTAAACAAAAGTTCGTCAATTTCTTTTTTCTTTTACAAACAGAAAGTTCGTTATATATTTTTTTTCTTTACAAATAGAAAGTTCGTTATATTTTTATTTTTACAAATAAAAAGGGAGAATAAAATTATTTAAACGCAGCAAATGAAAGATAATAACATGTTCTAACAAACAAAACAAAGCAAATTGAAAGAAAGTGAAAATTGAAATAGGTTTAGAGAACTCTGCGTCGCTTACCTCTTTGTTGCAAGTTATTTGTCCCAGACACCAACGTTTGTCGCAAGCTGACTGAATCGGAAGGACGTCCGTATCACATGCCGGCTGATTTGAAAAGACCGCCTATCAGCAAGCAGGCGGTGTCTAGGCAAGACAGTTCCCCGTGCGCATGTCTTCCGGAAGAGGACGGTGCTGAAGACAAAATGTCCCTTTCTTGAATTCAGACCGGCTAAATATAAACTCTTACATTTACAAATGATATGAGTTTTACTGGGAGGTCCGCGGGCCGGATTGCAATAATAAAGCCTAGCAGGGTGGCGGGCCGGACGCTAAGCCTTCGCGGGCCGGATGTGGCCCGCGGGCCGGGGGTTGCCCGCCCCTGGTTTAAAGGATCATTGTTTAAGTGGATTAATGAATAGGGGTAGAAGGATCATAGGTTTATAAGGTTAGAAGGATTATGGGTATATAAGGGTAGAAGGGTCATAGATTCATACAGAAGGATTATAGGTTCACACAGAAGGATTATAGGTTTAAAGGATCATAGGTTCATACAGAAGGATTATAGGTCTACAAGGTTGGAAGGATCGTAATGATTAGGGTAGGAGGAAATAGTGGTCATGATCACTTAATCGGCTCAGAATCTATCAAAAATTAGAATATGAAAAGGAGATTAATTAAAGAAAAAAAAAACAAACCTCCGAGCGAAATCAATGTTGATCCTAAACCACCTAGGACCAACATTTAACATGTAAACCAATGGGAGGAAGAGTTAGCGGCCGCTTTGCTTGGGTGCCCGGCGGGTGAATTGAGAGAAAATTGAACATGTAAGTCAATGGGAAATTAGGGGGAGGGATTGGGGTGTTTAACCTAAATGAGGGATAGGATGAATTTAACATGTAAGTCAATGGGAGTATATAGTGGTCTAGGATCAACATTATTACCCTACTAAGATGATCTAGAGCAAATGGTCGGGTGAAAAGGACAGAGAGAGGAAGTGCAAGACCAGCAGAGCAGTTTTTTAGGACACAGTTGCTGATGCCGTCCAGTCCAGCAACACAGAGTCAAGTGTTGAAAGAACCTTCTCCACCTTCGATGGTGCAAAAGACAGAGTCTAGGAGCAGTTGGGCACAATGGGGAAAGGTGGGTAGTGAGGGAGTGGGGACACAAGATTTGAAAGCAAACACAGTATTGAGGCATTTGACCTTCTCACTCGTGGAGTCGGCTGTGGTGCCATGATGAAAGGGGAGCATACTCCAGAGACGGACTTAACAAGGCACCACTAGTTTTTAGAGGAGGGAGACACGTTTGAATGTTCATTCACGAGGTTGGACAGATGTTGTTTTCTGGCTCTCCTGAGACTGGGCACAACTTGTTGTGGACTTTTTGGAATGCAACGAGATTGCCTTCTCTTGGATTTGCCTTCTAGGAAGAGAATGCAGGTTGTTTCAAAGCAACTGCCTCACAACAGGAATCAGTGCACTACTATGGGTGGGAAGAAGGATAGGATAATTGGAGACGAGATGGGATGAATCTGTGCATGAGAGAGAGCAGGTTTCTGTGGAAGAATTCTCAGGCTGAGTTAATATCAGGGGCAGTAGATATGGGAGACCAGTCCTGAAGTGATCGATTGTTGCATGAGTGAAATGCTGCTCGCCAATGTTGAGCCAGTTCTCTGAGAACATAATGCGAGGCCTTTGATGTTTCGAACCCTACAGCTGCAGTGACAAGTGTGGAAAGTGGTTTTGCAACACCAACACATGTGTGAAAAGTGGATTTCAACACTAACAGGAGTGCGGAAAGTGGTTTTGCAACAATTACACAAGTGTGCAAAGTGGTTTTGCCACACTAACAGAAGTGCGAAACGTGGTTTTGCATTACCAGCACAAGTGTGGAAAGTGGTTTTGCAACACCAACACAAGTGTGGAAAGTGGTTTTGCAACACTAACACAAGTGGAGAAAGTGGATTTCAACACAAACAGGAGAGCGGAAAGTGGTTTTGCAACAATTACGCAAGTGCGCAAAGTGGTTTGCATCACGAGCCCAAGTGTGGAAAGTTGTTTTCCAACTCTAACAGAATTGTGAAAAGTGGATTTTAACACTAACAGGAGCACGGAAAGTGGTTTTGCAACACCAACAGAAGTGTGGGAAGTGGTTTTGCAACACTAACAGATGTGCGAAACGTGGTTTTGCATTACCAGCACAAGTGTGGAAAGTGGTTTTGCAACACCAACACAAGTGTGGAAAGTGGTTTTGCAACACTAACACAAGTGGGGAAAGTGGATTTCAACACACACAGGAGCGTGGAAAGTGGTTTTGCAACAATTACACAAGTGCACAAAGTTGATTTGCATCACTAGCACAAGTGTGGAAAGTGGTTTTGCAACACAAACACAAGTGTGGAAAGTGGTTTTTCACACTGACAGGAGCACGAAAAGTGGTTTGGCAACAATTACACAAGTGAGCAAAGTGGTTTTGCATCACCAGCACAAGTGTGGAAAGTGATTTTGCAAGACGAACAGAAGTGCGAAACGTGGTTTTGCATTACGAGCACAAATGTGGAAAGTGGTTGTGCAACACCAACACGTGTGGAAAGTGGTTTTGCAACACCAACACAAGTGTGGAAAGTGGTTTTCAACTCCAGCACAAGTGCGGAAAGTGGTTTGGCAACACCAATGCAATGCGTAAAGTGGTCTGCAACACTCGCACAAGCGTGAAAAGTAGTTCTGCAACACTAGCACAAGCGTGAAAAGTGGTTTTCAACACCAGCACAAGTACGAAAAGTAGTTTTGCAACACCAACACAAGTGCGAAACGTGGTTTTGCATTACTAGCACAAGTGTGGAAAGTGGTTTTGCAACACTAACACAAGTGTGAAAAGTGGATTTCAACACGAACAGGAGCGAGTAAAGTGATTTTGCAACAATTGCACATGGGCACAAAGTGGTTATGCATCACTAGCACAAGTGGGGAAAGTGGATTTCAACACCAACAGGAGTGTGGAAAGTGGTTTTGCAACACCAACACAAGTGTGGAAAGTGGTTTTGCAACACTAACACAAGTGGGGAAAGTGGATTTCAACACTAACAGGAGAGCGGAAAGTGGTTTTGCAACAAATACCCAAGTGCGCAAAGTGGTTTGCAGCACTAGCACAAGTGGGGAAAGTGGATTTCAACACCAACAGGAGTGTGGAAAGTGGTTTTGCAACACCAACACAAGTGTAGAAAGTTGTCTTCCAACTCTAACAGAATTGTGAAAAGTGGATTTTAACACTAACAGGAGTGTGGAAAGTGGTTTTGCAACAATTACACAAGTGCACAAAGTTGATTTGCAGCACTAGCACAAGTGTGGAAAGTGGTTTTGCAACACAAACGCAAGTGTGGAAAGTGGTTTTTAACACTGACAGGAGCGCGAAAAGTGGTTTGGCAACAATGACACAAGTGAGCAAAGTGGTTTTGCATCACCACACTTTTGCACTTGTATTAGTGTGGAAAAAACACTTTTTGCACTTGTGATAGTGTTGAAAAACCACTTTTCGCACTTGTGTTAGTGTTGAAAAACCACTTTTCGCACTTGTGTTGGTGCAGGAAACCACTTTTGCACTTGTGATAGTGTTGAAAAACCACTTTTCGCACTTGTGTTAGTGTTGAAAATCCACTTTTCGCACTTGTGTTTGTGCAGGAAACCACCTTTGCACTTGTATTAGTGTGGAAAAAACACTTTTTGCACTTGTGATAGTGTTGAAAAACCACTTTTTGCACTTGTGTTAGTGTTGAAAAACCACTTTTCGCACTTGTGTTTGTGCAGGAAACCACCTTTGCACTTGTATTAGTGTGGAAAAAACACTTTTTGCACTTGTGATAGTGTTGAAAAACCACTTTTCGCACTTGTGTTAGTGTTGAAAAACCACTTTTCGCACCTGTGTTGGTGCAGGAAACCACTTTTGCACTTGTATTAGTGTGGAAAAACCACTTTTCGCACTTGTATTAGTGTGGAAAAAACACTTTTTGCACTTGTGATAGTGTTGAAAAACCACTTTTCGCACTTGTGTTAGTGTTGAAAAACCACTTTTCGCACCTGTGTTGGTGCAGGAAACCACTTTTGCACTTGTATTAGTGTGGGAAATCCACTTTTCGCACTTGTGTTAGTGTTGAAAAACCAATTTTCGCACTTGTGTTAGTGTTGAAAATCCACTTTTCCCACTTGGGTTGGTGCAGGAAACCACTTTTGCACTTGTATTAGTGTGGAAAAAACACTTTTTGCACTTGTGATAGTGTTGAAAAACCACTTTTCGCACCTGTGTTAGTGTTGAAAAACCACTTTTCGCACTGTGTTGGTGCAGGAAACCACTTTTGCACTTGTGTTAGTGTTGAAAACCCACTTTTCGCACTTGTGTTAGTGTTGAAAAACCACTTTTCGCACTTATGTTAGTGAAGGAAACCACTTTTCGCACTTGTGTTAGTGTTGAAAACCCACTTTTTGCACTTGTGTTAGTGTTGAAAATCCACTTTTCGCACTTGTGTTGGTGCAGGAAACCACTTTTGCACTTGTATTAGTGTGGAAAAAACACTTTTTGCACTTGTGATAGTGTTGAAAAACCACTTTTCGCACTTGTGTTAGTGTTGAAAAACCACTTTTCGCACTTGTGTTAGTGCAGGAAACCACTTTTGCACTTGTATTAGTGTGGAAAAAACACTTTTTGCACTTGTGATAGTGTTGAAAAACCACTTTTCGCACTTGTGTTAGTGTTGAAAAACCACTTTTCGCACTTGTGTTGGTGCAGGAAACCACTTTTGCACTTGTATTAGTGTGGAAAAACCACTTTTCGCACTTGTGTTAGTGTTGAAAACCCACTTTTCGCACTTGTGTTAGTGTTGAAAAACCACTTTTCGCACTTGTGTTAGTGAAGGAAACCACTTTTCGCACTTGTGTTAGTGTTGAAAACCCACTTTTCGCACTTGTGTTAGTGTTGGAAATCCACTTTTCGCACTTGTGTTGGTGCAGGAAACCACTTTTGCACTTGTATTAGTGTGGGAAAAACACTTTTTGCACTTGTGATAGTGTTGAAAAACCACTTTTCGCACTTGTGTTAGTGTTGAAAAGCCACTTTTCGCACTTGTGTTAGTGTTGAAAAACCACTTTTCGCACTTGTGTTTGTGCAAGAAACCACCTTTGCACTTGTATTAGTGTGGAAAAAACACTTTTTGCACTTGTGATAGTGTTGAAAAACCACTTTTCGCACTTGTGTTAGTGTTGAAAAACCACTTTTCGCACCTGTGTTGGTGCAGGAAACCACTTTTGCACTTGTATTAGTGTGGAAAAAACCACTTTTCGCACTTGTGTTAGTGTTGAAAAACCACTTTTCGCACTTGTGTTAGTGTTGAAAAACCACTTTTCGCACTTGTGTTGGTGCAGGAAACCACTTTTGCACTTGTATTAGTGTGGAAAAAACCCTTTTGCACTTGTGATAGTGTTGAAAAACCACTTTTTGCACTTGTGTTAGTGTTGAAAAACCACTTTTCGCACCTGTGTTGGTGCAGGAAACCACTTTTGCACTTGTATTAGTGTGGGAAAACCACTTTTCGCAGTTGTGTTAGTGTTGAAAAACCACTTTTCGCACTTGTGTTAGTGTTGAAAATCCACTTTTCCCACTTGGGTTGGTGCAGGAAACCACTTTTGCACTTGTATTAGTGTGGAAAAAACACTTTTTGCACTTGTGATAGTGTTGAAAAACCACTTTTCGCACTTGTGTTAGTGTTGAAAAACCACTTTTCGCACTTGTGTTGGTGCAGGAAACCACTTTTGCACTTGTATTAGTGTGGAAAAAACACTTTTTGCACTTGTGATAGTGTTGAAAAACCACTTTTCGCACTTGTGTTAGTGTTGAAAAACCACTTTTCGCACTTGTGTTGGTGCAGGAAACCACTTTTGCACTTGTATTAGTGTGGAAAACCCACTTTTCGCACTTGTGTTAGTGTTGAAAAACCACTTTTCGCACTTGTGTTAGTGAAGGAAACCACTTTTCGCACTTGTGTTAGTGTTGAAAACCCACTTTTCGCACTTGTGTTAGTGTTGAAAATCCACTTTTCGCACTTGTGTTGGTGCAGGAAACCACTTTTGCACTTGTATTAGTGTGGAAAAAACACTTTTTGCACTTGTGATAGTGTTGAAAAACCACTTTTCGCACTTGTGTTAGTGTTGAAAAACCACTTTTCGCACTTGTGTTAGTGCAGGAAACCACTTTTGCACTTGTATTAGTGTGGAAAAAACACTTTTTGCACTTGTGATAGTGTTGAAAAACCACTTTTCGCACTTGTGTTAGTGTTGAAAAACCACTTTTCGCACTTGTGTTGGTGCAGGAAACCACTTTTGCACTTGTATTAGTGTGGAAAAACCACTTTTCGCACTTGTGTTAGTGTTGAAAACCCACTTTTCGCACTTGTGTTAGTGTTGAAAAACCACTTTTCGCACTTGTGTTAGTGAAGGAAACCACTTTTCGCACTTGTGTTGGTGTTGAAAACCCACTTTTCGCACTTGTGTTAGTGTTGAAAATCCACTTTTCCACTTGTGTTGGTGCAGGAAACCACTTTTGCACTTGTATTAGTGTGGAAAAAACACTTTTTGCACTTGTGATAGTGTTGAAAAACCACTTTTCGCACTTGTGTTAGTGTTGAAAAACCACTTTTCGCACTTGTGTTGGTGCAGGAAACCACTTTTGCACTTGTGATAGTGTTGAAAAACCACTTTTCGCACTTGTGTTAGTGTTGAAAACCCACTTTTCGCACTTGTGTTAGTGTTGAAAAACCACTTTTCCCACTTGTGTTGGTGCAGGAAACCACTTTTGCACTTGTATTAGTGTGGAAAAAACACTTTTTGCACTTGTGATAGTGTTGAAAAACCACTTTTTGCACTTGTGTTAGTGTTGAAAAACCACTTTTTGCACTTGTGTTGGTGCAGGAAACCACCTTTGCACTTGTATTAGTGTGGAAAAAACACTTTTTGCACTTGTGATAGTGTTGAAAAACCACTTTTCGCACTTGTGTTAGTGTTGAAAAACCACTTTTCGCACTTGTGTTTGTGCAGGAAACCACTTTTGCACTTGTATTAGTGTGGAAAAACCACTTTTCGCAACTGTGTTAGTGTTGAAAAACCACTTTTTGCACTTGTGTTAGTGTTCAAAAACCACTTTTCGCACTTGTGTTAGTGAAGGAAACCACTTTTCGCACTTGTGTTAGTGTTGAAAACCCACTTTTCACACTTGTGTTAGTGTTGAAAATCCACTTTTCCCACTTGTGTTGGTACAGGAAACCACTTTTGCACTTGTATTACTGTGGAAAAATCACTTTTTGCACTTGTGATAGTGTTGAAAAACCACTTTTCGCACTTGTGTTAGTGTTGAAAACCACTTGTCGCACTTGTGTTAGTGCAGGAAACCACTTTTGAACTTGTATTAGTGTGGAAAAAACACTTTTTGCACATGTGATAGTGTTGAAAAACCACTTTTTGCACTTGTGTTAGTGTTGAAAAACCACTTTTCGCACTTGTGTTGGTGCAGGAAACCACTTTTGCACTTGTGATAGTGTTGAAAAACCACTTTTCGCACTTGTGTTAGTGTTGAAAAACCACTTTTCGCACTTGTGTTGGTGCAGGAAACCACTTTTGCACTTGTATTAGTGTGGAAAACCCACTTTTCGCACTTGTGTTAGTGTTGAAAAACCACTTTTCGCACTTGTGTTAGTGAAGGAAACCACTTTTCACACTTGTGTTAGTGTTGAAAACCCACTTTTCGCACTTGTGTTAGTGTTGAAAATCCACTTTTCGCACTTGTGTTGGTGCAGGAAACCACTTTTGCACTTGTATTAGTGTGGAAAAAACACTTTTTGCACTTGTGATAGTGTTGAAAAACCACTTTTCGCACTTGTGTTAGTGTTGAAAAACCACTTTTCGCACTTGTGTTAGTGCAGGAAACCACTTTTGCACTTGTATTAGTGTGGAAAAAACACTTTTTGCACTTGTGATAGTGTTGAAAAACCACTTTTCGCACTTGTGTTAGTGTTGAAAAACCACTTTTCGCACTTGTGTTGGTGCAGGAAACCACTTTTGCACTTGTATTAGTGTGGAAAAACCACTTTTCGCACTTGTGTTAGTGTTGAAAACCCACTTTTCGCACTTGTGTTAGTGTTGAAAAACCACTTTTCGCACTTGTGTTAGTGAAGGAAACCACTTTTAGCACTTGTGTTAGTGTTGAAAACCCACTTTTCGCACTTGTGTTAGTGTTGAAAATCCACTTTTCGCACTTGTGTTGGTGCAGGAAACCACTTTTGCACTTGTATTAGTGTGGAAAAAACACTTTTTGCACTTGTGATAGTGTTGAAAAACCACTTTTCGCACTTGTGTTAGTGTTGAAAAACCACTTTTCGCACTTGTGTTGGTGCAGGAAACCACTTTTGCACTTGTGATATTGTTGAAAAACCACTTTTCGCACTTGTGTTAGTGTTGAAAACCCACTTTTCGCACTTGTGTTAGTGTTGAAAAGCCACTTTTCCCACTTGTGTTGGTGCAGGAAACCACTTTTGCACTTGTATTAGTGTGGAAAAAACACTTTTTGCACTTGTGATAGTGTTGAAAAACCACTTTTTGCACTTGTGTTAGTGTTGAAAAACCACTTTTTGCACTTGTGTTGGTGCAGGAAACCACCTTTGCACTTGTATTAGTGTGGAAAAAACACTTTTTGCACTTGTGATAGTGTTGAAAAACCACTTTTCGCACTTGTGTTAGTGTTGAAAAACCACTTTTCGCACTTGTGTTTGTGCAGGAAACCACTTTTGCACTTGTATTAGTGTGGAAAAACCACTTTTCGCAACTGTGTTAGTGTTGAAAAACCACTTTTTGCACTTGTGTTAGTGTTCAAAAACCACTTTTCGCACTTGTGTTAGTGAAGGAAACCACTTTTCGCACTTGTGTTAGTGTTGAAAACCCACTTTTCACACTTGTGTTAGTGTTGAAAATCCACTTTTCCCACTTGTGTTGGTACAGGAAACCACTTTTGCACCTGTATTACTGTGGAAAAATCACTTTTTGCACTTGTGATAGTGTTGAAAAACCACTTTTCGCACTTGTGTTAGTGTTGAAAACCACTTTTCGCACTTGTGTTAGTGCAGGAAACCACTTTTGAACTTGTATTAGTGTGGAAAAAACACTTTTTGCACTTGTGATAGTGTTGAAAAACCACTTTTTGCACTTGTGTTAGTGTTGAAAAACCACTTTTCGCACTTGTGTTGGTGCAGGAAACCACTTTTGCACTTGTATTAGTGTGGAAAAAACACTTTTTGCACTTGTGATAGTGTTGAAAAACCACTTTTCGCACTTGTGTTAGTGTTGAAAAACCACTTTTTGCACTTGTGTTTGTGCAGGAAACCACCTTTGCACTTGTATTAGTGTGGAAAAAACACTTTTTGCACTTGTGATAGTGTTGAAAAACCACTTTTCGCACTTGTGTTAGTGTTGAAAAACCACTTTTCGCACCTGTGTTGGTGCAGGAAACCACTTTTGCACTTGTATTAGTGTGGAAAAACCACTTTTCGCACTTGTGTTAGTCTTGAAAAACCACTTTTCGCACTTGTGTTAGTGTTGAAAAACCACTTTTCGCACTTGTGTTAGTGTTGAAAAACCACTTTTCGCACTTGTGTTGGTGCAGGAAACCAATTTTGCACTTGTATTAGTGTGGAAAAAACCACTTTTCGCACTTGTGTTAGTGTTGAAAAACCACTTTTCGCACTTGTGTTAGTGTTGAAAAACCACTTTTCGCACTTGTGTTGGTGCAGGAAACCACTTTTGCACTTGTATTAGTGTGGAAAAAACACTTTTTGCACTTGTGATAGTGTTGAAAACCACTTTTCGCACTTGTGTTAGTGTTGAAAAACCACTTTTTGCACCTGTGTTGGTGCAGGAAACCACTTTTGCACTTGTATTAGTGTGGGAAAACCACTTTTCGCACTTGTGTTAGTGTTGAAAAACCAATTTTCGCACTTGTGTTAGTGTTGAAAACCCACTTTTCGCACTTGTGTTAGTGTTGAAAATCCACTTTCCCACTTGGGTTGGTGCAGGAAACCACTTTTGCACTTGTATTAGTGTGGAAAAACCACTTTTCGCACTTGTGTTAGTGTTGAAAAACCACTTTTCGCACTTGTGTTGGTGCAGGAAACCACTTTTGCACTTGTATTAGTGTGGAAAAAACACTTTTTGCACTTGTGATAGTGTTGAAAAACCACTTTTCGCACTTGTGTTAGTGTTGAAAACCCACTTTTCGCACTTGTGTTAGTGTTGAAAAACCACTTTTCGCACTTGTGTTAGTGAAGGAAACCACTTTTCGCACTTGTGTTGGTGTTGAAAACCCACTTTTCGCACTTGTGTTAGTGTTGAAAATCCACTTTTCCACTTGTGTTGGTGCAGGAAACCACTTTTGCACTTGTATTAGTGTGGAAAAAACACTTTTTGCACTTGTGATAGTGTTGAAAAACCACTTTTCGCACTTGTGTTAGTGTTGAAAAACCACTTTTCGCACTTGTGTTGGTGCAGGAAACCACTTTTGCACTTGTGATAGTGTTGAAAAACCACTTTTCGCACTTGTGTTAGTGTTGAAAACCCACTTTTCGCACTTGTGTTAGTGTTGAAAAGCCACTTTTCCCACTTGTGTTGGTGCAGGAAACCACTTTTGCACTTGTATTAGTGTGGAAAAAACACTTTTTGCACTTGTGATAGTGTTGAAAAACCACTTTTTGCACTTGTGTTAGTGTTGAAAAACCACTTTTTGCACTTGTGTTGGTGCAGGAAACCACCTTTGCACTTGTATTAGTGTGGAAAAAACACTTTTTGCACTTGTGATAGTGTTGAAAAACCACTTTTCGCACTTGTGTTAGTGTTGAAAAACCACTTTTCGCACTTGTGTTTGTGCAGGAAACCACTTTTGCACTTGTATTAGTGTGGAAAAACCACTTTTCGCAACTGTGTTAGTGTTGAAAAACCACTTTTTGCACTTGTGTTAGTGTTCAAAAACCACTTTTCGCACTTTTGTTAGTGAAGGAAACCACTTTTCGCACTTGTGTTAGTGTTGAAAACCCACTTTTCACACTTGTGTTAGTGTTGAAAATCCACTTTTCCCACTTGTGTTGGTACAGGAAACCACTTTTGCACTTGTATTACTGTGGAAAAATCACTTTTTGCACTTGTGATAGTGTTGAAAAACCACTTTTCGCACTTGTGTTAGTGTTGAAAACCACTTGTCGCACTTGTGTTAGTGCAGGAAACCACTTTTGAACTTGTATTAGTGTGGAAAAAACACTTTTTGCACATGTGATAGTGTTGAAAAACCACTTTTTGCACTTGTGTTAGTGTTGAAAAACCACTTTTCGCACTTGTGTTGGTGCAGGAAACCACTTTTGCACTTGTGATAGTGTTGAAAAACCACTTTTCGCACTTGTGTTAGTGTTGAAAAACCACTTTTCGCACTTGTGTTGGTGCAGGAAACCACTTTTGCACTTGTATTAGTGTGGAAAACCCACTTTTCGCACTTGTGTTAGTGTTGAAAAACCACTTTTCGCACTTGTGTTAGTGAAGGAAACCACTTTTCGCACTTGTGTTAGTGTTGAAAACCCACTTTTCGCACTTGTGTTAGTGTTGAAAATCCACTTTTCGCACTTGTGTTGGTGCAGGAAACCACTTTTGCACTTGTATTAGTGTGGAAAAAACACTTTTTGCACTTGTGATAGTGTTGAAAAACCACTTTTCGCACTTGTGTTAGTGTTGAAAAACCACTTTTCGCACTTGTGTTAGTGCAGGAAACCACTTTTGCACTTGTATTAGTGTGGAAAAAACACTTTTTGCACTTGTGATAGTGTTGAAAAACCACTTTTCGCACTTGTGTTAGTGTTGAAAAACCACTTTTCGCACTTGTGTTGGTGCAGGAAACCACTTTTGCACTTGTATTAGTGTGGAAAAACCACTTTTCGCACTTGTGTTAGTGTTGAAAACCCACTTTTCGCACTTGTGTTAGTGTTGAAAAACCACTTTTCGCACTTGTGTTAGTGAAGGAAACCACTTTTAGCACTTGTGTTAGTGTTGAAAACCCACTTTTCGCACTTGTGTTAGTGTTGAAAATCCACTTTTCGCACTTGTGTTGGTGCAGGAAACCACTTTTGCACTTGTATTAGTGTGGAAAAAACACTTTTTGCACTTGTGATAGTGTTGAAAAACCACTTTTCGCACTTGTGTTAGTGTTGAAAAACCACTTTTCGCACTTGTGTTGGTGCAGGAAACCACTTTTGCACTTGTGATAGTGTTGAAAAACCACTTTTCGCACTTGTGTTAGTGTTGAAAACCCACTTTTCGCACTTGTGTTAGTGTTGAAAAGCCACTTTTCCCACTTGTGTTGGTGCAGGAAACCACTTTTGCACTTGTATTAGTGTGGAAAAAACACTTTTTGCACTTGTGATAGTGTTGAAAAACCACTTTTTGCACTTGTGTTAGTGTTGAAAAACCACTTTTTGCACTTGTGTTGGTGCAGGAAACCACCTTTGCACTTGTATTAGTGTGGAAAAAACACTTTTTGCACTTGTGATAGTGTTGAAAAACCACTTTTCGCACTTGTGTTAGTGTTGAAAAACCACTTTTCGCACTTGTGTTTGTGCAGGAAACCACTTTTGCACTTGTATTAGTGTGGAAAAACCACTTTTCGCAACTGTGTTAGTGTTGAAAAACCACTTTTTGCACTTGTGTTAGTGTTCAAAAACCACTTTTCGCACTTGTGTTAGTGAAGGAAACCACTTTTCGCACTTGTGTTAGTGTTGAAAACCCACTTTTCACACTTGTGTTAGTGTTGAAAATCCACTTTTCCCACTTGTGTTGGTAC
This sequence comes from Myxine glutinosa, assembly GCF_964187855.1. Lineage (NCBI taxonomy): Eukaryota > Metazoa > Chordata > Myxini > Myxiniformes > Myxinidae > Myxine > Myxine glutinosa. Next base: position 58,711 of record NW_027616355.1, on the reverse strand, counting down.
AGGAAACCACTTTTGCACCTGTATTACTGTGGAAAAATCACTTTTTGCACTTGTGATAGTGTTGAAAAACCACTTTTCGCACTTGTGTTAGTGTTGAAAACCACTTTTCGCACTTGTGTTAGTGCAGGAAACCACTTTTGAACTTGTATTAGTGTGGAAAAAACACTTTTTGCACTTGTGATAGTGTTGAAAAACCACTTTTTGCACTTGTGTTAGTGTTGAAAAACCACTTTTCGCACTTGTGTTGGTGCAGGAAACCACTTTTGCACTTGTATTAGTGTGGAAAAAACACTTTTTGCACTTGTGATAGTGTTGAAAAACCACTTTTCGCACTTGTGTTAGTGTTGAAAAACCACTTTTTGCACTTGTGTTTGTGCAGGAAACCACCTTTGCACTTGTATTAGTGTGGAAAAAACACTTTTTGCACTTGTGATAGTGTTGAAAAACCACTTTTCGCACTTGTGTTAGTGTTGAAAAACCACTTTTCGCACCTGTGTTGGTGCAGGAAACCACTTTTGCACTTGTATTAGTGTGGAAAAACCACTTTTCGCACTTGTGTTAGTCTTGAAAAACCACTTTTCGCACTTGTGTTAGTGTTGAAAAACCACTTTTCGCACTTGTGTTAGTGTTGAAAAACCACTTTTCGCACTTGTGTTGGTGCAGGAAACCAATTTTGCACTTGTATTAGTGTGGAAAAAACCACTTTTCGCACTTGTGTTAGTGTTGAAAAACCACTTTTCGCACTTGTGTTAGTGTTGAAAAACCACTTTTCGCACTTGTGTTGGTGCAGGAAACCACTTTTGCACTTGTATTAGTGTGGAAAAAACACTTTTTGCACTTGTGATAGTGTTGAAAACCACTTTTCGCACTTGTGTTAGTGTTGAAAAACCACTTTTTGCACCTGTGTTGGTGCAGGAAACCACTTTTGCACTTGTATTAGTGTGGGAAAACCACTTTTCGCACTTGTGTTAGTGTTGAAAAACCAATTTTCGCACTTGTGTTAGTGTTGAAAACCCACTTTTCGCACTTGTGTTAGTGTTGAAAATCCACTTTCCCACTTGGGTTGGTGCAGGAAACCACTTTTGCACTTGTATTAGTGTGGAAAAACCACTTTTCACACTTGTGTTAGTGTTGAAAAACCACTTTTCGCACTTGTGTTGGTGCAGGAAACCACTTTTGCACTTGTATTAGTGTGGAAAAAACACTTTTTGCACTTGTGATAGTGTTGAAAAACCACTTTTCGCACTTGTGTTAGTGTTGAAAAACCACTTTTCGCACTTGTGTTGGTGCAGGAAACCACTTTTGCACTTGTATTAGTGTGGAAAAAACACTTTTCGCACTTGTGTTAGTGTTGAAAACCCACTTTTCGCACTTGTATTAGTGTTGAAAAACCACTTTTCGCACTTGTGTTAGTGAAGGAAACCACTTTTCGCACTTGTGTTAGTGTTGAAAACCCACTTTTCGCACTTGTGTTAGTGTTGAAAATCCACTTTTCGCACTTGTGTTGGTGCAGGAAACCACTTTTGCACTTGTATTAGTGTGGAAAAAACACTTTTTGCACTTGTGATAGTGTTGAAAAACCACTTTTCGCACTTGTGTTAGTGTTGAAAAACCACTTTTCGCACTTGTGTTAGTGCAGGAAACCACTTTTGCACTTGTATTAGTGTGGAAAAAACCCTTTTTGCACTTGTGATAGTGTTGAAAAACCACTTTTCGCACTTGTGTTAGTGTTGAAAAACCACTTTTCGCACTTGTGTTGGTGCAGGAAACCACTTTTCCCACTTGTGTTGGTGCAGGAAACCACTTTTGCACTTGTATTAGTGTGGAAAAAACACTTTTTGCACTTGTGATAGTGTTGAAAAACCACTTTTCGCACTTGTGTTAGTGTTGAAAAACCACTTTTCGCACTTGTGTTTGTGCAGGAAACCACTTTTGCACTTGTATTAGTGTGGAAAAACCACTTTTCGCAACTGTGTTAGTGTTGAAAAACCACTTTTTGCACTTGTGTTAGTGTTCAAAAACCACTTTTCGCACTTGTGTTAGTGAAGGAAACCACTTTTCGCACTTGTGTTAGTGTTGAAAACCCACTTTTCGCACTTGTGTTAGTGTTGAAAATCCACTTTTCCCACTTGTGTTGGTACAGGAAACCACTTTTGCACTTGTATTACTGTGGAAAAATCACTTTTTGCACTTGTGATAGTGTTGAAAAACCACTTTTCGCACTTGTGATAGTGTTGAAAAACCACTTTTCGCACTTGTGTTAGTGTTGAAAAACCACTTTTCGCACCTGTGTTGGTGCAGGAAACCACTTTTACACTGGTATTAGTGTGGAAAAACCACTGTTCGCACTTGTGTTAGTGTTGAAAAACCACTTTTCGCACTTGTGTTAGTGTTGAAAAACCACTTTTCGCACTTGTGTTAGTGTTGAAAAACCACTTTTCGCACTTGTGTTGGTGCAGGAAACCAATTTTGCACTTGTATTAGTGTGGAAAAAACCACTTTTCGCACTTGTGTTAGTGTTGAAAAACCACTTTTCGCACTAGTGTTAGTGTTGAAAAACCACTTTTCGCACTTGTGTTGGTGCAGGAAACCACTTTTGCACTTGTATTAATGTGGAAAAAACACTTTTTGCACTTGTGATAGTGTTGAAAAACCACTTTTCGCACTTGTGTTAGTGTTGAAAAACCACTTTTCGCACCTGTGTTGGTGCAGGAAACCACTTTTGCACTTGTATTAGTGTGGAAAAACCACTTTTCGCACTTGTGTTAGTGTTGAAAAACCAATTTTCGCACTTGTGTTAGTGTTGAAAACCCACTTTTCGCACTTGTGTTAGTGTTGAAAACCCACTTTTCGCACTTGTGTTAGTGTTGAAAATCCACTTTTCGCACTTGTGTTGGTGCAGGAAACCACTTTTGCACTTGTATTAGTGTGGAAAAAACACTTTTTGCACTTGTAATAGTGTTGAAAAACCACTTTTCGCACTTGTGTTAGTGTTGAAAAACCACTTTTCGCACCTGTGTTGGTGCAGGAAACCACTTTTGCACTTGTATTAGTGTGGAAAAAACCACTTTTCGCACTTGTGTTAGTGTTGAAAAACCACTTTTCGCACTTGTGTTAGTGTTGACAAACCACTTTTCGCACTTGTGTTGGTGCAGGAAACCACTTTTGCACTTGTATTAGTGTGGAAAAAACACTTTTTGCACTTGTGATAGTGTTGAAAAACCACTTTTTGCACTTGTGTTAGTGTTGAAAAACCACTTTTCGCACCTGTGTTGGTGCAGGAAACCACTTTTGCACTTGTATTAGTGTGGGAAAACCACTTTTCGCACTTGTGTTAGTGTTGGAAAACCACTTTTCGCACTTGTGTTAGTGTTGAAAATCCACTTTTCCCACTTGGGTTGGTGCAGGAAACCACTTTTGCACTTGTATTAGTGTGGAAAAAACACTTTTTGCACTTGTGATAGTGTTGAAAAACCACTTTTCGCACTTGTGTTAGTGTTGAAAAACCACTTTTCGCACTTGTGTTGGTGCAGGAAACCACTTTTGCACTTGTATTAGTGTGGAAAAAACACTTTTTGCACTTGTGATAGTGTTGAAAAACCACTTTTCACACTTGTGTTAGTGTTGAAAAACCACTTTTCGCACTTGTGTTGGTGCAGGAAACCACTTTTGCACTTGTATTAGTGTGGAAAACCCACTTTTCGCACTTGTGTTAGTGTTGAAAAACCACTTTTCGCACTTGTGTTAGTGAAGGAAACCACTTTTCGCACTTGTGTTAGTGTTGAAAACCCACTTTTCGCACTTGTGTTAGTGTTGAAAATCCACTTTTCGCACTTGTGTTGGTGCAGGAAACCACTTTTGCACTTGTATTAGTGTGGAAAAAACACTTTTTGCACTTGTGATAGTGTTGAAAAACCACTTTTCGCACTTGTGTTAGTGTTGAAAAACCACTTTTCGCACTTGTGTTAGTGCAGGAAACCACTTTTGCACTTGTATTAGTGTGGAAAAAACACTTTTTGCACTTGTGATAGTGTTGAAAAACCACTTTTCGCACTTGTGTTAGTGTTGAAAAACCACTTTTCGCACTTGTGTTGGTGCAGGAAACCACTTTTGCACTTGTATTAGTGTGGAAAAACCACTTTTCGCACTTGTGTTAGTGTTGAAAACCCACTTTTCGCACTTGTGTTAGTGTTGAAAAACCACTTTTCGCACTTGTGTTAGTGAAGGAAACCACTTTTCGCACTTGTGTTAGTGTTGAAAACCCACTTTTCGCACTTGTGTTAGTGTTGAAAATCCACTTTTCGCACTTGTGTTGGTGCAGGAAACCACTTTTGCACTTGTATTAGTGTGGAAAAAACACTTTTTGCACTTGTGATAGTGTTGAAAAACCACTTTTCGCACTTGTGTTAGTGTTGAAAAACCACTTTTCGCACTTGTGTTGGTGCAGGAAACCACTTTTGCACTTGTGTTAGTGTTGAAAAACCACTTTTCGCACTTGTGTTAGTGTTGAAAACCCACTTTTCGCACTTGTGTTAGTGTTGAAAATCCACTTTTCCCACTTGTGTTGGTGCAGGAAACCACTTTTGCACTTGTATTAGTGTGGAAAAAACACTTTTTGCACTTGTGATAGTGTTGAAAAACCACTTTTTGCACTTGTGTTAGTGTTGAAAAACCACTTTTTGCACTTGTGTTGGTGCAGGAAACCACCTTTGCACTTGTATTAGTGTGGAAAAAACACTTTTTGCACTTGTGATAGTGTTGAAAAACCACTTTTCGCACTTGTGTTAGTGTTGAAAAACCACTTTTCGCACTTGTGTTTGTGCAGGAAACCACTTTTGCACTTGTATTAGTGTGGAAAAACCACTTTTTGCAACTGTGTTAGTGTTGAAAAACCACTTTTTGCACTTGTGTTAGTGTTCAAAAACCACTTTTCGCACTTGTGTTAGTGAAGGAAACCACTTTTCGCACTTGTGTTAGTGTTGAAAACCCACTTTTCACACTTGTGTTAGTGTTGAAAATCCACTTTTCCCACTTGTGTTGGTACAGGAAACCACTTTTGCACTTGTATTACTGTGGAAAAATCACTTTTTGCACTTGTGATAGTGTTGAAAAACCACTTTTCGCACTTGTGTTAGTGTTGAAAACCACTTTTCGCACTTGTGTTAGTGCAGGAAACCACTTTTGAACTTGTATTAGTGTGGAAAAAACACTTTTTGCACTTGTGATAGTGTTGAAAAACCACTCTTCGCACTTGTGTTAGTGTTGAAAAACCACTTTTCGCACTTGTGTTGGCGCAGGAAACCACTTTTGCACTTGTGATAGTGTTGAAAAACCAGTTTTCGCACTTGTGTTAGTGTTGAAAACCCACTTTTCGCACTTGTGTTAGTGTTGAAAATCCACTTTTCCCACTTGTGTTGGTGCAGGAAACCACTTTTGCACTTGTATTAGTGTGGAAAAAACACTTTTTGCACTTGTGATAGTGTTGAAAAACCACTTTTCGCACTTGTGTTAGTGTTGAAAAACCACTTTTCGCACTTGTGTTAGTGCAGGAAACCACTTTTGCACTTGTATTAGTGTGGAAAAAACACTTTTTGCACTTGTGATAGTGTTGAAAAACCACTTTTCGCACTTGTGTTAGTGTTGAAAAACCACTTTTCGCACTTGTGTTGGTGCAGGAAACCACTTTTGCACTTGTATTAGTGTGGAAAAACCACTTTTCGCACTTATGTTAGTGTTGAAAACCCACTTTTCGCACTTGTGTTAGTGTTGAAAAACCACTTTTCGCACTTGTGTTAGTGAAGGAAACCACTTTTCGCACTTGTGTTAGTGTTGAAAACCCACTTTTCGCACTTGTGTTAGTGTTGAAAATCCACTTTTCGCACTTGTGTTGGTGCAGGAAACCACTTTTGCACTTGTATTAGTGTGGAAAAAACACTTTTTGCACTTGCGATAGTGTTGAAAAACCACTTTTCGCACTTGTGTTAGTGTTGAAAAACCACTTTGCGCACTTGTGTTGGTGCAGGAAACCACTTTTGCACTTGTGATAGTGTTGAAAAACCACTTTTCGCACTTGTGTTAGTGTTGAAAACCCACTTTTCGCACTTGTGTTAGTGTTGAAAATCCACTTTTCCCACTTGTGTTGGTGCAGGAAACCACTTTTGCACTTGTATTAGTGTGGAAAAAACACTTTTTGCACTTGTGATAGTGTTGAAAAACCACTTTTTGCACTTGTGTTAGTGTTGAAAAACCACTTTTTGCACTTGTGTTGGTGCAGGAAACCACCTTTGCACTTGTATTAGTGTGGAAAAAACACTTTTTGCACTTGTGATAGTGTTGAAAAACCACTTTTCGCACTTGTGTTAGTGTTGAAAAACCACTTTTCGCACTTGTGTTTGTGCAGGAAACCACTTTTGCACTTGTATTAGTGTGGAAAAACCACTTTTTGCAACTGTGTTAGTGTTGAAAAACCACTTTTTGCACTTGTGTTAGTGTTCAAAAACCACTTTTCGCACTTGTGTTAGTGAAGGAAACCACTTTTCGCACTTGTGTTAGTGTTGAAAACCCACTTTTCACACTTGTGTTAGTGTTGAAAATCCACTTTTCCCACTTGTGTTGGTACAGGAAACCACTTTTGCACTTGTATTACTGTGGAAAAATCACTTTTTGCACTTGTGATAGTGTTGAAAAACCACTTTTCGCACTTGTGTTAGTGTTGAAAACCACTTTTCGCACTTGTGTTAGTGCAGGAAACCACTTTTGAACCTGTATTAGTGTGGAAAAAACACTTTTTGCACTTGTGATAGTGTTGAAAAACCACTTTTCGCACTTGTGTTAGTGTTGAAAAACCACTTTTCGCACTTGTGTTGGTGCAGGAAACCACTTTTGCACTTGTATTAATGTGGAAAAAACACTTTTTGCACTTGTGATAGTGTTGAAAAACCACTTTTTGCACTTGTGTTAGTGTTGAAAAACCACTTTTCGCACTTGTGTTGGTGCAGGAAACCACTTTTGCACTTGTATTAGTGTGGAAAAAACACTTTTTGCACTTGTGATAGTGTTGGAAAACCACTTTTCGCACTTGTGTCAGTGTTGAAAACCACTTTTCGCACTTGTGTTAGTGTTGAAAAACCACTTTTCGCACTTGTGTTGGTGCAGGAAACTACTTTTGCACTTGTATTAGTGTGGAAAAAACACTTTTTGCACTTGTGATAGTGTTGAAAAACCACTTTTCACACTTGTGTTAGTGTTGAAAAACCACTTTTCGCACTTGTGTTGGTGCAGGAAACCACTTTTGCACTTGTATTAGTGTGGAAAACCCACTTTTCGCACTTGTGTTAGTGTTGAAAAACCACTTTTCGCACTTGTGTTAGTGAAGGAAACCACTTTTCGCACTTGTGTTAGTGTTGAAAACCCACTTTTCGCACTTGTGTTAGTGTTGAAAATCCACTTTTCGCACTTGTGTTGGTGCAGGAAACCACTTTTGCACTTGTATTAGTGTGGAAAAAACACTTTTTGCACTTGTGATAGTGTTGAAAAACCACTTTCCGCACTTGTGTTAGTGTTGAAAAACCACTTTTCGCACTTGTGTTGGTGCAGGAAACCACTTTTGCACTTGTATTAGTGTGGAAAAAACACTTTTTGCACTTGTGATAGTGTTGAAAAACCACTTTTCACACTTGTGTTAGTGTTGAAAAACCACTTTTCGCACTTGTGTTGGTGCAGGAAACCACTTTTGCACTTGTATTAGTGTTGAAAATCCACTTTTCCCACTTGTGTTGGTGCAGGAAACCACTTTTGCACTTGTATTAGTGTGGAAAAAACACTTTTTGCACTTGTGATAGTGTTGAAAAACCACTTTTTGCACTTGTGTTAGTGTTGAAAAACCACTTTTTGCACTTGTGTTGGTGCAGGAAACCACCTTTGCACTTGTATTAGTGTGGAAAAAACACTTTTTGCACTTGTGATAGTGTTGAAAAACCACTTTTCGCACTTGTGTTAGTGTTGAAAAACCACTTTTCGCACTTGTGTTTGTGCAGGAAACCACTTTTGCACTTGTATTAGTGTGGAAAAACCACTTTTTGCAACTGTGTTAGTGTTGAAAAACCACTTTTTGCACTTGTGTTAGTGTTCAAAAACCACTTTTCGCACTTGTGTTAGTGAAGGAAACCACTTTTCGCACTTGTGTTAGTGTTGAAAACCCACTTTTCACACTTGTGTTAGTGTTGAAAATCCACTTTTCCCACTTGTGTTGGTACAGGAAACCACTTTTGCACTTGTATTACTGTGGAAAAATCACTTTTTGCACTTGTGATAGTGTTGAAAAACCACTTTTCGCACTTGTGTTAGTGTTGAAAACCACTTTTCGCACTTGTGTTAGTGCAGGAAACCACTTTTGAACTTGTATTAGTGTGGAAAAAACACTTTTTGCACTTGTGATAGTGTTGAAAAACCACTCTTCGCACTTGTGTTAGTGTTGAAAAACCACTTTTCGCACTTGTGTTGGCGCAGGAAACCACTTTTGCACTTGTGATAGTGTTGAAAAACCAGTTTTCGCACTTGTGTTAGTGTTGAAAACCCACTTTTCGCACTTGTGTTAGTGTTGAAAATCCACTTTTCCCACTTGTGTTGGTGCAGGAAACCACTTTTGCACTTGTATTAGTGTGGAAAAAACACTTTTTGCACTTGTGATAGTGTTGAAAAACCACTTTTCGCACTTGTGTTAGTGTTGAAAAACCACTTTTCGCACTTGTGTTAGTGCAGGAAACCACTTTTGCACTTGTATTAGTGTGGAAAAAACACTTTTTGCACTTGTGATAGTGTTGAAAAACCACTTTTCGCTTTTCTTGTGTTAGTGTTGAAAAACCACTTTTCGCACTTGTGTTGGTGCAGGAAACCACTTTTGCACTTGTATTAGTGTGGAAAAACCACTTTTCGCACTTGTGTTAGTGTTGAAAACCCACTTTTCGCACTTGTGTTAGTGTTGAAAAACCACTTTTCGCACTTGTGTTAGTGAAGGAAACCACTTTTCGCACTTGTGTTAGTGTTGAAAACCCACTTTTCGCACTTGTGTTAGTGTTGAAAATCCACTTTTCGCACTTGTGTTGGTGCAGGAAACCACTTTTGCACTTGTATTAGTGTGGAAAAAACACTTTTTGCACTTGTGATAGTGTTGAAAAACCACTTTTCGCACTTGTGTTAGTGTTGAAAAACCACTTTGCGCACTTGTGTTGGTGCAGGAAACCACTTTTGCACTTGTGATAGTGTTGAAAAACCACTTTTCGCACTTGTGTTAGTGTTGAAAACCCACTTTTCGCACTTGTGTTAGTGTTGAAAATCCACTTTTCCCACTTGTGTTGGTGCAGGAAACCACTTTTGCACTTGTATTAGTGTGGAAAAAACACTTTTTGCACTTGTGATAGTGTTGAAAAACCACTTTTTGCACTTGTGTTAGTGTTGAAAAACCACTTTTTGCACTTGTGTTGGTGCAGGAAACCACCTTTGCACTTGTATTAGTGTGGAAAAAACACTTTTTGCACTTGTGATAGTGTTGAAAAACCACTTTTCGCACTTGTGTTAGTGTTGAAAAACCACTTTTCGCACTTGTGTTTGTGCAGGAAACCACTTTTGCACTTGTATTAGTGTGGAAAAACCACTTTTTGCAACTGTGTTAGTGTTGAAAAACCACTTTTTGCACTTGTGTTAGTGTTCAAAAACCACTTTTCGCACTTGTGTTAGTGAAGGAAACCACTTTTCGCACTTGTGTTAGTGTTGAAAACCCACTTTTCACACTTGTGTTAGTGTTGAAAATCCACTTTTCCCACTTGTGTTGGTACAGGAAACCACTTTTGCACTTGTATTACTGTGGAAAAATCACTTTTTGCACTTGTGATAGTGTTGAAAAACCACTTTTCGCACTTGTGTTAGTGTTGAAAACCACTTTTCGCACTTGTGTTAGTGCAGGAAACCACTTTTGAACCTGTATTAGTGTGGAAAAAAACACTTTTTGCACTTGTGATAGTGTTGAAAAACCACTTTTCGCACTTGTGTTAGTGTTGAAAAACCACTTTTCGCACTTGTGTTGGTGCAGGAAACCACTTTTGCACTTGTATTAATGTGGAAAAAAACACTTTTTGCACTTGTGATAGTGTTGAAAAACCACTTTTTGCACTTGTGTTAGTGTTGAAAAACCACTTTTCGCACTTGTGTTGGTGCAGGAAACCACTTTTGCACTTGTATTAGTGTGGAAAAAACACTTTTTGCACTTGTGATAGTGTTGGAAAACCACTTTTCGCACTTGTGTCAGTGTTGAAAACCACTTTTCGCACTTGTGTTAGTGTTGAAAAACCACTTTTCGCACTTGTGTTGGTGCAGGAAACTACTTTTGCACTTGTATTAGTGTGGAAAAAACACTTTTTGCACTTGTGATAGTGTTGAAAAACCACTTTTCACACTTGTGTTAGTGTTGAAAAACCACTTTTCGCACTTGTGTTGGTGCAGGAAACCACTTTTGCACTTGTATTAGTGTGGAAAACCCACTTTTCGCACTTGTGTTAGTGTTGAAAAACCACTTTTCGCACTTGTGTTAGTGAAGGAAACCACTTTTCGCACTTGTGTTAGTGTTGAAAACCCACTTTTCGCACTTGTGTTAGTGTTGAAAATCCACTTTTCGCACTTGTGTTGGTGCAGGAAACCACTTTTGCACTTGTATTAGTGTGGAAAAAACACTTTTTGCACTTGTGATAGTGTTGAAAAACCACTTTCCGCACTTGTGTTAGTGTTGAAAAACCACTTTTCGCACTTGTGTTGGTGCAGGAAACCACTTTTGCACTTGTATTAGTGTGGAAAAAACACTTTTTGCACTTGTGATAGTGTTGAAAAACCACTTTTCACACTTGTGTTAGTGTTGAAAAACCACTTTTCGCACTTGTGTTGGTGCAGGAAACCACTTTTGCACTTGTATTAGTGTGGAAAACCCACTTTTCGCACTTGTGTTAGTGTTGAAAAACCACTTTTCGCACTTGTGTTAGTGAAGGAAACCACTTTTCGCACTTGTGTTAGTGTTGAAAACCCACTTTTCGCACTTGTGTTAGTGTTGAAAATCCACTTTTTGCACTTGTGTTGGTGCAGGAAACCACTTTTGCACTTGTATTAGTGTGGAAAAAACACTTTTTGCACTTGTGATAGTGTTGAAAAACCACTTTTCGCACTTGTGTTAGTGTTGAAAAACCACTTTTCGCACTTGTGATAGTGCAGGAAACCACTTTTGCACTTGTATTAGTGTGGAAAAAACACTTTTTGCACTTGTGATAGTGTTGAAAAACCACTTTTCGCACTTGTGTTAGTGTTGAAAAACCACTTTTCGCACTTGTGTTGGTGCAGGAAACCACTTTTGCACTTGTATTAGTGTGGAAAAATCACTTTTCGCACTTGTGTTAGTGTTGAAAACCCACTTTTCGCACTTGTGTTAGTGTTGAAAATCCACTTTTCGCACTTGTGTTGGTGCAGGAAACCACTTTTGCACTTGTATTAGTGTGGAAAAAACACTTTTTGCACTTGTGATAGTGTTGAAAAACCACTTTTCGCACTTGTGTTAGTGTTGAAAAACCACTTTTCGCACTTGTGTTGGTGCAGGAAACCACTTTTGCACTTGTGATAGTGTTGAAAAACCACTTTTCGCACTTGTGTTAGTGTTGAAAACCCACTTTTCGCACTTGTGTTAGTGTTGAAAATCCACTTTTCCCACTTGTGTTGGTGCAGGAAACCACTTTTGCACTTGTATTAGTGTGGAAAAAACACTTTTTGCACTTGTGATAGTGTTGAAAAACCACTTTTTGCACTTGTGTTAGTGTTGAAAAACCACTTTTTGCACTTGTGTTGGTGCAGGAAACCACCTTTGCACTTGTATTAGTGTGGAAAAAACACTTTTTGCACTTGTGATAGTGTTGAAAAACCACTTTTCGCACTTGTGTTAGTGTTGAAAAACCACTTTTCGCACTTGTGTTTGTGCAGGAAACCACTTTTGCACTTGTATTAGTGTGGAAAAACCACTTTTTGCAACTGTGTTAGTGTTGAAAAACCACTTTTTGCACTTGTGTTAGTGTTCAAAAACCACTTTTCGCACTTGTGTTAGTGAAGGAAACCACTTTTCGCACTTGTGTTAGTGTTGAAAACCCACTTTTCACACTTGTGTTAGTGTTGAAAATCCACTTTTCCCACTTGTGTTGGTACAGGAAACCACTTTTGCACTTGTATTACTGTGGAAAAATCACTTTTTGCACTTGTGATAGTGTTGAAAAACCACTTTTCGCACTTGTGTTAGTGTTGAAAACCACTTTTCGCACTTGTGTTAGTGCAGGAAATCACTTTTGAACTTGTATTAGTGTGGAAAAAACACTTTTTGCACTTGTGATAGTGTTGAAAAACCACTTTTCGCACTTGTGTTAGTGTTGAAAAACCACTTTTCGCACTTGTGTTGGTGCAGGAAACCACTTTTGCACTTGTATTAGTGTGGAAAAAACACTTTTTGCACTTGTGATAGTGTTGAAAAACCACTTTTTGCACTTGTGTTAGTGTTGAAAAACCACTTTTCGCACTTGTGTTGGTGCAGGAAACCACTTTTGCACTTGTATTAGTGTGGAAAAAACACTTTTTGCACTTGTGATAGTGTTGGAAAACCACTTTTCGCACTTGTGTCAGTGTTGAAAACCACTTTTCGCACTTGTGTTAGTGTTGAAAAACCACTTTTCGCACTTGTGTTGGTGCAGGAAACTACTTTTGCACTTGTATTAGTGTGGAAAAAACACTTTTTGCACTTGTGATAGTGTTGAAAAACCACTTTTCACACTTGTGTTAGTGTTGAAAAACCACTTTTCGCACTTGTGTTGGTGCAGGAAACCACTTTTGCACTTGTATTAGTGTGGAAAACCCACTTTTTGCACTTGTGTTAGTGTTGAAAAACCACTTTTCGCACTTGTGTTAGTGAAGGAAACCACTTTTCGCACTTGTGTTAGTGTTGAAAACCCACTTTTCGCACTTGTGTTAGTGTTGAAAATCCACTTTTCGCACTTGTGTTGGTGCAGGAAACCACTTTTGCACTTGTATTAGTGTGGAAAAAACACTTTTTGCACTTGTGATAGTGTTGAAAAACCACTTTTCGCACTTGTGTTAGTGTTGAAAAACCACTTTTCGCACTTGTGTTGGTGCAGGAAACCACTTTTGCACTTGTATTAGTGTGGAAAAAACACTTTTTGCACTTGTGATAGTGTTGAAAAACCACTTTTCACACTTGTGTTAGTGTTGAAAAACCACTTTTCGCACTTGTGTTGGTGCAGGAAACCACTTTTGCACTTGTATTAGTGTGGAAAACCCACTTTTCGCACTTGTGTTAGTGTTGAAAACCCACTTTTCGCACTTGTGTTAGTGTTGAAAATCCACTTTTTGCACTTGTGTTGGTGCAGGAAACCACTTTTGCACTTGTATTAGTGTGGAAAAAACACTTTTTGCACTTGTGATAGTGTTGAAAAACCACTTTTCGCACTTGTGTTAGTGTTGAAAAACCACTTTTCGCACTTGTGATAGTGCAGGAAACCACTTTTGCACTTGTATTAGTGTGGAAAAAACACTTTTTGCACTTGTGATAGTGTTGAAAAACCACTTTTCGCACTTGTGTTAGTGTTGAAAAACCACTTTTCGCACTTGTGTTAGTGTTGAAAACCCACTTTTCGCACTTGTGTTAGTGTTGAAAACCCACTTTTCGCACTTGTGTTAGTGTTGAAAATCCACTTTTCGCACTTGTGTTGGTGCAGGAAACCACTTTTGCACTTGTATTAGTGTGGAAAAAACACTTTTTGCACTTGTGATAGTGTTGAAAAACCACTTTTCGCACTTGTGTTAGTGTTGAAAAACCACTTTTCGCACTTGTGTTGGTGTTGAAAATCCACTTTTCCCACTTGTGTTGGTGCAGGAAACCACTTTTGCACTTGTATTAGTGTGGAAAAAACACTTTTTGCACTTGTGATAGTGTTGAAAAACCACTTTTTGCACTTGTGTTAGTGTTGAAAAACCACTTTTCGCACTTGTGTTAGTGTTGAAAACCCACTTTTCGCACTTGTGTTAGTGTTGAAAATCCACTTTTCCCACTTGTGTTGGTGCAGGAAACCACTTTTGCACTTGTATTAGTGTGGAAAAAACACTTTTTGCACTTGTGATAGTGTTGAAAAACCACTTTTTGCACTTGTGTTAGTGTTGAAAAACCACTTTTTGCACTTGTGTTGGTGCAGGAAACCACCTTTGCACTTGTATTAGTGTGGAAAAAACACTTTTTGCACTTGTGATAGTGTTGAAAAACCACTTTTCGCACTTGTGTTAGTGTTGAAAAACCACTTTTCGCACTTGTGTTTGTGCAGGAAACCACTTTTGCACTTGTATTAGTGTGGAAAAACCACTTTTTGCAACTGTGTTAGTGTTGAAAAACCACTTTTTGCACTTGTGTTAGTGTTCAAAAACCACTTTTCGCACTTGTGTTAGTGAAGGAAACCACTTTTCGCACTTGTGTTAGTGTTGAAAACCCACTTTTCACACTTGTGTTCGTGTTGAAAATCCACTTTTCCCACTTGTGTTGGTACAGGAAACCACTTTTGCACTTGTATTACTGTGGAAAAATCACTTTTTGCACTTGTGATAGTGTTGAAAAACCACTTTTCGCACTTGTGTTAGTGTTGAAAACCACTTTTCGCACTTGTGTTAGTGCAGGAAACCACTTTTGAACTTGTATTAGTGTGGAAAAAACACTTTTTGCACTTGTGATAGTGTTGAAAAACCACTTTTCGCACTTGTGTTAGTGTTGAAAAACCACTTTTCGCACTTGTGTTGGTGCAGGAAACCACTTTTGCACTTGTGATAGTGTTGAAAAACCAGTTTTCGCACTTGTGTTAGTGTTGAAAACCCACTTTTCGCACTTGTGTTAGTGTTGAAAATCCACTTTTCCCACTTGTGTTGGTGCAGGAAACCACTTTTGCACTTGTATTAGTGTGGAAAAAACACTTTTTGCACTTGTGATAGTGTTGAAAAACCACTTTTCGCACTTGTGTTAGTTTTGAAAAACCACTTTTTGCACTTGTGTTTGTGCAGGAAACCACCTTTGCACTTGTATTAGTGTGGAAAAAACACTTTTTGCACTTGTGATAGTGTTGAAAAACCACTTTTCGCACTTGTGTTAGTGTTGAAAAACCACTTTTTGCACTTGTGTTTGTGCAGGAAACCACCTTTGCACTTGTATTAGTGTGGAAAAAACACTTTTTGCACTTGTGATAGTGTTGAAAAACCACTTTTCGCACTTGTGTTAGTGTTGAAAAACCACTTTTCGCACCTGTGTTGGTGCAGGAAACCACTTTTGCACTTGTATTAGTGTGGAAAAACCACTTTTCGCACTTGTGTTAGTCTTGAAAAACCACTTTTCGCACTTGTGTTAGTGTTGAAAAACCACTTTTCGCACTTGTGTTAGTGTTGAAAAACCACTTTTCGCACTTGTGTTGGTGCAGGAAACCAATTTTGCACTTGTATTAGTGTGGAAAAAACCACTTTTCGCACTTGTGTTAGTGTTGAAAAACCACTTTTCGCACTTGTGTTAGTGTTGAAAAACCACTTTTCGCACTTGTGTTGGTGCAGGAAACCACTTTTGCACTTGTATTAGTGTGGAAAAAACACTTTTTGCACTTGTGATAGTGTTGAAAACCACTTTTCGCACTTGTGTTAGTGTTGAAAAACCACTTTTTGCACCTGTGTTGGTGCAGGAAACCACTTTTGCACTTGTATTGGTGTGGGAAAACCACTTTTCGCACTTGTGTTAGTGTTGAAAAACCAATTTTCGCACTTGTGTTAGTGTTGAAAACCCACTTTTCGCACTTGTGTTAGTGTTGAAAATCCACTTTCCCACTTGGGTTGGTGCAGGAAACCACTTTTGCACTTGTATTAGTGTGGAAAAAACACTTTTTGCACTTGTGATAGTGTTGAAAAACCACTTTTCGCACTTGTGTTAGTGTTGAAAAACCACTTTTCGCACTTGTGTTGGTGCAGGAAACCACTTTTGCACTTGTATTAGTGTGGAAAAAACACTTTTTGCACTTGTGATAGTGTTGAAAAACCACTTTTCGCACTTGTGTTAGTGTTGAAAAACCACTTTTCGCACTTGTGTTGGTGCAGGAAACCACTTTTGCACTTGTATTAGTGTGGAAAAAACACTTTTCGCACTTGTGTTAGTGTTGAAAACCCACTTTTCGCACTTGTGTTAGTGTTGAAAAACCACTTTTCGCACTTGTGTTAGTGAAGGAAACCACTTTTCGCACTTGTGTTAGTGTTGAAAACCCACATTTCGCACTTGTGTTAGTGTTGAAAATCCACTTTTCGCACTTGTGTTGGTGCAGGAAACCACTTTTGCACTTGTATTAGTGTGGAAAAAACACTTTTTGCACTTGTGATAGTGTTGAAAAACCACTTTTCGCACTTGTGTTAGTGTTGAAAAACCACTTTTCGCACTTGTGTTAGTGCAGGAAACCACTTTTGCACTTGTATTAGTGTGGAAAAAACCCTTTTTGCACTTGTGATAGTGTTGAAAAACCACTTTTCGCACTTGTGTTAGTGTTGAAAAACCACTTTTCGCACTTGTGTTGGTGCAGGAAACCACTTTTCCCACTTGTGTTGGTGCAGGAAACCACTTTTGCACTTGTATTAGTGTGGAAAAAACACTTTTTGCACTTGTGATAGTGTTGAAAAACCACTTTTCGCACTTGTGTTAGTGTTGAAAAACCACTTTTCGCACTTGTGTTTGTGCAGGAAACCACTTTTGCACTTGTATTAGTGTGGAAAAACCACTTTTCGCAACTGTGTTAGTGTTGAAAAACCACTTTTTGCACTTGTGTTAGTGTTCAAAAACCACTTTTCGCACTTGTGTTAGTGAAGGAAACCACTTTTCGCACTTGTGTTAGTGTTGAAAACCCACTTTTCGCACTTGTGTTAGTGTTGAAAATCCACTTTTCCCACTTGTGTTGGTACAGGAAACCACTTTTGCACTTGTATTACTGTGGAAAAATCACTTTTTGCACTTGTGATAGTGTTGAAAAACCACTTTTCGCACTTGTGATAGTGTTGAAAAACCACTTTTCGCACTTGTGTTAGTGTTGAAAAACCACTTTTCGCACTTGTGTTGGTGCAGGAAACCAATTTTGCACTTGTATTAGTGTGGAAAAAACCACTTTTCGCACTTGTGTTAGTGTTGAAAAACCACTTTTCGCACTAGTGTTAGTGTTGAAAAACCACTTTTCGCACTTGTGTTGGTGCAGGAAACCACTTTTGCACTTGTATTAGTGTGGAAAAAACACTTTTTGCACTTGTGATAGTGTTGAAAAACCACTTTTCGCACTTGTGTTAGTGTTGAAAAACCACTTTTCGCACCTGTGTTGGTGCAGGAAACCACTTTTGCACTTGTATTAGTGTGGAAAAACCACTTTTCGCACTTGTGTTAGTGTTGAAAAACCAATTTTCGCACTTGTGTTAGTGTTGAAAACCCACTTTTCGCACTTGTGTTAGTGTTGAAAACCCACTTTTCGCACTTGTGTTAGTGTTGAAAATCCACTTTTCGCACTTGTGTTGGTGCAGGAAACCACTTTTGCACTTGTATTAGTGTGGAAAAAACACTTTTTGCACTTGTAATAGTGTTGAAAAACCACTTTTCGCACTTGTGTTAGTGTTGAAAAACCACTTTTCGCACCTGTGTTGGTGCAGGAAACCACTTTTGCACTTGTATTAGTGTGGAAAAAACCACTTTTCGCACTTGTGTTAGTGTTGAAAAACCACTTTTCGCACTTGTGTTAGTATTGAAAAACCACTTTTCGCACTTGTGTTGGTGTAGGAAACCACTTTTGCACTTGTATTAGTGTGGAAAAAACACTTTTTGCACTTGTGATAGTGTTGAAAAACCACTTTTTGCACTTGTGTTAGTGTTGAAAAACCACTTTTCGCACCTGTGTTGGTGCAGGAAACCACTTTTGCACTTGTATTAGTGTGGGAAAACCACTTTTCGCACTTGTGTTAGTGTTGAAAAACCACTTTTCGCACTTGTGTTAGTGTTGAAAATCCACTTTTCCCACTTGGGTTGGTGCAGGAAACCACTTTTGCACTTGTATTAGTGTGGAAAAAACACTTTTTGCACTTGTGATAGTGTTGAAAAACCACTTTTCGCACTTGTGTTAGTGTTGAAAAACCACTTTTCGCACTTGTGTTGGTGCAGGAAACCACTTTTGCACTTGTATTAGTGTGGAAAAAACACTTTTTGCACTTGTGATAGTGTTGAAAAACCACTTTTCACACTTGTGTTAGTGTTGAAAAACCACTTTTCACACTTGTGTTGGTGCAGGAAACCACTTTTGCACTTGTATTAGTGTGGAAAACCCACTTTTCGCACTTGTGTTAGTGTTGAAAAACCACTTTTCGCACTTGTGTTAGTGAAGGAAACCACTTTTCGCACTTGTGTTAGTGTTGAAAACCCACTTTTCGCACTTGTGTTAGTGTTGAAAATCCACTTTTCGCACTTGTGTTGGTGCAGGAAACCACTTTTGCACTTGTATTAGTGTGGAAAAAACACTTTTTGCACTTGTGATAATGTTGAAAAACCACTTTTCGCACTTGTGTTAGTGTTGAAAAACCACTTTTCGCACTTGTGTTAGTGCAGGAAACCACTTTTGCACTTGTATTAGTGTGGAAAAAACACTTTTTGCACTTGTGATAGTGTTGAAAAACCACTTTTCGCACTTGTGTTAGTGTTGAAAAACCACTTTTCGCACTTGTGTTGGTGCAGGAAACCACTTTTGCACTTGTATTAGTGTGGAAAAACCACTTTTCGCACTTGTGTTAGTGTTGAAAACCCACTTTTCGCACTTGTGTTAGTGTTGAAAAACCACTTTTCGCACTTGTGTTAGTGAAGGAAACCACTTTTCGCACTTGTGTTAGTGTTGAAAACCCACTTTTCGCACTTGTGTTAGTGTTGAAAATCCACTTTTCGCACTTGTGTTGGTGCAGGAAACCACTTTTGCACTTGTATTAGTGTGGAAAAAACACTTTTTGCACTTGTGATAGTGTTGAAAAACCACTTTTCGCACTTGTGTTAGTGAAGGAAACCACTTTCTGCACTTGTGATAGTGTTGAAAAACCACTTTTCGCACTTGTGTTAGTGTTGAAAACCACTTTTCGCACTTGTGTTGGTGCAGGAAACCACTTTTGCACTTGTATTAGTGTGGAAAAACCACTTTTCGCACTTGTGTTAGTGTTGAAAACCCACTTTTCGCACTTGTGTTAGTGTTGAAAAACCACTTTTCGCACTTGTGTTAGTGAAGGAAACCACTTTTCGCACTTGTGTTAGTGTTGAAAACCCACTTTTCGCACTTGTGTTAGTGTTGAAAATCCACTTTTCGCACTTGTGTTGGTGCAGGAAACCACTTTTGCACTTGTATTAGTGTGGAAAAAACACTTTTTGCACTTGTGATAGTGTTGAAAAACCACTTTTCGCACTTGTGTTAGTGAAGGAAACCACTTTCTGCACTTGTGATAGTGTTGAAAAACCACTTTTCGCACTTGTGTTAGTGTTGAAAACCACTTTTCGCACTTGTGTTAGTGCAGGAAACCACTTTTGAACTTGTATTAGTGTGGAAAAAACACTTTTTGCACTTGTGATAGTGTTGAAAAACCACTTTTCGCACTTGTGTTAGTGTTGAAAAACCACTTTTCGCACTTGTGTTGGTGCAGGAAACCACTTTTGCACTTGTATTAGTGTGGAAAAAACACTTTTTGCACTTGTGATAGTGTTGAAAAACCACTTTTTGCACTTGTGTTAGTGTTGAAAAACCACTTTTCGCACTTGTGTTGGTGCAGGAAACCACTTTTGCACTTGTATTAGTGTGGAAAAAACACTTTTTGCACTTGTGATAGTGTTGAAAAACCACTTTTCGCACTTGTGTTAGTGTTGAAAACCACTTTTCGCACTTGTGTTAGTGTTGAAAAACCACTTTTCGCACTTGTGTTGGTGCAGGAAACCACTTTTGCACTTGTATTAGTGTGGAAAAAACACTTTTTGCACTTGTGATAGTGTTGAAAAACCACTTTTCACACTTGTGTTAGTGTTGAAAAACCACTTTTCGCACTTGTGTTGGTGCAGGAAACCACTTTTGCACTTGTATTAGTGTGGAAAACCCACTTTTCGCACTTGTGTTAGTGTTGAAAAACCACTTTTCGCACTTGTGTTAGTGAAGGAAACCACTTTTCGCACTTGTGTTAGTGTTGAAAACCCACTTTTCGCACTTGTGTTAGTGTTGAAAATCCACTTTTCGCACTTGTGTTGGTGCAGGAAACCACTTTTGCACTTGTATTAGTGTGGAAAAAACACTTTTTGCACTTGTGATAGTGTTGAAAAACCACTTTTCGCACTTGTGTTAGTGTTGAAAAACCACTTTTCGCACTTGTGTTGGTGCAGGAAACCACTTTTGCACTTGTATTAGTGTGGAAAAAACACTTTTTGCACTTGTGATAGTGTTGAAAAACCACTTTTCACACTTGTGTTAGTGTTGAAAAACCACTTTTCGCACTTGTGTTGGTGCAGGAAACCACTTTTGCACTTGTATTAGTGTGGAAAACCCACTTTTCGCACTTGTGTTAGTGTTGAAAAACCACTTTTCGCACTTGTGTTAGTGAAGGAAACCACTTTTCGCGCTTGTGTTAGTGTTGAAAACCCACTTTTCGCACTTGTGTTAGTGTTGAAAATCCACTTTTCGCAGTTGTGTTGGTGCAGGAAACCACTTTTGCACTTGTATTAGTGTGGAAAAAACACTTTTTGCACTTGTGATAGTGTTGAAAAACCACTTTTCGCACTTGTGTTAGTGTTGAAAAACCACTTTTCGCACTTGTGTTAGTGCAGGAAACCACTTTTGCACTTGTATTAGTGTGGAAAAAACACTTTTTGCACTTGTGATAGTGTTGAAAAACCACTTTTCGCACTTGTGTTAGTGTTGAAAAACCACTTTTCGCACTTGTGTTGGTGCAGGAAACCACTTTTGCACTTGTATTAGTGTGGAAAAACCACTTTTCGCACTTGTGTTAGTGTTGAAAACCCACTTTTCGCACTTGTGTTAGTGTTGAAAAACCACTTTTCGCACTTGTGTTAGTGAAGGAAACCACTTTTCGCACTTGTGTTAGTGTTGAAAACCCACTTTTCGCACTTCTGTTAGTGTTGAAAATCCACTTTTCGCACTTGTGTTGGTGCAGGAAACCACTTTTGCACTTGTATTAGTGTGGAAAAAACACTTTTTGCACTTGTGATAGTGTTGAAAAACCACTTTTCGCACTTGTGTTAGTGTTGAAAAACCACTTTTCGCACTTGTGTTGGTGCAGGAAACCACTTTTGCACTTGTGATAGTGTTGAAAAACCACTTTTCGCACTTGTGTTAGTGTTGAAAACCCACTTTTCGCACTTGTGTTAGTGTTGAAAATCCACTTTTCCCACTTGTGTTGGTGCAGGAAACCACTTTTGCACTTGTATTAGTGTGGAAAAAACACTTTTTGCACTTGTGATAGTGTTGAAAAACCACTTTTTGCACTTGTGTTAGTGTTGAAAAACCACTTTTTGCACTTGTGTTGGTGCAGGAAACCACCTTTGCACTTGTATTAGTGTGGAAAAAACACTTTTTGCACTTGTGATAGTGTTGAAAAACCACTTTTCGCACTTGTGTTAGTGTTGAAAAACCACTTTTCGCACTTGTGTTTGTGCAGGAAACCACTTTTGCACTTGTATTAGTGTGGAAAACCACTTTTTGCAACTGTGTTAGTGTTGAAAAACCACTTTTTGCACTTGTGTTAGTGTTCAAAAACCACTTTTCGCACTTGTGTTAGTGAAGGAAACCACTTTTCGCACTTGTGTTAGTGTTGAAAACCCACTTTTCACACTTGTGTTAGTGTTGAAAATCCACTTTTCCCACTTGTGTTGGTACAGGAAACCACTTTTGCACTTGTATTACTGTGGAAAAATCACTTTTTGCACTTGTGATAGTGTTGAAAAACCACTTTTCGCACTTGTGTTAGTGTTGAAAACCACTTGTCGCACTTGTGTTAGTGCAGGAAACCACTTTTGAACTTGTATTAGTGTGGAAAAAACACTTTTTGCACTTGTGATAGTGTTGAAAAACCACTCTTCGCACTTGTGTTAGTGTTGAAAAACCACTTTTCGCACTTGTGTTGGTGCAGGAAACCACTTTTGCACTTGTGATAGTGTTGAAAAACCAGTTTTCGCACTTGTGTTAGTGTTGAAAACCCACTTTTCGCACTTGTGTTAGTGTTGAAAATCCACTTTTCCCACTTGTGTTGGTGCAGGAAACCACTTTTGCACTTGTATTAGTGTGGAAAAAACACTTTTTGCACTTGTGTTAGTGTTGAAAAACCACTTTTCGCACTTGTGTTAGTGTTGAAAAACCACTTTTCGCACTTGTGTTAGTGCAGGAAACCACTTTTTCACTTGTATTAGTGTGGAAAAAACACTTTTTGCACTTGTGATAGTGTTGAAAAACCACTTTTCGCACTTGTGTTAGTGTTGAAAAACCACTTTTCGCACTTGTGTTGGTGCAGGAAACCACTTTTGCACTTGTATTAGTGTGGAAAAACCACTTTTCGCACTTGTGTTAGTGTTGAAAACCCAGTTTTTGCACTTGTGTTAGTGTTGAAAAACCACTTTTCGCACTTGTGTTAGTGAAGGAAACCACTTTTCGCACTTGTGTTAGTGTTGAAAACCCACTTTTCGCACTTGTGTTAGTGTTGAAAATCCACTTTTCGCACTTGTGTTGGTGCAGGAAACCACTTTTGCACTTGTATTAGTGTGGAAAAAACACTTTTTGCACTTGTGATAGTGTTGAAAAACCACTTTTCGCACTTGTGTTAGTGTTGAAAAACCACTTTTCGCACTTGTGTTGGTGCAGGAAACCACTTTTGCACTTGTGATAGTGTTGAAAAACCACTTTTCGCACTTGTGTTAGTGTTGAAAACCCACTTTTCGCACTTGTGTTAGTGTTGAAAATCCACTTTTCCCACTTGTGTTGGTGCAGGAAACCACTTTTGCACTTGTATTAGTGTGGAAAAAACACTTTTTGCACTTGTGATCGTGTTGAAAAACCACTTTTTGCACTTGTGTTAGTGTTGAAAAACCACTTTTTGCACTTGTGTTGGTGCAGGAAACCACCTTTGCACTTGTATTAGTGTGGAAAAAACACTTTTTGCACTTGTGATAGTGTTGAAAAACCACTTTTCGCACTTGTGTTAGTGTTGAAAAACCACTTTTCGCACTTGTGTTTGTGCAGGAAACCACTTTTGCACTTGTATTAGTGTGGAAAAACCACTTTTTGCAACTGTGTTAGTGTTGAAAAACCACTTTTTGCACTTGTGTTAGTGTTCAAAAACCACTTTTCGCACTTGTGTTAGTGAAGGAAACCACTTTTCGCACTTGTGTTAGTGTTGAAAACCCACTTTTCACACTTGTGTTAGTGTTGAAAATCCACTTTTCCCACTTGTGTTGGTACAGGAAACCACTTTTGCACTTGTATTACTGTGGAAAAATCACTTTTTGCACTTGTGATAGTGTTGAAAAACCACTTTTCGCACTTGTGTTAGTGTTGAAAACCACTTTTCGCACTTGTGTTAGTGCAGGAAACCACTTTTGAACTTGTATTAGTGTGGAAAAAACACTTTTTGCACTTGTGATAGTGTTGAAAAACCACTTTTCGCACTTGTGTTAGTGTTGAAAAACCACTTTTCGCACTTGTGTTGGTGCAGGAAACCACTTTTGCACTTGTATTAGTGTGGAAAAAACACTTTTTGCACTTGTGATAGTGTTGAAAAACCACTTTTTGCACTTGTGTTAGTGTTGAAAAACCACTTTTCGCACTTGTGTTGGTGCAGGAAACCACTTTTGCACTTGTATTAGTGTGGAAAAAACACTTTTTGCACTTGTGATAGTGTTGAAAAACCACTTTTCGCACTTGTGTTAGTGTTGAAAACCACTTTTCGCACTTGTGTTAGTGTTGAAAAACCACTTTTCGCACTTGTGTTGGTGCAGGAAACCACTTTTGCACTTGTATTAGTGTGGAAAAAACACTTTTTGCACTTGTGATAGTGTTGAAAAACCACTTTTCACACTTGTGTTAGTGTTCAAAAACCACTTTTCGCACTTGTGTTGGTGCAGGAAACCACTTTTGCACTTGTATTAGTGTGGAAAACCCACTTTTCGCACTTGTGTTAGTGTTGAAAAACCACTTTTCGCACTTGTGTTAATGAAGGAAACCACTTTTCGCACTTGTGTTAGTGTTGAAAACCCACTTTTCGCACTTGTGTTAGTGTTGAAAATCCACTTTTCGCACTTGTGTTGGTGCAGGAAACCACTTTTGCACTTGTATTAGTGTGGAAAAAACACTTTTTGCACTTGTGATAGTGTTGAAAAACCACTTTTCACACTTGTGTTAGTGTTGAAAAACCACTTTTCGCACTTGTGTTGGTGCAGGAAACCACTTTTGCACTTGTATTAGTGTGGAAAAAACACTTTTTGCACTTGTGATAGTGTTGAAAAACCAATTTTCACACTTGTGTTAGTGTTGAAAAACCACTTTTCGCACTTGTGTTGGTGCAGGAAACCACTTTTGCACTTGTGTTAGTGTTGAAAAACCACTTTTTCGCACTTGTGTTAGTGAAGGAAACCACTTTTCGCACTTGTGTTAGTGTTGAAAACCCACTTTTCGCACTTGTGTTAGTGTTGAAAATCCACTTTTCGCACTTGTGTTGGTGCAGGAAACCACTTTTGCACTTGTATTAGTGTGGAAAAACACTTTTTGCACTTGTGATAGTGTTGAAAAACCACTTTTCGCACTTGTGTTAGTGTTGAAAAACCACTTTTCGCACTTGTGTTAGTGCAGGAAACCACTTTTGCACTTGTATTAGTGTGGAAAAAACACTTTTTGCACTTGTGATAGTGTTGAAAAACCACTTTTCGCACTTGTGGTAGTGTTGAAAAACCACTTTTCGCACTTGTGTTGTTGCAGGAAACCACTTTTGCACTTGTATTAGTGTGGAAAAACCACTTTTCGCACTTGTGTTAGTGTTGAAAACCCACTTTTCGCACTTGTGTTAGTGAAGGAAACCACTTTTCGCACTTGTGTTAGTGTTGAAAACCCACTTTTCGCACTTGTGTTAGTGTTGAAAATCCACTTTTCGCACTTGTGTTGGTGCAGGAAACCACTTTTGCACTTGTATTAGTGTGGAAAAAACACTTTTTGCACTTGTGATAGTGTTGAAAAACCACTTTTCGCACTTGTGTTAGTGTTGAAAAACCACTTTTCGCACTTGTGTTGGTGCAGGAAACCACTTTTGCACTTGTGATAGTGTTGAAAAACCACTTTTCGCACTTGTGTTAGTGTTGAAAACCCACTTTTCGCACTTGTGTTAGTGTTGAAAATCCACTTTTCGCACTTGTGTTGGTGCAGGAAACCACTTTTGCACTTGTATTAGTGTGGAAAACCCACTTTTCGCACTTGTGTTGGTGCAGGAAACCACTTTTGCACTTGTGATAGTGTTGAAAAACCACTTTTCGCACTTGTGTTAGTGTTGAAAACCCACTTTTCGCACTTGTGTTAGTGTTGAAAACCACTTTTCGCACTTGTGTTAGTGCAGGAAACCACTTTTGAACTTGTATTAGTGTGGAAAAAACACTTTTTGCACTTGTGATAGTGTTGAAAAACCACTTTTCGCACTTGTGTTAGTGTTGAAAAACCACTTTTCGCACTTGTGTTGGTGCAGGAAACCACTTTTGCACTTGTATTAGTGTGGAAAAAACACTTTTTGCACTTGTGATAGTGTTGAAAAACCACTTTTTGCACTTGTGTTAGTGTTGAAAAACCACTTTTCGCACTTGTGTTGGTGCAGGAAACCACTTTTGCACTTGTATTAGTGTGGAAAAAACACTTTTTGCACTTGTGATAGTGTTGAAAAACCACTTTTCGCACTTGTGTTAGTGTTGAAAACCACTTTTCGCACTTGTGTTAGTGTTGAAAAACCACTTTTCGCACTTGTGTTGGTGCAGGAAACCACTTTTGCACTTGTATTAGTGTGGAAAAAACACTTTTTGCACTTGTGATAGTGTTGAAAAACCACTTTTCACACTTGTGTTAGTGTTCAAAAACCACTTTTCGCACTTGTGTTGGTGCAGGAAACCACTTTTGCACTTGTATTAGTGTGGAAAACCCACTTTTCGCACTTGTGTTAGTGTTGAAAAACCACTTTTCGCACTTGTGTTAATGAAGGAAACCACTTTTCGCACTTGTGTTAGTGTTGAAAACCCACTTTTCGCACTTGTGTTAGTGTTGAAAATCCACTTTTCGCACTTGTGTTGGTGCAGGAAACCACTTTTGCACTTGTATTAGTGTGGAAAAAACACTTTTTGCACTTGTGATAGTGTTGAAAAACCACTTTTCACACTTGTGTTAGTGTTGAAAAACCACTTTTCGCACTTGTGTTGGTGCAGGAAACCACTTTTGCACTTGTATTAGTGTGGAAAAAACACTTTTTGCACTTGTGATAGTGTTGAAAAACCAATTTTCACACTTGTGTTAGTGTTGAAAAACCACTTTTCGCACTTGTGTTGGTGCAGGAAACCACTTTTGCACTTGTGTTAGTGTTGAAAAACCACTTTTCGCACTTGTGTTAGTGAAGGAAACCACTTTTCGCACTTGTGTTAGTGTTGAAAACCCACTTTTCGCACTTGTGTTAGTGTTGAAAATCCACTTTTCGCACTTGTGTTGGTGCAGGAAACCACTTTTGCACTTGTATTAGTGTGGAAAAAACACTTTTTGCACTTGTGATAGTGTTGAAAAACCACTTTTCGCACTTGTGTTAGTGTTGAAAAACCACTTTTCGCACTTGTGTTAGTGCAGGAAACCACTTTTGCACTTGTATTAGTGTGGAAAAAACACTTTTTGCACTTGTGATAGTGTTGAAAAACCACTTTTCGCACTTGTGGTAGTGTTGAAAAACCACTTTTCGCACTTGTGTTGTTGCAGGAAACCACTTTTGCACTTGTATTAGTGTGGAAAAACCACTTTTCGCACTTGTGTTAGTGTTGAAAACCCACTTTTCGCACTTGTGTTAGTGAAGGAAACCACTTTTCGCACTTGTGTTAGTGTTGAAAACCCACTTTTCGCACTTGTGTTAGTGTTGAAAATCCACTTTTCGCACTTGTGTTGGTGCAGGAAACCACTTTTGCACTTGTATTAGTGTGGAAAAAACACTTTTTGCACTTGTGATAGTGTTGAAAAACCACTTTTCGCACTTGTGTTAGTGTTGAAAAACCACTTTTCGCACTTGTGTTGGTGCAGGAAACCACTTTTGCACTTGTGATAGTGTTGAAAAACCACTTTTCGCACTTGTGTTAGTGTTGAAAACCCACTTTTCGCACTTGTGTTAGTGTTGAAAATCCACTTTTCGCACTTGTGTTGGTGCAGGAAACCACTTTTGCACTTGTATTAGTGTGGAAAACCCACTTTTCGCACTTGTGTTGGTGCAGGAAACCACTTTTGCACTTGTGATAGTGTTGAAAAACCACTTTTCGCACTTGTGTTAGTGTTGAAAACCCACTTTTCGCACTTGTGTTAGTGTTGAAAATCCACTTTTCGCACTTGTGTTGGTGCAGGAAACCACTTTCGCACTTGTGTTAGTGTTGAAAAACCACTTTTCGCACTTGTGTTGGTGCAGGAAACCACTTTTGCACTTGTGATAGTGTTGAAAAACCACTTTTCGCACTTGTGTTAGTGTTGAAAACCCACTTTTCGCACTTGTGTTAGTGTTGAAAATCCACTTTTCGCACTTGTGTTGGTGCAGGAAACCACTTTTGCACTTGTATTAGTGTGGAAAACCCACTTTTCGCACTTGTGTTAGTGTTGAAAAACCACTTTTCGCACTTGTGTTAGTGAAGGAAACCACTTTTCGCACTTGTGTTAGTGTTGAAAACCCACTTTTCGCACTTGTGTTAGTGTTGAAAATCCACTTTTCGCACTTGTGTTGGTGCAGGAAACCACTTTTGCACTTGTATTAGTGTGGAAAAAACACTTTTTGCACTTGTGATAGTGTTGAAAAACCACTTTTCGCACTTGTGTTAGTGTTGAAAAATCACTTTTCGCACTTGTGTTGGTGCAGGAAACCACTTTTGCACTTGTATTAGTGTGGAAAAAACACTTTTTGCACTTGTGATAGTGTTGAAAAACCACTTTTCACACTTGTGTTAGTGTTGAAAAACCACTTTTCGCACTTGTGTTGGTGCAGGAAACCACTTTTGCACTTGTGTTAGTGTGGAAAACCCACTTTTCGCACTTGTGTTAGTGTTGAAAAACCACTTTTCGCACTTGTGTTAGTGAAGGAAACCACTTTTCGCACTTGTGTTAGTGTTGAAAACCCACTTTTCGCACTTGTGTTAGTGTTGGAAATCCACTTTTCGCACTTGTGTTGGTGCAGGAAACCACTTTTGCACTTGTATTGGTGTGGAAAAAACACTTTTTGCACTTGTGATAGTGTTGAAAAACCACTTTTCGCACTTGTGTTAGTGTTGAAAAACCACTTTTCGCACTTGTGTTAGTGCAGGAAACCACTTTTGCACTTGTATTAGTGTGGAAAAAACACTTTTTGCACTTGTGATAGTGTTGAAAAACCACTTTTCGCACTTGTGTTAGTGTTGAAAAACCACTTTTCGCACTTGTGTTGGTGCAGGAAACCACTTTTGCACTTGTATTAGTGTGGAAAAACCACTTTTCGCACTTGTGTTAGTGTTGAAAACCCACTTTTCACACTTGTGTTAGTGTTGAAAAACCACTTTTCGCACTTGTGTTAGTGAAGGAAACCACTTTTCGCACTTGTGTTAGTGTTGAAAACCCACTTTTCGCACTTGTGTTAGTGTTGAAAATCCACTTTTCGCACTTGTGTTGGTGCAGGAAACCACTTTTGCACTTGTATTAGTGTGGAAAAAACACTTTTTGCACTTGTGATAGTGTTGAAAAACCACTTTTCGCACTTGTGTTAGTGTTGAAAAACCACTTTTCGCACTTGTGTTGGTGCAGGAAACCACTTTTGCACTTGTGATAGTGTTGAAAAACCACTTTTCGCACTTGTGTTAGTGTTGAAAACCCACTTTTCGCACTTGTGTTAGTGTTGAAAATCCACTTTTCCCACTTGTGTTGGTGCAGGAAACCACTTTTGCACTTGTATTAGTGTGGAAAAAACACTTTTTGCACTTGTGATAGTGTTGAAAAACCACTTTTTGCACTTGTGTTAGTGTTGAAAAACCACTTTTTGCACTTGTGTTGGTGCAGGAAACCACCTTTGCACTTGTATTAGTGTGGAAAAAACACTTTTTGCACTTGTGATAGTGTTGAAAAACCACTTTTCGCACTTGTGTTAGTGTTGAAAAACCACTTTTCGCACTTGTGTTTGTGCAGGAAACCACTTTTGCACTTGTATTAGTGTGGAAAAAACACTTTTTGCACTTGTGATAGTGTTGAAAAACCACTTTTCGCACTTGTGTTAGTGTTGAAAAACCACTTTTCGCACTTGTGTTGGTGCAGGAAACCACTTTTGCACTTGTGATAGTGTTGAAAAACCACTTTTCGCACTTGTGTTAGTGTTGAAAACCCACTTTTCGCACTTGTGTTAGTGTTGAAAATCCACTTTTCCCACTTGTGTTGGTGCAGGAAACCACTTTTGCACTTGTATTAGTGTGGAAAAAACACTTTTTGCACTTGTGATAGTGTTGAAAAACCACTTTTTGCACTTGTGTTAGTGTTGAAAAACCACTTTTTGCACTTGTGTTGGTGCAGGAAACCACCTTTGCACTTGTATTAGTGTGGAAAAAACACTTTTTGCACTTGTGATAGTGTTGAAAAACCACTTTTCGCACTTGTGTTAGTGTTGAAAAACCACTTTTCGCACTTGTGTTTGTGCAGGAAACCACTTTTGCACTTGTATTAGTGTGGAAAAACCACTTTTTGCAACTGTGTTAGTGTTGAAAAACCACTTTTTGCACTTGTGTTAGTGTTCAAAAACCACTTTTCGCACTTGTGTTAGTGAAGGAAACCACTTTTCGCACTTGTGTTAGTGTTGAAAACCCACTTTTCACACTTGTGTTAGTGTTGAAAATCCACTTTTCCCACTTGTGTTGGTACAGGAAACCACTTTTGCACTTGTATTACTGTGGAAAAATCACTTTTTGCACTTGTGATAGTGTTGAAAAACCACTTTTCGCACTTGTGTTAGTGTTGAAAACCACTTTTCGCACTTGTGTTAGTGCAGGAAACCACTTTTGAACTTGTATTAGTGTGGAAAAAACACTTTTTGCACTTGTGATAGTGTTGAAAAACCACTTTTCGCACTTGTGTTAGTGTTGAAAAACCACTTTTCGCACTTGTGTTGGTGCAGGAAACCACTTTTGCACTTGTATTAGTGTGGAAAAAACACTTTTTGCACTTGTGATAGTGTTGAAAAACCACTTTTTGCACTTGTGTTAGTGTTGAAAAACCACTTTTCGCACTTGTGTTGGTGCAGGAAACCACTTTTGCACTTGTATTAGTGTGGAAAAAACACTTTTTGCACTTGTGATAGTGTTGAAAAACCACTTTTCGCACTTGTGTTAGTGTTGAAAACCACTTTTCGCACTTGTGTTAGTGTTGAAAAACCACTTTTCGCACTTGTGTTGGTGCAGGAAACCACTTTTGCACTTGTATTAGTGTGGAAAAAACACTTTTTGCACTTGTGATAGTGTTGAAAAACCACTTTTCACACTTGTGTTAGTGTTGAAAAACCACTTTTCGCACTTGTGTTGGTGCAGGAAACCACTTTTGCACTTGTATTAGTGTGGAAAACCCACTTTTCGCACTTGTGTTAGTGTTGAAAAACCACTTTTCGCACTTGTGTTAGTGAAGGAAACCACTTTTCGCACTTGTGTTAGTGTTGAAAACCCACTTTTCGCACTTGTGTTAGTGTTGAAAATCCACTTTTCGCACTTGTGTTGGTGCAGGAAACCACTTTTGCACTTGTATTAGTGTGGAAAAAACACTTTTTGCACTTGTGATAGTGTTGAAAAACCACTTTTCGCACTTGTGTTAGTGTTGAAAAACCACTTTTCGCACTTGTGTTGGTGCAGGAAACCACTTTTGCACTTGTATTAGTGTGGAAAAAACACTTTTTGCACTTGTGATAGTGTTGAAAAACCACTTTTCACACTTGTGTTAGTGTTGAAAAACCACTTTTCGCAAGTTGGTGCAGGAAACCACTTTTGCACTTGTATTAGTGTGGAAAACCCACTTTTCGCACTTCTGTTAGTGTTGAAAAACCACTTTTCGCACTTGTGTTAGTGAAGGAAACCACTTTTCGCACTTGTGTTAGTGTTGAAAACCCACTTTTCGCACTTGTGTTAGTGTTGAAAATCCACTTTTCGCACTTGTGTTGGTGCAGGAAACCACTTTTGCACTTGTATTAGTGTGGAAAAAACACTTTTTGCACTTGTGATAGTGTTGAAAAACCACTTTTCGCACTTGTGTTAGTGTTGAAAAACCACTTTTCGCACTTGTGTTAGTGCAGGAAACCACTTTTGCACTTGTATTAGTGTGGAAAAAACACTTTTTGCACTTGTGATAGTGTTGAAAAACCACTTTTCGCACTTGTGTTAGTGTTGAAAAACCACTTTTCGCACTTGTGTTGGTGCAGGAAACCACTTTTGCACTTGTATTAGTGTGGAAAAACCACTTTTCGCACTTGTGTTAGTGTTGAAAACCCACTTTTCGCACTTGTGTTAGTGTTGAAAAACCACTTTTCGCACTTGTGTTAGTGAAGGAAACCACTTTTCGCACTTGTGTTAGTGTTGAAAACCCACTTTTCGCACTTGTGTTAGTGTTGAAAATCCACTTTTCGCACTTGTGTTGGTGCAGGAAACCACTTTTGCACTTGTATTAGTGTGGAAAAAACACTTTTTGCACTTGTGATAGTGTTGAAAAACCACTTTTCGCACTTGTGTTAGTGTTGAAAAACCACTTTTCGCACTTGTGTTGGTGCAGGAAACCACTTTTGCACTTGTGATAGTGTTGAAAAACCACTTTTCGCACTTGTGTTAGTGTTGAAAACCCACTTTTCGCACTTGTGTTAGTGTTGAAAATCCACTTTTCCCACTTGTGTTGGTGCAGGAAACCACTTTTGCACTTGTATTAGTGTGGAAAAAACACTTTTTGCACTTGTGATAGTGTTGAAAAACCACTTTTTGCACTTGTGTTAGTGTTGAAAAACCACTTTTTGCACTTGTGTTGGTGCAGGAAACCACCTTTGCACTTGTATTAGTGTGGAAAAAACACTTTTTGCACTTGTGATAGTGTTGAAAAACCACTTTTCGCACTTGTGTTAGTGTTGAAAAACCACTTTTCGCACTTGTGTTTGTGCAGGAAACCACTTTTGCACTTGTATTAGTGTGGAAAAACCACTTTTTGCAACTGTGTTAGTGTTGAAAAACCACTTTTTGCACTTGTGTTAGTGTTCAAAAACCACTTTTCGCACTTGTGTTAGTGAAGGAAACCACTTTTCGAACTTGTGTTAGTGTTGAAAACCCACTTTTCACACTTGTGTTAGTGTTGAAAATCCACTTTTCCCACTTGTGTTGGTACAGGAAACCACTTTTGCACTTGTATTACTGTGGAAAAATCACTTTTTGCACTTGTGATAGTGTTGAAAAACCACTTTTCGCACTTGTGTTAGTGTTGAAAACCACTTGTCGCACTTGTGTTAGTGCAGGAAACCACTTTTCGCACTTGTGTTAGTGTTGAAAACCCACTTTTCGCACTTGTGTTAGTGTTGAAAATCCACTTTTCGCACTTGTGTTGGTGCAGGAAACCACTTTTGCACTTGTATTAGTGTGGAAAAAACACTTTTTGCACTTGTGATAGTGTTGAAAAACCACTTTTCGCACTTGTGTTAGTGTTGAAAAACCACTTTTCGCACTTGTGTTGGTGCAGGAAACCACTTTTGCACTTGTGATAGTGTTGAAAAACCACTTTTCGCACTTGTGTTAGTGTTGAAAACCCACTTTTCGCACTTGTGTTAGTGTTGAAAATCCACTTTTCCCACTTGTGTTGGTGCAGGAAACCACTTTTGCACTTGTATTAGTGTGGAAAAAACACTTTTTGCACTTGTGATAGTGTTGAAAAACCACTTTTTGCACTTGTGTTAGTGTTGAAAAACCACTTTTTGCACTTGTGTTGGTGCAGGAAACCACCTTTGCACTTGTATTAGTGTGGAAAAAACACTTTTTGCACTTGTGATAGTGTTGAAAAACCACTTTTCGCACTTGTGTTAGTGTTGAAAAACCACTTTTCGCACTTGTGTTTGTGCAGGAAACCACTTTTGCACTTGTATTAGTGTGGAAAAACCACTTTTTGCAACTGTGTTAGTGTTGAAAAACCACTTTTTGCACTTGTGTTAGTGTTCAAAAACCACTTTTCGCACTTGTGTTAGTGAAGGAAACCACTTTTCGCACTTGTGTTAGTGTTGAAAACCCACTTTTCACACTTGTGTTAGTGTTGAAAATCCACTTTTCCCACTTGTGTTGGTACAGGAAACCACTTTTGCACTTGTATTACTGTGGAAAAATCACTTTTTGCACTTGTGATAGTGTTGAAAAACCACTTTTCGCACTTGTGTTAGTGTTGAAAACCACTTTTCGCACTTGTGTTAGTGCAGGAAACCACTTTTGAACTTGTATTAGTGTGGAAAAAACACTTTTTGCACTTGTGATAGTGTTGAAAAACCACTTTTCGCACTTGTGTTAGTGTTGAAAAACCACTTTTCGCACTTGTGTTGGTGCAGGAAACTACTTTTGCACTTGTATTAGTGTGGAAAAAACACTTTTTGCACTTGTGATAGTGTTGAAAAACCACTTTTTGCACTTGTGTTAGTGTTGAAAAACCACTTTTCGCACTTGTGTTGGTGCAGGAAACCACTTTTGCACTTGTATTAGTGTGGAAAAAACACTTTTTGCACTTGTGATAGTGTTGAAAAACCACTTTTCGCACTTGTGTTAGTGTTGAAAACCACTTTTCGCACTTGTGTTAGTGTTGAAAAACCACTTTTCGCACTTGTGTTAGTGTTGAAAACCCACTTTTCGCACTTGTGTTGGTGCAGGAAACCACTTTTGCACTTGTATTAGTGTGGAAAAAACACTTTTTGCACTTGTGATAGTGTTGAAAAACCACTTTTCGCACTTGTGTTAGTGTTGAAAAACCACTTTTCGCACTTGTGTTGGTGCAGGAAACTACTTTTGCACTTGTATTAGTGTGGAAAAAACACTTTTTGCACTTGTGATAGTGTTGAAAAACCACTTTTTGCACTTGTGTTAGTGTTGAAAAACCACTTTTCGCACTTGTGTTGGTGCAGGAAACCACTTTTGCACTTGTATTAGTGTGGAAAAAACACTTTTTGCACTTGTGATAGTGTTGAAAAACCACTTTTCGCACTTGTGTTAGTGAAGGAAACCACTTTTCGCACTTGTGTTAGTGTTGAAAACCCACTTTTCGCACTTGTGTTAGTGTTGAAAATCCACTTTTCGCACTTGTGTTGGTGCAGGAAACCACTTTTGCACTTGTATTAGTGTGGAAAAAACACTTTTTGCACTTGTGATAGTGTTGAAAAACCACTTTTCGCACTTGTGTTAGTGTTGAAAAACCACTTTTCGCACTTGTGTTGGTGCAGGAAACCACTTTTGCACTTGTATTAGTGTGGAAAAAACACTTTTTGCACTTGTGATAGTGTTGAAAAACCACTTTTCACACTTGTGTTAGTGTTGAAAAACCACTTTTCGCACTTGTGTTGGTGCAGGAAACCACTTTTGCACTTGTATTAGTGTGGAAAACCCACTTTTCGCACTTCTGTTAGTGTTGAAAAACCACTTTTCGCACTTGTGTTAGTGAAGGAAACCACTTTTCGCACTTGTGTTAGTGTTGAAAACCCACTTTTCGCACTTGTGTTAGTGTTGAAAATCCACTTTTCGCACTTGTGTTGGTGCAGGAAACCACTTTTGCACTTGTATTAGTGTGGAAAAAACACTTTTTGCACTTGTGATAGTGTTGAAAAACCACTTTTCGCACTTGTGTTAGTGTTGAAAAACCACTTTTCGCACTTGTGTTAGTGCAGGAAACCACTTTTGCACTTGTATTAGTGTGGAAAAAACACTTTTTGCACTTGTGATAGTGTTGAAAAACCACTTTTCGCACTTGTGTTAGTGTTGAAAAACCACTTTTCGCACTTGTGTTGGTGCAGGAAACCACTTTTGCACTTGTATTAGTGTGGAAAAACCACTTTTCGCACTTGTGTTAGTGTTGAAAACCCACTTTTCGCACTTGTGTTAGTGTTGAAAAACCACTTTTCGCACTTGTGTTAGTGAAGGAAACCACTTTTCGCACTTGTGTTAGTGTTGAAAACCCACTTTTCGCACTTGTGTTAGTGTTGAAAATCCACTTTTCGCACTTGTGTTGGTGCAGGAAACCACTTTTGCACTTGTATTAGTGTGGAAAAAACACTTTTTGCACTTGTGATAGTGTTGAAAAACCACTTTTCGCACTTGTGTTAGTGTTGAAAAACCACTTTTCGCACTTGTGTTGGTGCAGGAAACCACTTTTGCACTTGTGATAGTGTTGAAAAACCACTTTTCGCACTTGTGTTAGTGTTGAAAACCCACTTTTCGCACTTGTGTTAGTGTTGAAAATCCACTTTTCCCACTTGTGTTGGTGCAGGAAACCACTTTTGCACTTGTATTAGTGTGGAAAAAACACTTTTTGCACTTGTGATAGTGTTGAAAAACCACTTTTTGCACTTGTGTTAGTGTTGAAAAACCACTTTTTGCACTTGTGTTGGTGCAGGAAACCACCTTTGCACTTGTATTAGTGTGGAAAAAACACTTTTTGCACTTGTGATAGTGTTGAAAAACCACTTTTCGCACTTGTGTTAGTGTTGAAAAACCACTTTTCGCACTTGTGTTTGTGCAGGAAACCACTTTTGCACTTGTATTAGTGTGGAAAAACCACTTTTTGCAACTGTGTTAGTGTTGAAAAACCACTTTTTGCACTTGTGTTAGTGTTCAAAAACCACTTTTCGCACTTGTGTTAGTGAAGGAAACCACTTTTCGAACTTGTGTTAGTGTTGAAAACCCACTTTTCACACTTGTGTTAGTGTTGAAAATCCACTTTTCCCACTTGTGTTGGTACAGGAAACCACTTTTGCACTTGTATTACTGTGGAAAAATCACTTTTTGCACTTGTGATAGTGTTGAAAAACCACTTTTCGCACTTGTGTTAGTGTTGAAAACCACTTGTCGCACTTGTGTTAGTGCAGGAAACCACTTTTCGCACTTGTGTTAGTGTTGAAAACCCACTTTTCGCACTTGTGTTAGTGTTGAAAATCCACTTTTCGCACTTGTGTTGGTGCAGGAAACCACTTTTGCACTTGTATTAGTGTGGAAAAAACACTTTTTGCACTTGTGATAGTGTTGAAAAACCACTTTTCGCACTTGTGTTAGTGTTGAAAAACCACTTTTCGCACTTGTGTTGGTGCAGGAAACCACTTTTGCACTTGTGATAGTGTTGAAAAACCACTTTTCGCACTTGT
The DNA here is from genome assembly GCF_964187855.1 of Myxine glutinosa. NCBI lineage: Eukaryota > Metazoa > Chordata > Myxini > Myxiniformes > Myxinidae > Myxine > Myxine glutinosa. The sequence continues at coordinate 21,961 of NW_027616355.1, read as the reverse complement.
GTTAGTGTTGAAAACCCACTTTTCGCACTTGTGTTAGTGTTGAAAATCCACTTTTCCCACTTGTGTTGGTGCAGGAAACCACTTTTGCACTTGTATTAGTGTGGAAAAAACACTTTTTGCACTTGTGATAGTGTTGAAAAACCACTTTTTGCACTTGTGTTAGTGTTGAAAAACCACTTTTTGCACTTGTGTTGGTGCAGGAAACCACCTTTGCACTTGTATTAGTGTGGAAAAAACACTTTTTGCACTTGTGATAGTGTTGAAAAACCACTTTTCGCACTTGTGTTAGTGTTGAAAAACCACTTTTCGCACTTGTGTTTGTGCAGGAAACCACTTTTGCACTTGTATTAGTGTGGAAAAACCACTTTTTGCAAATGTGTTAGTGTTGAAAAACCACTTTTTGCACTTGTGTTAGTGTTCAAAAACCACTTTTCGCACTTGTGTTAGTGAAGGAAACCACTTTTCGCACTTGTGTTAGTGTTGAAAACCCACTTTTCACACTTGTGTTAGTGTTGAAAATCCACTTTTCCCACTTGTGTTGGTACAGGAAACCACTTTTGCACTTGTATTACTGTGGAAAAATCACTTTTTGCACTTGTGATAGTGTTGAAAAACCACTTTTCGCACTTGTGTTAGTGTTGAAAACCACTTTTCGCACTTGTGTTAGTGCAGGAAACCACTTTTGAACTTGTATTAGTGTGGAAAAAACACTTTTTGCACTTGTGATAGTGTTGAAAAACCACTTTTCGCACTTGTGTTAGTGTTGAAAAACCACTTTTCGCACTTGTGTTGGTGCAGGAAACTACTTTTGCACTTGTATTAGTGTGGAAAAAACACTTTTTGCACTTGTGATAGTGTTGAAAAACCACTTTTTGCACTTGTGTTAGTGTTGAAAAACCACTTTTCGCACTTGTGTTGGTGCAGGAAACCACTTTTGCACTTGTATTAGTGTGGAAAAAACACTTTTTGCACTTGTGATAGTGTTGAAAAACCACTTTTCGCACTTGTGTTAGTGTTGAAAACCACTTTTCGCACTTGTGTTAGTGTTGAAAAACCACTTTTCGCACTTGTGTTGGTGCAGGAAACCACTTTTGCACTTGTATTAGTGTGGAAAAAACACTTTTTGCACTTGTGATAGTGTTGAAAAACCACTTTTCACACTTGTGTTAGTGTTCAAAAACCACTTTTCGCACTTGTGTTGGTGCAGGAAACCACTTTTGCACTTGTATTAGTGTGGAAAACCCACTTTTCGCACTTGTGTTAGTGTTGAAAAACCACTTTTCGCACTTGTGTTAATGAAGGAAACCACTTTTCGCACTTGTGTTAGTGTTGAAAACCCACTTTTCGCACTTGTGTTAGTGTTGAAAATCCACTTTTCGCACTTGTGTTGGTGCAGGAAACCACTTTTGCACTTGTATTAGTGTGGAAAAAACACTTTTTGCACTTGTGATAGTGTTGAAAAACCACTTTTCGCACTTGTGTTAGTGTTGAAAAACCACTTTTCGCACTTGTGTTGGTGCAGGAAACCACTTTTGCACTTGTATTAGTGTGGAAAAAACACTTTTTGCACTTGTGATAGTGTTGAAAAACCACTTTTCACACTTGTGTTAGTGTTGAAAAACCACTTTTCGCACTTGTGTTGGTGCAGGAAACCACTTTTGCACTTGTATTAGTGTGGAAAACCCACTTTTCGCACTTGTGTTAGTGTTGAAAAACCACTTTTCGCACTTGTGTTAGTGAAGGAAACCACTTTTCGCACTTGTGTTAGTGTTGAAAACCCACTTTTCGCACTTGTGTTAGTGTTGAAAATCCACTTTTCGCACTTGTGTTGGTGCAGGAAACCACTTTTGCACTTGCATTAGTGTGGAAAAAACACTTTTTGCACTTGTGATAGTGTTGAAAAACCACTTTTCGCACTTGTGTTAGTGTTGAAAAACCACTTTTCGCACTTGTGTTAGTGCAGGAAACCACTTTTGCACTTGTATTAGTGTGGAAAAAACACTTTTTGCACTTGTGATAGTGTTGAAAAACCACTTTTCGCACTTGTGTTAGTGTTGAAAAACCACTTTTCGCACTTGTGTTGGTGCAGGAAACCACTTTTGCACTTGTATTAGTGTGGAAAAACCACTTTTCGCACTTGTATTAGTGTTGAAAACCCACTTTTCGCACTTGTGTTAGTGTTGAAAACCCACTTTTCGCACTTGTGTTAGTGTTGAAAAACCACTTTTCGCACTTGTGTTAGTGAAGGAAACCACTTTTCGCACTTGTGTTAGTGTTGAAAACCCACTTTTCGCACTTGTGTTAGTGTTGAAAATCCACTTTTCGCACTTGTGTTGGTGCAGGAAACCACTTTTGCACTTGTATTAGTGTGGAAAAAACACTTTTTGCACTTGTGATAGTGTTGAAAAACCACTTTTCGCACTTGTGTTAGTGTTGAAAAACCACTTTTCGCACTTGTGTTGGTGCAGGAAACCACTTTTGCACTTGTGATAGTGTTGAAAAACCACTTTTCACACTTGTGTTAGTGTTGAAAACCCACTTTTCGCACTTGTGTTAGTGTTGAAAATCCACTTTTCGCACTTGTGTTGGTGCAGGAAACCACTTTTGCACTTGTATTAGTGTGGAAAACCCACTTTTCGCACTTGTGTTGGTGCAGGAAACCACTTTTGCACTTGTGATAGTGTTGAAAAACCACTTTTCGCACTTGTGTTAGTGTTGAAAACCCACTTTTCGCACTTGTGTTAGTGTTGAAAATCCACTTTTCGCACTTGTGTTGGTGCAGGAAACCACTTTCGCACTTGTGTTAGTGTTGAAAAACCACTTTTCGCACTTGTGTTGGTGCAGGAAACCACTTTTGCACTTGTGATAGTGTTGAAAAACCACTTTTCGCACTTGTGTTAGTGTTGAAAACCCACTTTTCGCACTTGTGTTTGTGTTGAAAATCCACTTTTCGCACTTGTGTTGGTGCAGGAAACCACTTTTGCACTTGTATTAGTGTGGAAAACCCACTTTTCGCACTTGTGTTAGTGTTGAAAAACCACTTTTCGCACTTGTGTTAGTGAAGAAAACCACTTTTCGCACTTGTGTTAGTGTTGAAAACCCACTTTTCGCACTTGTGTTAGTGTTGAAAATCCACTTTTCGCACTTGTGTTGGTGCAGGAAACCACTTTTGCACTTGTATTAGTGTGGAAAAAACACTTTTTGCACTTGTGATAGTGTTGAAAAACCACTTTTCGCACTTGTGTTAGTGTTGAAAAACCACTTTTCGCACTTGTGTTGGTGCAGGAAACCACTTTTGCACTTGTATTAGTGTGGAAAAAACACTTTTTGCACTTGTGATAGTGTTGAAAAACCACTTTTCACACTTGTGTTCGTGTTGAAAAACCACTTTTCGCACTTGTGTTGGTGCAGGAAACCACTTTTGCACTTGTGTTAGTGTGGAAAACCCACTTTTCGCACTTGTGTTAGTGTTGAAAAACCACTTTTCGCACTTGTGTTAGTGAAGGAAACCACTTTTCGCACTTGTGTTAGTGTTGAAAACCCACTTTTCGCACTTGTGTTAGTGTTGGAAATCCACTTTTCGCACTTGTGTTGGTGCAGGAAACCACTTTTGCACTTGTATTAGTGTGGAAAAAACACTTTTTGCACTTGTGATAGTGTTGAAAAACCACTTTTCGCACTTGTGTTAGTGTTGAAAAACCACTTTTCGCACTTGTGTTAGTGCAGGAAACCACTTTTGCACTTGTATTAGTGTGGAAAAAACACTTTTTGCACTTGTGATAGTGTTGAAAAACCACTTTTCGCACTTGTGTTAGTGTTGAAAAACCACTTTTCGCACTTGTGTTGGTGCAGGAAACCACTTTTGCACTTGTATTAGTGTGGAAAAAACACTTTTTGCACTTGTGATAGTGTTGAAAAACCACTTTTCACACTTGTGTTCGTGTTGAAAAACCACTTTTCGCACTTGTGTTGGTGCAGGAAACCACTTTTGCACCTGTGTTAGTGTGGAAAACCCACTTTTCGCACTTGTGTTAGTGTTGAAAAACCACTTTTCGCACTTGTGTTAGTGAAGGAAACCACTTTTCGCACTTGCGTTAGTGTTGAAAACCCACTTTTCGCACTTGTGTTAGTGTTGGAAATCCACTTTTCGCACTTGTGTTGGTGCAGGAAACCACTTTTGCACTTGTATTAGTGTGGAAAAAACACTTTTTGCACTTGTGATAGTGTTGAAAAACCACTTTTCGCACTTGTGTTAGTGTTGAAAAACCACTTTTCGCACTTGTGTTAGTGCAGGAAACCACTTTTGCACTTGTATTAGTGTGGAAAAAACACTTTTTGCACTTGTGATAGTGTTGAAAAACCACTTTTCGCACTTGTGTTAGTGTTGAAAAACCACTTTTCGCACTTGTGTTGGTGCAGGAAACCACTTTTGCACTTGTATTAGTGTGGAAAAACCACTTTTCGCACTTGTGTTAGTGTTGAAAACCCACTTTTCGCACTTGTGTTAGTGTTGAAAAACCACTTTTCGCACTTGTGTTAGTGAAGGAAACCACTTTTCGCACTTGTGTTAGTGTTGAAAACCCACTTTTCGCACTTGTGTTAGTGTTGAAAATCCACTTTTCGCACTTGTGTTGGTGCAGGAAACCACTTTTGCACTTGTATTAGTGTGGAAAAAACACTTTTTGCACTTGTGATAGTGTTGAAAACCCACTTTTCGCACTTGTGTTAGTGTTGAAAATCCACTTTTCCCACTTGTGTTGGTGCAGGAAACCACTTTTGCACTTGTATTAGTGTGGAAAAAACACTTTTTGCACTTGTGATAGTGTTGAAAAACCACTTTTTGCAACTGTGTTAGTGTTGAAAAACCACTTTTTGCACTTGTGTTAGTGTTCAAAAACCACTTTTCGCACTTGTGTTAGTGAAGGAAACCACTTTTCGCACTTGTGTTAGTGTTGAAAACCCACTTTTCACACTTGTGTTAGTGTTGAAAATCCACTTTTCCCACTTGTGTTGGTACAGGAAACCACTTTTGCACTTGTATTACTGTGGAAAAATCACTTTTTGCACTTGTGATAGTGTTGAAAAACCACTTTTCGCACTTGTGTTAGTGTTGAAAACCACTTTTCGCACTTGTGTTAGTGCAGGAAACCACTTTTGAACTTGTATTAGTGTGGAAAAAACACTTTTTGCACTTGTGATAGTGTTGAAAAACCACTTTTCGCACTTGTGTTAGTGTTGAAAAACCACTTTTCGCACTTGTGTTGGTGCAGGAAACCACTTTTGCACTTGTATTAGTGTGGAAAAAACACTTTTTGCACTTGTGATAGTGTTGAAAAACCACTTTTTGCACTTGTGTTAGTGTTGAAAAACCACTTTTCGCACTTGTGTTGGTGCAGGAAACCACTTTTGCACTTGTATTAGTGTGGAAAAAACACTTTTTGCACTTGTGATAGTGTTGAAAAACCACTTTTCGCACTTGTGTTAGTGTTGAAAACCACTTTTCGCACTTGTGTTAGTGTTGAAAAACCACTTTTCGCACTTGTGTTGGTGCAGGAAACCACTTTTGCACTTGTATTAGTGTGGAAAAAACACTTTTTGCACTTGTGATAGTGTTGAAAAACCACTTTTCACACTTGTGTTAGTGTTCAAAAACCACTTTTCGCACTTGTGTTGGTGCAGGAAACCACTTTTGCACTTGTATTAGTGTGGAAAACCCACTTTTCGCACTTGTGTTAGTGTTGAAAAACCACTTTTCGCACTTGTGTTAATGAAGGAAACCACTTTTCGCACTTGTGTTAGTGTTGAAAACCCACTTTTCGCACTTGTGTTAGTGTTGAAAATCCACTTTTCGCACTTGTGTTGGTGCAGGAAACCACTTTTGCACTTGTATTAGTGTGGAAAAAACACTTTTTGCACTTGTGATAGTGTTGAAAAACCACTTTTCGCACTTGTGTTAGTGTTGAAAAACCACTTTTCGCACTTGTGTTGGTGCAGGAAACCACTTTTGCACTTGTATTAGTGTGGAAAAAACACTTTTTGCACTTGTGATAGTGTTGAAAAACCACTTTTCACACTTGTGTTAGTGTTGAAAAACCACTTTTCGCACTTGTGTTGGTGCAGGAAACCACTTTTGCACTTGTATTAGTGTGGAAAACCCACTTTTCGCACTTGTGTTAGTGTTGAAAAACCACTTTTCGCACTTGTGTTAGTGAAGGAAACCACTTTTCGCACTTGTGTTAGTGTTGAAAACCCACTTTTCGCACTTGTGTTTGTGTTGAAAATCCACTTTTCGCACTTGTGTTGGTGCAGGAAACCACTTTTGCACTTGTATTAGTGTGGAAAAAACACTTTTTGCACTTGTGATAGTGTTGAAAAACCACTTTTCGCACTTGTGTTAGTGTTGAAAAACCACTTTTCGCACTTGTGTTAGTGCAGGAAACCACTTTTGCACTTGTATTAGTGTGGAAAAAACACTTTTTGCACTTGTGATAGTGTTGAAAAACCACTTTTCGCACTTGTGTTAGTGTTGAAAAACCACTTTTCGCACTTGTGTTGGTGCAGGAAACCACTTTTGCACTTGTATTAGTGTGGAAAAACCACTTTTCGCACTTGTATTAGTGTTGAAAACCCACTTTTCGCACTTGTGTTAGTGTTGAAAAACCACTTTTCGCACTTGTGTTAGTGAAGGAAACCACTTTTCGCACTTGTGTTAGTGTTGAAAACCCACTTTTCGCACTTGTGTTAGTGTTGAAAATCCACTTTTCGCACTTGTGTTGGTGCAGGAAACCACTTTTGCACTTGTATTAGTGTGGAAAAAACACTTTTTGCACTTGTGATAGTGTTGAAAAACCACTTTTCGCACTTGTGTTAGTGTTGAAAAACCACTTTTCGCACTTGTGTTGGTGCAGGAAACCACTTTTGCACTTGTGATAGTGTTGAAAAACCACTTTTCACACTTGTGTTAGTGTTGAAAACCCACTTTTTGCACTTGTGTTAGTGTTGAAAATCCACTTTTCGCACATGTGTTGGTGCAGGAAACCACTTTTGCACTTGTATTAGTGTGGAAAAACCCACTTTTCGCACTTGTGTTGGTGCAGGAAACCACTTTTGCACTTGTGATAGTGTTGAAAAACCACTTTTCGCACTTGTGTTAGTGTTGAAAACCCACTTTTCGCACTTGTGTTAGTGTTGAAAATCCACTTTTCGCACTTGTGTTGGTGCAGGAAACCACTTTCGCACTTGTGTTAGTGTTGAAAAACCACTTTTCGCACTTGTGTTGGTGCAGGAAACCACTTTTGCACTTGTGATAGTGTTGAAAAACCACTTTTCGCACTTGTGTTAGTGTTGAAAACCCACTTTTCGCACTTGTGTTAGTGTTGAAAATCCACTTTTCGCACTTGTGTTGGTGCAGGAAACCACTTTTGCACTTGTATTAGTGTGGAAAACCCACTTTTCGCACTTGTGTTAGTGTTGAAAAACCACTTTTCGCACTTGTGTTAGTGAAGGAAACCACTTTTCGCACTTGTGTTAGTGTTGAAAACCCACTTTTCGCACTTGTGTTAGTGTTGAAAATCCACTTTTCGCACTTGTGTTGGTGCAGGAAACCACTTTTGCACTTGTATTAGTGTGGAAAAAACACTTTTTGCACTTGTGATAGTGTTGAAAAACCACTTTTCGCACTTGTGTTAGTGTTGAAAAACCACTTTTCGCACTTGTGTTGGTGCAGGAAACCACTTTTGCACTTGTATTAGTGTGGAAAAAACACTTTTTGCACTTGTGATAGTGTTGAAAAACCACTTTTCACACTTGTGTTAGTGTTGAAAAACCACTTTTCGCACTTGTGTTGGTGCAGGAAACCACTTTTGCACTTGTGTTAGTGTGGAAAACCCACTTTTCGCACTTGTGTTAGTGTTGAAAAACCACTTTTCGCACTTGTGTTAGTGAAGGAAACCACTTTTCGCACTTGTGTTAGTGTTGAAAACCCACTTTTCGCACTTGTGTTAGTGTTGGAAATCCACTTTTCGCACTTGTGTTGGTGCAGGAAACCACTTTTGCACTTGTATTAGTGTGGAAAAAACACTTTTTGCACTTGTGATAGTGTTGAAAAACCACTTTTCGCACTTGTGTTAGTGTTGAAAAACCACTTTTCGCACTTGTGTTAGTGCAGGAAACCACTTTTGCACTTGTATTAGTGTGGAAAAAACACTTTTTGCACTTGTGATAGTGTTGAAAAACCACTTTTTGCACTTGTGTTAGTGTTGAAAAACCACTTTTCGCACTTGTGTTGGTGCAGGAAACCACTTTTGCACTTGTATTAGTGTGGAAAAAACACTTTTTGCACTTGTGATAGTGTTGAAAAACCACTTTTCGCACTTGTGTTAGTGTTGAAAACCACTTTTCGCACTTGTGTTAGTGTTGATAAACCACTTTTCGCACTTGTGTTGGTGCAGGAAACCACTTTTGCACTTGTATTAGTGTGGAAAAAACACTTTTTGCACTTGTGATAGTGTTGAAAAACCACTTTTCACACTTGTGTTAGTGTTCAAAAACCACTTTTCGCACTCGTGTTGGTGCAGGAAACCACTTTTGCACTTGTATTAGTGTGGAAAACCCACTTTTCGCACTTGTGTTAGTGTTGAAAAACCACTTTTCGCACTTGTGTTAATGAAGGAAACCACTTTTCGCACTTGTGTTAGTGTTGAAAACCCACTTTTCGCACTTGTGTTAGTGTTGAAAATCCACTTTTCGCTCTTGTGTTGGTGCAGGAAACCACTTTTGCACTTGTATTAGTGTGGAAAAAACACTTTTTGCACTTGTGATAGTGTTGAAAAACCACTTTTCGCACTTGTGTTAGTGTTGAAAAACCACTTTTCGCACTTGTGTTGGTGCAGGAAACCACTTTTGCACTTGTATTAGTGTGGAAAAAACACTTTTTGCACTTGTGATAGTGTTGAAAAACCACTTTTCACACTTGTGTTAGTGTTGAAAAACCACTTTTCGCACTTGTGTTGGTGCAGGAAACCACTTTTGCACTTGTATTAGTGTGGAAAACCCACTTTTCGCACTTGTGTTAGTGTTGAAAAACCACTTTTCGCACTTGTGTTAGTGAAGGAAACCACTTTTCGCACTTGTGTTAGTGTTGAAAACCCACTTTTCGCACTTGTGTTAGTGTTGAAAATCCACTTTTCGCACTTGTGTTGGTGCAGGAAACCACTTTTGCACTTGTATTAGTGTGGAAAAAACACTTTTTGCACTTGTGATAGTGTTGAAAAACCACTTTTCGCACTTGTGTTAGTGTTGAAAAACCACTTTTCGCACTTGTGTTAGTGCAGGAAACCACTTTTGCACTTGTATTAGTGTGGAAAAAACACTTTTTGCACTTGTGATAGTGTTGAAAAACCACTTTTCGCACTTGTGTTAGTGTTGAAAAACCACTTTTCGCACTTGTGTTGGTGCAGGAAACCACTTTTGCACTTGTATTAGTGTGGAAAAACCACTTTTCGCACTTGTATTAGTGTTGAAAACCCACTTTTCGCACTTGTGTTAGTGTTGAAAAACCACTTTTCGCACTTGTGTTAGTGAAGGAAACCACTTTTCGCACTTGTGTTAGTGTTGAAAACCCACTTTTCGCACTTGTGTTAGTGTTGAAAATCCACTTTTCGCACTTGTGTTGGTGCAGGAAACCACTTTTGCACTTGTATTAGTGTGGAAAAAACACTTTTTGCACTTGTGATAGTGTTGAAAAACCACTTTTCGCACTTGTGTTAGTGTTGAAAAACCACTTTTCGCACTTGTGTTGGTGCAGGAAACCACTTTTGCACTTGTGATAGTGTTGAAAAACCACTTTTCACACTTGTGTTAGTGTTGAAAACCCACTTTTCGCACTTGTGTTAGTGTTGAAAATCCACTTTTCGCACTTGTGTTGGTGCAGGAAACCACTTTTGCACTTGTATTAGTGTGGAAAACCCACTTTTCGCACTTGTGTTGGTGCAGGAAACCACTTTTGCACTTGTGATAGTGTTGAAAAACCACTTTTCGCACTTGTGTTAGTGTTGAAAACCCACTTTTCGCACTTGTGTTAGTGTTGAAAATCCACTTTTCGCACTTGTGTTGGTGCAGGAAACCACTTTCGCACTTGTGTTAGTGTTGAAAAACCACTTTTCGCACTTGTGTTGGTGCAGGAAACCACTTTTGCACTTGTGATAGTGTTGAAAAACCACTTTTCGCACTTGTGTTAGTGTTGAAAACCCACTTTTCGCACTTGTGTTAGTGTTGAAAATCCACTTTTCGCACTTGTGTTGGTGCAGGAAACCACTTTTGCACTTGTATTAGTGTGGAAAACCCACTTTTCGCACTTGTGTTAGTGTTGAAAAACCACTTTTCGCACTTGTGTTAGTGAAGGAAACCACTTTTCGCACTTGTGTTAGTGTTGAAAACCCACTTTTCGCACTTGTGTTAGTGTTGAAAATCCACTTTTCGCACTTGTGTTGGTGCAGGAAACCACTTTTGCACTTGTATTAGTGTGGAAAAAACACTTTTTGCACTTGTGATAGTGTTGAAAAACCACTTTTCGCACTTGTGTTAGTGTTGAAAAACCACTTTTCGCACTTGTGTTGGTGCAGGAAACCACTTTTGCACTTGTATTAGTGTGGAAAAAACACTTTTTGCACTTGTGATAGTGTTGAAAAACCACTTTTCACACTTGTGTTAGTGTTGAAAAACCACTTTTCGCACTTGTGTTGGTGCAGGAAACCACTTTTGCACTTGTGTTAGTGTGGAAAACCCACTTTTCGCACTTGTGTTAGTGTTGAAAAACCACTTTTCGCACTTGTGTTAGTGAAGGAAACCACTTTTCGCACTTGTGTTAGTGTTGAAAACCCACTTTTCGCACTTGTGTTAGTGTTGGAAATCCACTTTTCGCACTTGTGTTGGTGCAGGAAACCACTTTTGCACTTGTATTAGTGTGGAAAAAACACTTTTTGCACTTGTGATAGTGTTGAAAAACCACTTTTCGCACTTGTGTTAGTGTTGAAAAACCACTTTTCGCACTTGTGTTAGTGCAGGAAACCACTTTTGCACTTGTATTAGTGTGGAAAAAACACTTTTTGCACTTGTGATAGTGTTGAAAAACCACTTTTCGCACTTGTGTTAGTGTTGAAAAACCACTTTTCGCACTTGTGTTGGTGCAGGAAACCACTTTTGCACTTGTATTAGTGTGGAAAAACCACTTTTCGCACTTGTGTTAGTGTTGAAAACCCACTTTTCGCACTTGTGTTAGTGTTGAAAAACCACTTTTCGCACTTGTGTTAGTGAAGGAAACCACTTTTCGCACTTGTGTTAGTGTTGAAAACCCACTTTTCGCACTTGTGTTAGTGTTGAAAATCCACTTTTCGCACTTGTGTTGGTGCAGGAAACCACTTTTGCACTTGTATTAGTGTGGAAAAAACACTTTTTGCACTTGTGATAGTGTTGAAAAACCACTTTTCGCACTTGTGTTAGTGTTGAAAAACCACTTTTCGCACTTGTGTTGGTGCAGGAAACCACTTTTGCACTTGTGATAGTGTTGAAAAACCACTTTTCGCACTTGTGTTAGTGTTGAAAACCCACTTTTCGCACTTGTGTTAGTGTTGAAAATCCACTTTTCCCACTTGTGTTGGTGCAGGAAACCACTTTTGCACTTGTATTAGTGTGGAAAAAACACTTTTTGCACTTGTGATAGTGTTGAAAAACCACTTTTTGCACTTGTGTTAGTGTTGAAAAACCACTTTTTGCACTTGTGTTGGTGCAGGAAACCACCTTTGCACTTGTATTAGTGTGGAAAAAACACTTTTTGCACTTGTGATGGTGTTGAAAAACCACTTTTCGCACTTGTGTTAGTGTTGAAAAACCACTTTTCGCACTTGTGTTTGTGCAGGAAACCACTTTTGCCCTTGTATTAGTGTGGAAAAAACACTTTTTGCACTTGTGATAGTGTTGAAAAACCACTTTTCGCACTTGTGTTAGTGTTGAAAAACCACTTTTCGCACTTGTGTTGGTGCAGGAAACCACTTTTGCACTTGTGATAGTGTTGAAAAACCACTTTTCGCACTTGTGTTAGTGTTGAAAACCCACTTTTCGCACTTGTGTTAGTGTTGAAAATCCACTTTTCCCACTTGTGTTGGTGCAGGAAACCACTTTTGCACTTGTATTAGTGTGGAAAAAACACTTTTTGCACTTGTGATAGTGTTGAAAAACCACTTTTTGCACTTGTGTTAGTGTTGAAAAACCACTTTTTGCACTTGTGTTGGTGCAGGAAACCACCTTTGCACTTGTATTAGTGTGGAAAAAACACTTTTTGCACTTGTGATAGTGTTGAAAAACCACTTTTCGCACTTGTGTTAGTGTTGAAAAACCACTTTTCGCACTTGTGTTTGTGCAGGAAACCACTTTTGCACTTGTATTAGTGTGGAAAAACCACTTTTTGCAACTGTGTTAGTGTTGAAAAACCACTTTTTGCACTTGTGTTAGTGTTCAAAAACCACTTTTCGCACTTGTGTTAGTGAAGGAAACCACTTTTCGCACTTGTGTTAGTGTTGAAAACCCACTTTTCACACTTGTGTTAGTGTTGAAAATCCACTTTTCCCACTTGTGTTGGTACAGGAAACCACTTTTGCACTTGTATTACTGTGGAAAAATCACTTTTTGCACTTGTGATAGTGTTGAAAAACCACTTTTCGCACTTGTGTTAGTGTTGAAAACCACTTTTCGCACTTGTGTTAGTGCAGGAAACCACTTTTGAACTTGTATTAGTGTGGAAAAAACACTTTTTGCACTTGTGATAGTGTTGAAAAACCACTTTTCGCACTTGTGTTAGTGTTGAAAAACCACTTTTCGCACTTGTGTTGGTGCAGGAAACCACTTTTGCACTTGTATTAGTGTGGAAAAAACACTTTTTGCACTTGTGATAGTGTTGAAAAACCACTTTTTGCACTTGTGTTAGTGTTGAAAAACCACTTTTCGCACTTGTGTTGGTGCAGGAAACCACTTTTGCACTTGTATTAGTGTGGAAAAAACACTTTTTGCACTTGTGATAGTGTTGAAAAACCACTTTTCGCACTTGTGTTAGTGTTGAAAACCACTTTTCGCACTTGTGTTAGTGTTGAAAAACCACTTTTCGCACTTGTGTTGGTGCAGGAAACCACTTTTGCACTTGTATTAGTGTGGAAAAAACACTTTTTGCACTTGTGATAGTGTTGAAAAACCACTTTTCACACTTGTGTTAGTGTTGAAAAACCACTTTTCGCACTTGTGTTGGTGCAGGAAACCACTTTTGCACTTGTATTAGTGTGGAAAACCCACTTTTCGCACTTGTGTTAGTGTTGAAAAACCACTTTTCGCACTTGTGTTAGTGAAGGAAACCACTTTTCGCACTTGTGTTAGTGTTGAAAACCCACTTTTCGCACTTGTGTTAGTGTTGAAAATCCACTTTTCGCACTTGTGTTGGTGCAGGAAACCACTTTTGCACTTGTATTAGTGTGGAAAAAACACTTTTTGCACTTGTGATAGTGTTGAAAAACCACTTTTCGCACTTGTGTTAGTGTTGAAAAACCACTTTTCGCACTTGTGTTGGTGCAGGAAACCACTTTTGCACTTGTATTAGTGTGGAAAAAACACTTTTTGCACTTGTGATAGTGTTGAAAAACCACTTTTCACACTTGTGTTAGTGTTGAAAAACCACTTTTCGCACTTGTGTTGGTGCAGGAAACCACTTTTGCACTTGTATTAGTGTGGAAAACCCACTTTTCGCACTTCTGTTAGTGTTGAAAAACCACTTTTCGCACTTGTGTTAGTGAAGGAAACCACTTTTCGCACTTGTGTTAGTGTTGAAAACCCACTTTTCGCACTTGTGTTAGTGTTGAAAATCCACTTTTCGCACTTGTGTTGGTGCAGGAAACCACTTTTGCACTTGTATTAGTGTGGAAAAAACACTTTTTGCACTTGTGATAGTGTTGAAAAACCACTTTTCGCACTTGTGTTAGTGTTGAAAAACCACTTTTCGCACTTGTGTTAGTGCAGGAAACCACTTTTGCACTTGTATTAGTGTGGAAAAAACACTTTTTGCACTTGTGATAGTGTTGAAAAACCACTTTTCGCACTTGTGTTAGTGTTGAAAACCCACTTTTCGCACTTGTGTTAGTGTTGAAAAACCACTTTTCGCACTTGTGTTAGTGAAGGAAACCACTTTTCGCACTTGTGTTAGTGTTGAAAACCCACTTTTCGCACTTGTGTTAGTGTTGAAAATCCACTTTTCGCACTTGTGTTGGTGCAGGAAACCACTTTTGCACTTGTATTAGTGTGGAAAAAACACTTTTTGCACTTGTGATAGTGTTGAAAAACCACTTTTCGCACTTGTGTTAGTGTTGAAAAACCACTTTTCGCACTTGTGTTGGTGCAGGAAACCACTTTTGCACTTGTGATAGTGTTGAAAAACCACTTTTCGCACTTGTGTTAGTGTTGAAAACCCACTTTTCGCACTTGTGTTAGTGTTGAAAATCCACTTTTCCCACTTGTGTTGGTGCAGGAAACCACTTTTGCACTTGTATTAGTGTGGAAAAAACACTTTTTGCACTTGTGATAGTGTTGAAAAACCACTTTTTGCACTTGTGTTAGTGTTGAAAAACCACTTTTTGCACTTGTGTTGGTGCAGGAAACCACCTTTGCACTTGTATTAGTGTGGAAAAAACACTTTTTGCACTTGTGATAGTGTTGAAAAACCAATTTTCGCACTTGTGTTAGTGTTGAAAAACCACTTTTCGCACTTGTGTTTGTGCAGGAAACCACTTTTGCACTTGTATTAGTGTGGAAAAACCACTTTTTGCAACTGTGTTAGTGTTGAAAAACCACTTTTTGCACTTGTGTTAGTGTTCAAAAACCACTTTTCGCACTTGTGTTAGTGAAGGAAACCACTTTTCGCACTTGTGTTAGTGTTGAAAACCCACTTTTCACACTTGTGTTAGTGTTGAAAATCCACTTTTCCCACTTGTGTTGGTACAGGAAACCACTTTTGCACTTGTATTACTGTGGAAAAATCACTTTTTGCACTTGTGATAGTGTTGAAAAACCACTTTTCGCACTTGTGTTAGTGTTGAAAACCACTTGTCGCACTTGTGTTAGTGCAGGAAACCACTTTTGAACTTGTATTAGTGTGGAAAAAACACTTTTTGCACTTGTGATAGTGTTGAAAAACCACTTTTCGCACTTGTGTTAGTGTTGAAAAACCACTTTTCGCACTTGTGTTGGTGCAGGAAACCACTTTTGCACTTGTGATAGTGTTGAAAAACCAGTTTTCGCACTTGTGTTAGTGTTGAAAACCCACTTTTCGCACTTGTGTTAGTGTTGAAAATCCACTTTTCCAACTTGTGTTGGTGCAGGAAACCACTTTTGCACTTGTATTAGTGTGGAAAAAACACTTTTTGCACTTGTGATAGTGTTGAAAAACACTTTTCGCACTTGTGTTAGTGTTGAAAAACCACTTTTCGCACTTGTGTTAGTGCAGGAAACCACTTTTGCACTTGTATTAGTGTGGAAAAAACACTTTTTGCACTTGTGATAGTGTTGAAAAACCACTTTTCGCACTTGTGTTAGTGTTGAAAAACCACTTTTCGCACTTGTGTTGGTGCAGGAAACCACTTTTGCACTTATATTAGTGTGGAAAAACCACTTTTCGCACTTGTGTTAGTGTTGAAAACCCACTTTTCGCACTTGTGTTAGTGTTGAAAAACCACTTTTCGCACTTGTGTTAGTGAAGGAAACCACTTTTCGCACTTGTGTTAGTGTTGAAAACCCACTTTTCGCACTTGTGTTAGTGTTGAAAATCCACTTTTCGCACTTGTGTTGGTGCAGGAAACCACTTTTGCACTTGTATTAGTGTGGAAAAAACACTTTTTGCACTTGTGATAGTGTTGAAAAACCACTTTTCGCACTTGTGTTAGTGTTGAAAAACCACTTTTCGCACTTGTGTTGGTGCAGGAAACCACTTTTGCACTTGTGATAGTGTTGAAAAACCACTTTTCGCACTTGTGTTAGTGTTGAAAACCCACTTTTCGCACTTGTGTTAGTGTTGAAAATCCACTTTTCCCACTTGTGTTGGTGCAGGAAACCACTTTTGCACTTGTATTAGTGTGGAAAAAACACTTTTTGCACTTGTGATAGTGTTGAAAAACCACTTTTTGCACTTGTGTTAGTGTTGAAAAACCACTTTTTGCACTTGTGTTGGTGCAGGAAACCACCTTTGCACTTGTATTAGTGTGGAAAAAACACTTTTTGCACTTGTGATAGTGTTGAAAAACCACTTTTCGCACTTGTGTTAGTGTTGAAAAACCACTTTTCGCACTTGTGTTTGTGCAGGAAACCACTTTTGCACTTGTATTAGTGTGGAAAAACCACTTTTTGCAACTGTGTTAGTGTTGAAAAACCACTTTTTGCACTTGTGTTAGTGTTCAAAAACCACTTTTCGCACTTGTGTTAGTGAAGGAAACCACTTTTCGCACTTGTGTTAGTGTTGAAAACCCACTTTTCACACTTGTGTTAGTGTTGAAAATCCACTTTTCCCACTTGTGTTGGTACAGGAAACCACTTTTGCACTTGTATTACTGTGGAAAATTCACTTTTTGCACTTGTGATAGTGTTGAAAAACCACTTTTCGCACTTGTGTTAGTGTTGAAAACCACTTTTCGCACTTGTGTTAGTGCAGGAAACCACTTTTGAACTTGTATTAGTGTGGAAAAAACACTTTTTGCACTTGTGATAGTGTTGAAAAACCACTTTTCGCACTTGTGTTGGTGCAGGAAACCACTTTTGCACTTGTATTAGTGTGGAAAATCCACTTTTCGCACTTGTGTTAGTGTTGAAAAACCACTTTTCGGACTTGTGTTAGTGAAGGAAACCACTTTTCGCACTTGTGTTAGTGTTGAAAACCCACTTTTCGCACTTGTGTTAGTGTTGAAAATCCACTTTTCGCACTTGTGTTGGTGCAGGAAACCACTTTTGCACTTGTATTAGTGTGGAAAAAACACTTTTTGCACTTGTGATAGTGTTGAAAAACCACTTTTCGCACTTGTGTTAGTGTTGAAAAACCACTTTTCGCACTTGTGTTGGTGCAGGAAACCACTTTTGCACTTGTATTAGTGTGGAAAAAACACTTTTTGCACTTGTGATAGTGTTGAAAAACCACTTTTCACACTTGTGTTAGTGTTGAAAAACCACTTTTCGCACTTGTGTTGGTGCAGGAAACCACTTTTGCACTTGTATTAGTGTGGAAAACCCACTTTTCGCACTTGTGTTAGTGTTGAAAAACCACTTTTCACACTTGTGTTAGTGAAGGAAACCACTTTTCGCACTTGTGTTAGTGTTGAAAACCCACTTTTCGCACTTGTGTTAGTGTTGAAAATCCACTTTTCGCACTTGTGTTGGTGCAGGAAACCACTTTTGCACTTGTATTAGTGTGGAAAAAACACTTTTTGCACTTGTGATAGTGTTGAAAAACCACTTTTCGCACTTGTGTTAGTGTTGAAAAACCACTTTTCGCACTTGTGTTGGTGCAGGAAACCACTTTTGCACTTGTATTAGTGTGGAAAAACCACTTTTCGCACTTGTGTTAGTGTTGAAAACCCACTTTTCGCACTTGTGTTAGTGTTGAAAAACCACTTTTCGCACTTGTGTTAGTGAAGGAAACCACTTTTCGCACTTGTGTTAGTGTTGAAAACCCACTTTTCGCACTTGTGTTAGTGTTGAAAATCCACTTTTCGCACTTGTGTTGGTGCAGGAAACCACTTTTGCACTTGTATTAGTGTGGAAAAAACACTTTTTGCACTTGTGATAGTGTTGAAAAACCACTTTTCGCACTTGTGTTAGTGTTGAAAAACCACTTTTCGCACTTGTGTTGGTGCAGGAAACCACTTTTGCACTTGTGATAGTGTTGAAAAACCACTTTTCGCACTTGTGTTAGTGTTGAAAACCCACTTTTCGCACTTGTGTTAGTGTTGAAAATCCACTTTTCCCACTTGTGTTGGTGCAGGAAACCGCTTTTGCACTTGTATTAGTGTTGAAAAACCACTTTTTGCACTTGTGTTGGTGTGGAAAAAACACTTTTTGCACTTGTGATAGTGTTGAAAAACCACTTTTCGCACTTGTGTTAGTGTTGAAAAACCACTTTTCGCACTTGTGTTGGTGCAGGAAACCACTTTTGCACTTGTGATAGTGTTGAAAAACCACTTTTCGCACTTGTGTTAGTGTTGAAAACCCACTTTTCGCACTTGTGTTAGTGTTGAAAATCCACTTTTCCCACTTGTGTTGGTGCAGGAAACCGCTTTTGCACTTGTATTAGTGTTGAAAAAACACTTTTTGCACTTGTGATAGTGTTGAAAAACCACTTTTTGCACTTGTGTTAGTGTTGAAAAACCACTTTTTGCACTTGTGTTGGTGCAGGAAACCACCTTTGCACTTGTATTAGTGTGGAAAAAACACTTTTTGCACTTGTGATAGTGTTGAAAAACCACTTTTCGCACTTGTGTTAGTGTTGAAAAACCACTTTTCGCACTTGTGTTTGTGCAGGAAACCACTTTTGCACTTGTATTAGTGTGGAAAAACCACTTTTTGCAACTGTGTTAGTGTTGAAAAACCACTTTTTGCACTTGTGTTAGTGTTCAAAAACCACTTTTCGCACTTGTGTTAGTGAAGGAAACCACTTTTCGCACTTGTGTTAGTGTTGAAAACCCACTTTTCACACTTGTGTTAGTGTTGAAAATCCACTTTTCCCACTTGTGTTGGTACAGGAAACCACTTTTGCACTTGTATTACTGTGGAAAAATCACTTTTTGCACTTGTGATAGTGTTGAAAAACCACTTTTCGCACTTGTGTTAGTGTTGAAAACCACTTTTCGCACTTGTGTTAGTGCAGGAAACCACTTTTGAACTTGTATTAGTGTGGAAAAAACACTTTTTGCACTTGTGATAGTGTTGAAAAACCACTTTTCGCACTTGTGTTAGTGTTGAAAAACCACTTTTCGCACTTGTGTTGGTGCAGGAAACCACTTTTGCACTTGTGATAGTGTTGAAAAACCAGTTTTCGCACTTGTGTTAGTGTTGAAAACCCACTTTTCGCACTTGTGTTAGTGTTGAAAATCCACTTTTCCCACTTGTGTTGGTGCAGGAAACCACTTTTGCACTTGTATTAGTGTGGAAAAAACACTTTTTGCACTTGTGATAGTGTTGAAAAACACTTTTCGCACTTGTGTTAGTGTTGAAAAACCACTTTTCGCACTTGTGTTAGTGCAGGAAACCACTTTTGCACTTGTATTAGTGTGGAAAAAACACTTTTTGCACTTGTGATAGTGTTGAAAAACCACTTTTCGCACTTGTGTTAGTGTTGAAAAACCACTTTTCGCACTTGTGTTGGTGCAGGAAACCACTTTTGCACTTATATTAGTGTGGAAAAACCACTTTTCGCACTTGTGTTAGTGTTGAAAACCCACTTTTCGCACTTGTGTTAGTGTTGAAAAACCACTTTTCGCACTTGTGTTAGTGAAGGAAACCACTTTTCGCACTTGTGTTAGTGTTGAAAACCCACTTTTCGCACTTGTGTTAGTGTTGAAAATCCACTTTTCGCACTTGTGTTGGTGCAGGAAACCACTTTTGCACTTGTATTAGTGTGGAAAAAACACTTTTTGCACTTGTGATAGTGTTGAAAAACCACTTTTCGCACTTGTGTTAGTGTTGAAAAACCACTTTTCGCACTTGTGTTGGTGCAGGAAACCACTTTTGCACTTGTGATAGTGTTGAAAAACCACTTTTCGCACTTGTGTTAGTGTTGAAAACCCACTTTTCGCACTTGTGTTAGTGTTGAAAATCCACTTTTCCCACTTGTGTTGGTGCAGGAAACCACTTTTGCACTTGTATTAGTGTGGAAAAAACACTTTTTGCACTTGTGATAGTGTTGAAAAACCAATTTTTGCACTTGTGTTAGTGTTGAAAAACCACTTTTTGCACTTGTGTTGGTGCAGGAAACCACCTTTGCACTTGTATTAGTGTGGAAAAAACACTTTTTGCACTTGTGATAGTGTTGAAAAACCACTTTTCGCACTTGTGTTAGTGTTGAAAAACCACTTTTCGCACTTGTGTTTGTGCAGGAAACCACTTTTGCACTTGTATTAGTGTGGAAAAACCACTTTTTGCAACTGTGTTAGTGTTGAAAAACCACTTTTTGCACTTGTGTTAGTGTTCAAAAACCACTTTTCGCACTTGTGTTAGTGAAGGAAACCACTTTTCGCACTTGTGTTAGTGTTGAAAACCCACTTTTCACACTTGTGTTAGTGTTGAAAATCCACTTTTCCCACTTGTGTTGGTACAGGAAACCACTTTTGCACTTGTATTACTGTGGAAAAATCACTTTTTGCACTTGTGATAGTGTTGAAAAACCACTTTTCGCACTTGTGTTAGTGTTGAAAACCACTTTTCGCACTTGTGTTAGTGCAGGAAACCACTTTTGAACTTGTATTAGTGTGGAAAAAACACTTTTTGCACTTGTGATAGTGTTGAAAAACCACTTTTCGCACTTGTGTTAGTGTTGAAAAACCACTTTTCGCACTTGTGTTGGTGCAGGAAACCACTTTTGCACTTGTGATAGTGTTGAAAAACCAGTTTTCGCACTTGTGTTAGTGTTGAAAATCCACTTTTCCCACTTGTGTTGGTGCAGGAAACCACTTTTGCACTTGTATTAGTGTGGAAAAAACACTTTTTGCACTTGTGATAGTGTTGAAAAACCACTTTTCGCACTTGTGTTAGTTTTGAAAAACCACTTTTCGCACTTGTGTTAGTGTTGAAAAACCACTTTTTGCACTTGTGTTTGTGCAGGAAACCACCTTTGCACTTGTATTAGTGTGGAAAAAACACTTTTTGCACTTGTGATAGTGTTGAAAAACTACTTTTCGCACTTGTGTTAGTGTTGAAAAACCACTTTTCGCACCTGTGTTGGTGCAGGAAACCACTTTTGCACTTGTATTAGTGTGGAAAAACCACTTTTCGCACTTGTGTTAGTGTTGAAAAACCACTTTTCGCACTTGTGTTAGTGTTGAAAAACCACTTTTCGCACTTGTGTTAGTGTTGAAAAACCACTTTTCGCACTTGTGTTGGTGCAGGAAACCAATTTTGCACTTGTATTAGTGTGGAAAAAACCACTTTTCGCACTTGTGTTAGTGTTGAAAAACCACTTTTCGCACTTGTGTTAGTGTTGAAAAACCACTTTTCGCACTTGTGTTGGTGCAGGAAACCACTTTTGCACTTGTATTAGTGTGGAAAAAACACTTTTTGCACTTGTGATAGTGTTGAAAAACCACTTTTCGCACTTGTGTTAGTGTTGAAAAACCACTTTTCGCACCTGTGTTGGTGCAGGAAACCACTTTTGCACTTGTATTAGTGTGGGAAAACCACTTTTCGCACTTGTGTTAGTGTTGAAAAACCAATTTTCGCACTTGTGTTAGTGTTGAAAACCCACTTTTCGCACTTGTGTTAGTGTTGAAAATCCACTTTTCCCACTTGGGTTGGTGCAGGAAACCACTTTTGCACTTGTATTAGTGTGGAAAAAACACTTTTTGCACTTGTGATAGTGTTGAAAAACCACTTTTCGCACTTGTGTTAGTGTTGGAAAACCACTTTTCGCACTTGTGTTGGTGCAAGAAACCACTTTTGCACTTGTATTAGTGTGGAAAAAACACTTTTTGCACTTGTGATAGTGTTGAAAAACCACTTTTCGCACTTGTGTTAGTGTTGAAAAACCACTTTTCGCACTTGTGTTGGTGCAGGAAACCACTTTTGCACTTGTATTAGTGTGGAAAAACCACTTTTCACACTTGTGTTAGTGTTGAAAACCCACTTTTCGCACTTGTGTTAGTGTTGAAAAACCACTTTTCGCACTTGTGTTAGTGAA